>NW_023339729.1:8753903-8763540 GCF_004916995.1 Morone saxatilis
GTTTTGGACTTTTCTGCATTCTGCTTCCAAATTAGTTTTGAAAGAACTTTCTGCAATAACAAAAGTATGTGAATTTAGTTGTAAACAAGCGGTGTGAAATGGAATACTTGTTTTTTCTCTGTTTGTTTTATGTTCACTCATTTATTGTATGGAGCTTAAATATGAAACCCACATCACGAGTTATACTTGAACAGATGTTTTCTGGTTTATGAGAAACAGCTTCAATTCTAATAAATAATGTTCAAACTTACTGATAGATCTCATTGTGTGTAAATAAAAGTTTGCACAATCTATACTTTTAAACCTTATGTGATAATGGCTCAAATAAAATATCCATGCAGATTAATTACCGTTCTTTATTTAACACCATGATGTGCTGTTGCTCTCGCTTTATTATTAGTAACATTACGGGTTCATTTCCCTTAAGGAAATGAGAGACAATGGTAGACGTCATCCGACTGCTTAAGTGAGGAAACAGAGCAACCAATCCCTGTGCTCCACCACGCATGACCAAGAAAGGCCTTAGAATGGTGGAATGTAGGTTAGACAGCCACATATTGATCAAAGTAAGGGTATTTTAGCTTTTGGTAACACTTTATTTTACTTTAATTTAAAAGGTAACAAAATGCCAAAAAAAAAAAAAAAAATGAAAAAAGAGTACTAATGAGTACTAAAAATATCCTTATTAACAAATAATCCACATAAATGGTTACTACTAGTACTTAATAATAATAGCAGGGTACAAAAAGCTTCTTTGAATACATTGGTGAGTTCCAGTTACTTCCTTTATGTACCATATACTGCCAGTCCTATCCTGTTGTGCTCTGATGAGGTGTCATTGATGCTTATGCAACGTTTTCAGGAATCAATCATATCAAAGTTTTTGTGCAGTAACATATAGGACTGTAAAATAAAGTCATTTGTATGTCCCTAAATACCAAGTTCTTTATTAACAAGTATATAGTCTACCTTAAAATGGTTGACTTGATAAACTCAAAGTAAAAGTTCTTTTCAAGTACTAAATGATTTACTTTTTTCTAAGCAATAATTGTATTCATAATCATAGGAGCGATGACTTGGTATTTGTGTTTCACATGGGTTAACTTTAAATTAAAACCTGCATCACCCTGAGCTGTTGCATTAATGTCTAAAATAATGTAATTTACAGGTTAGACACACACAATTAGTGCCTCTGAAGTCAGGGAGTGGGACTCATTTTCAGTTTCGTGCCGCGTTGCAAACTGGTCTATTGGCTGCTGCTGCTTACAGACTACAACAGACAGGAAAGTCTGCTCTCACTCTCACACTTACATGGCACAACATACCAATTCACATTTAATAAAGGACTTAATAAAGGACTTACTTGTTTTGCATATGTTATATGCCATAATGTCACACAATTCCTTGACACTAAACTTGATGTAACAGACTTAGCATTAAGTATTATAACCATACTTGTAATGCTTGGAGAATTGTTATAAGAAAGCCTAATATATTCATTTATTATGTATTCATTATTATGCATTGTGTAAGTTTGTCATTGTTTTCTTGCTGATAGTTGGATGAGAAGATCAATGTCACTTTTATGTCTGTTTGTTAAATTTGAAGCTTCAGCTAGCAGTCCATTAGCTTAACTTAGCTTAGCACAAAGACTGGAAACTGGTCCAAACAGCTGGCCTGTAACAAGATCCGCCAACCAGCAACTCTAAAGCTGTCTGAGTAACGTGTTATATCCAATTTGTTTTATCTGTATAAACATTTTAGTATAGAAAGGGCATGTTGTGGTGTTCATGTGACTGATGATTTCAGTCTGGTCATCACTGTGAGGTTGCCAGGCAACCAGAGGAGACTGATTGTTTTTACACCATGGGTTTTCATGGATCAAATAAACAAGATGAGTTTTAGCTTGCGGACATGACAGTAGTATTAATCACTCACCTAACTCTTAGCAAGAAGAAGAAGAAGTACCACGGCAGTAAACATGCCTACATTTTCAATTATGTTAAGTTTAAAAAGGTATTTTTTCTAGTACTTTAGTAAAATACTGTATGTGACTAATTGTAATGTAGGTATTGATAAAGTAGTGATTATCATCAAACACAGGTTTTCGTTACAATTCTTTATTTAATTCTTACAAATCAAACAGGATTTTTTTTTTTTACCATAGTGTTCTTCATGCAAAATCCTCAATATCAATTCAGGATAAAAGTGTTTAAACATTTAAAACATTTATTATACAAGGTTAATTTATTGTTCAAAACAGGGAAACTCCAACTAATATGTATGAATGTACATTAATGAAATGAAAATGAAATAATATTTTGACAACAAAAGTCAAACATGAATTTGCATTCATCTATGAATAAGAAATAAATTGAATGACTTCACAAGTTTGCTTAAATGTCCAGGTCTGACATTTAGCGTTTCTCGGCCACCATGGTTTATCCTACATGCTGCAGGCTGAGCTATATTTAAATTGTTCTGCAACTGCACAGCTTGATGCCACTGAATCCTACACACTGGTCCTAGAAATGGATCATGGCTTGACAGATTTAGGTGTCTCTTCCTTTAGGTTTCATCCACCACCCAATGGCTTTAGAAATCCCTGCACCTGTGAGCATTAAAAGTGACCCCAAGGATGCAGCTGCACCACCAGCTACAGGGGTGTTAACTACAGCTGTGACTACTGCTCCCATAAACAACTGATCAGCTGCTTGGCTCATAGCGTCTGCACGCTTTTCCCACTGTTTATCCAAAATCATCTTTCTCTGGACCTCTTCATATATGCCACTGGTATAATGGTGACCATTATCCTGCACTATCTCGTCTATCTTTTCAAACAGATCAGCCACCTGAGTGCGGTTTTCCATGCGTGTGTTGTCAAGCACAAAGTTCCCAGCTGTATAGCCACGGATGAACTCTCTCAGTTCAGGGCTTTTGTGTAAATAACTCTCAATGGACTTCTCCATGAGCTGATCTCCTCTAGTGAAAAGCACCAGCGTGTACTTTGAGGCTTCCTCACCAAAGTTGTCTGTGATCCACTTGACGGCATTCTTCTCCTCCTCTGTGAAGCGAATATCCAGTCTGATCACCAGCAGGAAGATATGGGGGCCCTGGGAGGAGACAGCATGGCACACATTTCTCTATTTTCACTTTTCAGCTGGGTCTTTTTAATCGACTGTATAATTGGTGCAAACACCTAGGTTTTGATCAGATTGAACATACTTATCTAGTTCGTTTGGATCCAAAATGGCAGGTTTCTTTTTTACATGTCTTGGTCACAGAGGACAGAGACATGCCTGTGGCAAAAGCTTTTCGTCCCAGGATGGTGTTCCCTGTTGCACTCTTTCCTGATCCAGTCTTCCCGAGCAGGACAATCCTCAGGTTGTGGATAACTGGAGGGCTGGAGTCTGTGGACAAGAAGACAGGGAAACAGTTAATGTGAATTTTTGGGTTTTGGGTCAACTCACATAAGGAATGTAAAAAGCCTCCATATACACACAAGTAAAGACACACCTTCAATTGAGCTTAATCCCATCTTGATGTAGAGAAAGAAATACCATGAAATACTGGTCAAACCTGCCTTTCCTCCAGATCACAGAACGTGTGTGCTGTACTTGTGTATGCTTACTCCTCCCTGTCTCTCTCTCTCTCTCTCCCCACCTCAGTGGTTTCCTGAGAAATGAAACTCTCTCCCTTTCTCTCTTTCCACCACAGCGCTGTTCATGGAAAATGAAACTAGAGCAGAAAGCTGTTGCCAAGGAATTTCAAAACATTAGGAAAATAGTTTAGATGAAGACTTCTCTCATACTAAAGCAGGTGACACCCTAATCTTGGTGTAGACTCTTAAGGGAGACTGGGCATTATAACTAATTTGCACTTATCACTTATTGTAGAAAGAAACCAGAAATCTAGTCAACAATTTGAATTGATTAACTTCCATTGATATGTCCCATGTATTGATAAACAACGTTTAAGGTTAATTATTACTGGCATTACACAATGCAGGGTTACGGTCACCTCGGTAGATGACTGCCAATGATGTTCTGAGCTGTTATGATCAACTGCTGCAGAGCCTTTTATTCCTCGGCCCTATGTAGTTTGTGAGTCATGCCCGTCAGGAATCCTCCTCTGTAAAAGAAAAGAACATGGCAGCGGAATATTTCTTGCTTAAAACTGCATTTTGGCCACTTACAGGACAGGGACACATGCTGATAACAATGACATGTTATTACCTTATTAAGTTGGCAAACAGTCAGGAAACAGTTTTCCAACTTTGACTGTTTGCTGTTTGAAACTCGGTTGATAATTCCCTGTGGGTTCGTCACGATGAACAAATCCTTTTACATAGAAGTGGTCATATAATCCATTGTTAGTATGAAAATATCGATTCTTATAATCAGGTTTCAGTGAAATGCCCACTGTACTTGTCCAGTGGCAAATGACAGACAGTCCATTATAACAACTAGTGGATAAACACAGTGGAGCATTTATCTGCTCAGGAGCCAGATAGTTCATCTAACTAATAAAGGCATTTTGGCAGCTATAACCACACTTTACATTATGATAACAGCGAGTACCATTATGTTCAGAAAACCATATTACCTTTCATGCAAAACAGCCCTATTTAAGTATTATAATCATACTTGTAATGCTGCAGGATTGTTGTTATAAGACATCATAGTATATTCATTTATTATACATGCATTATAATGCATTGTGTAATTAAATTATTCATATTTCTTAAGCCCTTAAAGGTTTCAGAGTGTGACATTTTGGAAAACACTTTTATTCTCTTTCTTAGTGAGAGTTAGATTGGAAGATCAGTAAATACCACAGTAAACACACTGATATTTTTCTTTCTGATTAGTTGAAAAATGCATTTTTTTCCCCATCTGTTAGATATATTGATTGACATTGTGAATTTACCCGTAGCGTATGTGGACAAATGTTAGCACACAAAAGTGTGTGCCAATTTCAACCTTTCACCTTAATGGTGGATATCTGTGGTGTCATGTTAACTGTATGATTTTCAGCTCACTCTTATGAATCCACCCTGACTGGGTTCATCTCAAACAAGCAACTGTGTGGAGTCCTGGATGCTTTTGTGTGAATTCTTGCTTTTAGAACTGGGATTTTCATATAATACAGATTTTGGTACAGCATCAAACATACTTTTTGAGGTTGTCATCACATTGTTTTATTTTATTCTAACAAATCAAACAGAACAATTACAGTAGTGTTCTCCATATACAAAATCCCCAATATCAATTCAGCATCAACATTTAAAAGATTTGTCATAATAGGTTAATTTATTGTTTAAAACAGGCAGGCTGTCGTAGCTGTGACTGATATATATGAGTGCACATAAATGAAACAAAGAAATGCAATAATAATGCAATAACAGAAGTCAAATATGAATTTGTGCTCATCTGTGAAAAAACAAAACATGGAATGACTTCACATGTTTGATTAAAGGTTCATGGCTTGACACACTTAGCTGTCTGTCTTTTTAGGTTTCATCCAACCCCCAATGGCTTTTAAAGTCCCTGCACCTCCGAGCATTACATATGACCCTATGGATACAGCTGCTACTTCCTCTGCCACTATAGCAGCATGAGCTGCTGGGAGAGCTGTGGCTGTTGCTAACATAAACAACTGATTACCTGCAGAGTTCATATAGTCTCCACATTTGCTCCACCATTGCCTTGATTTCATCTTTCTCTGGGCCTCTTCGTACATGCCACTGGTATAATGCTGACCATTTAACTGCACTATCTCGTCTATCTTTTCAAACAGATCAGCCACCTGAGTGCGGTTTTCCATGCGTGTGTTGTCAATACAGCGTACCTAGCCTGTATAGCCTGGATGAGCTCTCTCAATTCAAGGACTTTTGTGTAAATAATCTCAATGACTTCTCATGAGCTGATCCTCCATCTATGAAGCCCAGCCGTCGTACTTTGAGGCTTCCTCACCAAAGTTGTCTTCGATCCACTTGATGGCATTCTTCTCCTCCTCTGTGAAGCGAATATCCAGTCTGATCACCAGCAGGAAGATATGGGGTCCTGGGACAGACAGCGTGACACATTTCTCTATTTCACTTTTCAGCTGGTCTTTTTTAATCGAGGTGTCAAAGACCCCAGGGGTGTCGATGACACTCACAGTTCTTTCATCAAAATGGCAGGTTTCTTTTTTACATGTCTCGGTCACAGAGGATGGGGAAATCTCTGCCACAAAAGCTTTTCGTCCCAGGATGGTGTTCCCTGTTGCACTCTTTCCTGATCCAGTCTTCCCGAGCAGGACAATCCTCAGGTTGTGGATAACTGGAGAGCTGGAGTCTGTGGACAAGAAGAGAGTGAAACATTCTTGGGTTAACTCACATACGGAGTTTAAAAAGCCTCCATATACACACAAGTAAAGACACACCTTTAATTGAGCTTAATTCCATCTTGTTGTAGAGAATGAAATACCAAACACTGGTCAAACCTGACTTTGAACAACAAAATCTGTCGGATTCTTGACCTTTTGTTGTGCTAGTTGTTCCTCCCTCTCTCCGCCTTTAGTGGTTTCCTGAGAAATGAAACTCTGTTCCATTCATTGATAATCAAGTTTCAAGGTTTTTTTTTATTGCCATTAGGCAAAAATGTCGACCAGTTTGGCTCATCAGACTGCATTACAGCACTCAAAGACAAATGCCCTTTGAATCCAAAGAATCGGCTGCCAGCCTCAGTACTGTCTGGCATCATACCAGGCAGCTAAAAACCAGCACACCTCTTTCTGCAAGTAATAAGTTCTGTGTGCCTAAGTGTTTAAGAAAAGACTAATGTTGAAGGCAGTGTAGAAACGGTGGCACTGTCTCTAATGCCATCTAGTGGCTGTACAGGGCAACATTTCATTTACCCACCTGCATGCTGTTAAAGTGTCCTCAGGTGCTCAGTGGTATCCAGTAGCCACTGTTGGGTCAGATTACTTAGTACATGTATTACTATATTTGCAAATTACATGGCAAATTTTTGTAATTAGTAATCCATTGGATAACAATGAGGTAATATAATCTGAACACGGAATTACTTTTGGATGAGGGCCCACAATGATACTAGAATGGTGGTTTTGCACTTTTATATGATATGGACCAACAACATGGCAGCAATCAGCAATGTCTGTAACAAAGTGTCCTTGTGCTGTCATTTTTTTGCATAACTAGCTCTGTGTGTGTGTATTTAGTATGCAGTATTACACACTGCAGCCCTCCTACACCCCAGTGTATGGGATCCAGAGGGACAAGCTGGCCAGTCATAACAGAAGCAAGACAGCAACTGCTCACATCACACGGCTACAGCACCAGGAGACACACAAAGGACCATCAACACGCTGTCTATGGACCTGACTGCTTGATTAGTAATTGAAAAGTAAGTTTTAGAGCTTATAAGGTTTTGCCTGAACTGTGGGATTTAGAGGAAAATTGCCCTAACTAAAGAAAACAGTTCCAGATGGAGCAAGTTTAATGCTCTTATTTTGACGTATATTACTACTTTATTGCACAATTACAAGCTGTATTTAGCATCAGCTCAGATCTTTGATGAGTTCTTTCAAACTGAGCTTTTAAAAAGTAAATTTGCTGAAAACTTTGTCATTTTAACAGTAAGTGTGTTACTGGGGAGAAGAAGGGGACTCATCTCAGGACACATCTCACAATCACTGGACATCTTACTAAGTGACTGTTGGAAGATTTGACTTTCTCTACTGAGTACTCAACTCTCAGCCACCTACTTGTGAGAAAGACAAGAAAAAATCTGGACTGAGGTTTTTCTAAGAAACATTTTTTAGACGTTGAAAGTGCTCTACAGTTTCCTCAGTGATGGCAACAACAGGTCTTCAGCTGCTGGGCTTGGTGTTGGCTGTGATGGGTTGGGTGTGTGGGGCGTTGGTGTGCGCGGCTCCTCTGTGGCGTGTGTCCGCCTTCGTGGGTGGAGAGCTGGTGATTGCCCAGGTGTTGTGGGAGGGACTGTGGATGAACTGCCTGTCTCAGACCACAGGCCATATCCAGTGCAAGAGTTATGACTCCACCCTGGCCCTGCCCACCTCTGCCCAAGCTGCCCGGGGCCTCACGGTTCTCTCCCTGCTGCTCTGCGTCCTGGCCCTCATACTTGGGGTGGCGGGGGCCAAGTGTACTCACTGCATGGGTGACAGCAACCAGGCCTCCAAGGCACGCCTGGGTAGGATAGCAGGGGTGCTCTTCCTTGTGGCTGGCCTTGCCTACTTGATACCCATCTGCTGGACTGCCTATGTAATCATCCGGGACTTCTATAATCCGAACATTGCAGCGCCTTTAAAGAGAGAGCTGGGGCCGGCACTGTACCTGGGCTGGGGGGCCTGTGTGCTGCTCCTGGTGGGGGGTGCTCTGCTGCATGTCGGCTCGTCTTCACCAGTAGGAAGAATGCGGCCCGTTTTCGCAGGAGCAGCAAAGGACAACCCACATCCAGGGGCAGCAGGAGAGGGGAAGCAACCGGAGAAATCTTTTGTATGAGATCATTTTATTGGACGTGTGAGGGAGAAACCCAGAGTCACAACCTCGTCACACACGCTTCTGGAAATTGCAAGGTCACAATTTATTACAGGATATTCAGCTTACACTGTGCTTTATATCTTAAAAAGCAGAATAAGTATATGTGTATTTAAGTTATAATGTGGATTTCATGTTGGTAACTGATGGTTTTACATTTATTAATACATTTACATAATGAACTGCACAGCAATGGTTTCTAATAGAATTGACATTATTTATTAGCTTTCTGTCAGAGTGGGAGTTGACATGAATTGTGGGAGGATTTTAGATGTTTAGATGTTTACTAATGTGTGTGACTTACATTTCTCAAATTCCTGTCTGCCTCTGCTTGTGCTTGGGTGGTCTGTGTACAGAAGACCAGTGTACACAGTATATCAGTGTATGCTGGTGTGTTCACTGAAAATGTGTGTGGGAATTCAGAGCCAATTTTATTTACTTCTTCTTTACTTATTTATTTATTTCACAAAGTTTATTTACTTTTTATAATTACGAGTATTTGGGGTTTTCTAAGCAAATTTTTACTATTTTTTTTGGTCCTTTTTTCTATTTATCTCTTTATTCTTGTTTACATTTATTTTTACTGTTGTTCTGCAATATGTGTATTTACTTTAAGTTTTATTTATTATTATTATTTACGCCCCTATTGTCTATGCTTTGGAGATTATTTTTTTCTTATGTATGAGAAAAAAATATTGTTTATGTAATATAATTTCCAGTAGTAGCAATAGTTTTATTAATTTAGTTTAACAAATGCAATTTAAAAAACATTTGTTGCTGACCTGAACAACATTTTTGACCTTGTGTTCTATAACTTTATATCTGTAGTTTACTAATTCTCACCATTAAATAAAAGAAGTCTTTGGCTCTCACTGGGTTAGGATAAATAAAATGGTTGGCTATGATTAGGGTTAGGATAACATAGTCTAGAGACTAATGTTTCATGTAGCTTTTCCCACATCACAGCTGAATTAATACCATTACAGTATACATTATTTAGTAGTGTGACATTGCATTTTGCATCATTTTTCGTGTTGACTGACTATAATTTATAATCAGAATCAGAATCAGAAT
>NW_023339729.1:8763551-8791944 GCF_004916995.1 Morone saxatilis
GGTTTTTACACATACGAGGAATTCGTCTTGGTGCAGTGGTGCATAAAATATACAATCACACAAAAATATACAAATCACACATAAAAGATAGAGAACTTTTAAAATATAAATAAATAAAGATAAGAAACTGTACAGAAACCACTTGTGTACAATAAATGTATGTGTTCACATTCCACTACAACTGATTATACATTAGATATAAGGCCCCTGTGATGTGATGGACTGTGTGTTTACGTGCAGAATAAATACTGTGTGTGTGTTACCACTTGTTGTGTTTTGTTTTCAAGGACTATGAAACACAAATAGATCACATATATTATTGCTGGAATGAGTAAAAAACAATTAAAGAGCACACGTACACCACTTGTGAGTGCAAGCAGCTACTGGTCAACAACAGCCATCAATTAGCCACTATGAGTGGTAACAGCACATATAGTACACTTGGGGGCAGTAAACACTAAGTAACTGATGTGCTCTGTAAAATGAACCGTCACATATCATGACACTGCAACACTGAATATTTATATATACAGGTATAAGACAGTTTTAACACTTACAGATGAAAAGCAATGTATTTGAATTAAGTTTACAACAGCAAAAGAGGATACCAATATGGGTGCCATCAGTTTGAGTACATGTTTGCAGCTTTTGTCATCCTCTCATGCTGTGTCATATAGTGTTTGACATTATGACTGTTCCTTCTGCTAAAATACATTGCTGTTTTTTTCCATCTACACTTTGGGCATGGTTTAAAACACCTCTCCCAATCTGACGTACCAATGTTGGGTGGTATGGGTATTATTCCACTGAGCACAGGGGTCATAACAAGCTAATAAAAACCACAATGAGATGAAGATTGGGCACTTGAAAACGTACTTGGACCGGCCCGATTCATGCTTTGTTAAGTATCATGTTTAATTTTTAAAAGAGGGGAAAGCTTCAAATATAAAGACTAATCTATGTAAGTTAGGCCTTTCTCGGATAGCTTTGTAACTGGTATCTGGGACTGTTTCGCACATAATGAGACAGTCTGTTACTAAGGCAACATCTAGTAAGCCAAAGATATGAAGAATGACAAACAAAATAACCTTAAAAACATCAGGCACACTATGTACTGGAAATTTTACCAAATCCCACTTATGTAATTGAGTTTTTAACCAAATCCAACAAGAATGGTTGGTCTCTGAAGTTTTTCCATTTTGTAGTTTAATAAAACTAACTACTAACAGGCCTATGTAAATCCCAATACAAATCACAATACAAATATGATCAAACATTTTCATCTCATAGTGCCCTAATAAATGCTAAAATACCCTAATAAAAGTGGTGTGCTGGTAAAAAATAAAAAGTATAAAAGTATAGGCTATAGTTGAATGGAACAGTATTTCCATTCAACCTGAAATGAAACAGATCACTGTTTACTGTCAATAATGAATTAATTGCCATGTATGTCTGGTAGTGCAACATAAAGTATTCACTTGTGTCCAGGAGTCATTTTTCTTCCCAACATCTGCCCTCATATACAAGAATAAAACAACCAGTTTTATAGATCTGTTTTATTCTTGTAAGAAATAGAAATTCCAAAATAAAATACACTCAGAGAAAACAAAATACACAAATACAGGGCTGCCTTTTCAAAACTGTTAGTGCCCCGATGAAGAGGCCCACTGTAAAAAATTGGCCCATGGTTGAACCTAATCGCTGACCTCTGTTTTAAGATACAGATCAATAATAGTATGATTGTATTAACTTCCTTCAAGTAACCTGAAATAAGTCAGTAGGCTTGCTTTCTGCCTTTTAATCTGACCTTCCAAATGACACAGTAGTTTGATCAGATACAAAAATCTTTATTTCAACCCGCTGCAGTGTGAGAGCCCAGTAAACACTCTCACATGTGGACGCATGTCACAAATAATCGTAGCAGTATTTTTTTTTTCAGACTAACTAAAGTTCCTGCTTGGGTTGACAGAGAGTCGACTGGTTGTCTCCTTAAAGAGACAGGGTCAATGCGCGGACCGCACAGCTGCGGGAGGAGGCGCGTACCACTTTAAAAAAATCGCCTGACAGTTGTGAGCGGTGAAAGTGGGCTGAGAGAGAGTGCACTTCGGGGCTTTAGCATTCTCATACCCCGCTGTCGACCTTTGGATCTCGGAGCCCGGGGCGGGTAGGCAGCTCCGCCGTCCACGGTGGCAATTGGCTGCGCTCTTCTCTCCTGTCTTCAGCCGCTTCCTATTGCACACCGTGAACCAAACACAGCAGACAGTGCGCACACACACAAACAGACACACACAGACACGCGCGCAATGTCTCGTGAGTGCGCGCGACTCCGCTGGAGCCCAAAGTCCCCCCCGGTCCGAGAAGCATCTCTTATCGAAATGTTTGAAGATTAACGAGGTTAGCCGTGTCCTGTAGAGCACCAGCGACAGCCAGCTGTACCCTTCAGGCCAGGAAGCCGACAGAGCAGGCGGACAGCAGCGTGTCGAGGCGGACTGGGAGGCAGGAAGTCACCGCTGTAGCTGCCGCGTCAGACTACGGCATAGCGCGGCACCATGGCCGAGAAACGGATGTCGCGGTGGTATTTCGGTGGGCTGGCGTCCTGCGGAGCCGCCTGCTGCACGCATCCTCTGGACCTCATCAAGGTGAGGGGCTCAAGTTAGTGCGTATCCTTCCGCGTGTGTGCAGAGGAGCTCAGGCCCGAAACAGCAGGCTACAGCTGTTTCCCAGCCGGAGTCATTCCAGGAAGGCTCGACAGTTATTTACCTCCTGGCCGCTCATCACATTACTGTGCTCCTGTTAGATGTCCTTGTTGTGTGCTTGCTACAGCTGCAGTGAGCTTGTAGTGGCCATGCAGTACTCTGAGGTATCACATGTCTGCTGTGGCATTACTATAATGTGTGTTTGGATACTCAAGGCTGTTGTAAAATATAGGGCACAGGTTAGGGCAGAGTGAGAGTTGGTTATCCGAGCTGAAATGATATTAGAAATGACACAGGATGGCCCAATGTAGCCTTAGTTTTGCATTTAATAATTGTATTGAGATAAATGGTAATTCTAAGATCACACTGACCACTGGTGTTTTCCCCTCCACTAGCAGCTTGTCATCGCCTGAAAGCAGGTGTGTGTGTGTGTGTGTGTGTGTCTGAGTGTGATCATGCATGCTCAGTCTTGTTAATGTTGGCCTTGCTGTGCTGCACACAGCAGTAAATCAGCACATATCTGTCCAGTGCCAAAAATCCTCGCTCCCTTTACTTGTGCCTCTTTTTTGCTTGCATTGAAAACGGCAGCATGTGACCCTGATCGCAGTAACTGGTGCTCAGGAGGTCATGTGGTATCTAATTATGTAGACAAGGCTGTTAATGACCACATTGAATTAAAAGTCAGGGCTTCATTTCTGCCCTAACTTGCTTGTTAGCTGGTGGTGCCATTTGCCATTGCAGTAGTATATGAGTGAAGTTGCTTAAATGTTCGTAAAGTCCTCGAAGTTCCTCTTCTCCATTTACATATGGACATTATGTTGTGTACCCATGCAGTTCAGTGCGACTGTATTACAGCTCTACTTGTAGTGCTGAGAACAATCTTAGTTTTGGAACTGATGTGTTTTCAAAAGTGTGTTTCTATTATAAGAGAGGCCGGTGTCATGGTTATTGCTTCAGACTGATTCCCAAACTAAATTCTTATCTTTTTTTTGTGTGGAAATAATAAAAGTGAGCATGTTTCAGGTTCATGCAGCATTTTACTGTTTGCAACAACAAAAAAAGAGACAATCTGAAACCCTTTGTGTTCCCAGGACTCAGTATCCAGATTGATAGCACATTATCTGCTTCAAAAGGTGGAAGTTTTTCCAAGAACCTCTAAGAACTGCAAAGTGTTTTTCACCATTGCAGTGAGTGTGGGAGGCTTTATTAACCTACACAACCTGATACTGTGTAATAGGTGAACTTGGTGGATTTGATGGAGTTTTGATCAAATCTATCAAAACATGAAACTTAAATAGGAGTTGAGTGGACCTACTGTCTGAACTCTACCAGTCAACAGTGGCGTCGAACGGTTTAGATTCTTAGGTGGGTAAAAACTAACCAATTGAATTGAAAAGAATTGTTAAAATTAAAAAAACTTTTACACCTAAGAGACTCGAATTTAAGGAAAAGGAAAAACGACTGAGCTGGGTCGAGGTCACTTCAGTGCCGCTCAGCGGTCAACAGGCGGTTTCTAGCCTAGAATTGGGATCTGGTGCTCTGAGATGAGTTGGTCGGGTTCCTTTGCATTGGATGTGATATTTTGTATTTATTTTTTGTACATCTGCTCATCTTAAAATTCCAAGAGAGAGAGGCCAGAGGCATTATGTTTTTGGGTCGTTCGTCCTTTCGTCCCATTCTTGTAAAATGGACAAACATGTATCTAAACTGCAACTTGACTGGTTGAAGGAGGCATATAATTGTGGTAATTCTATTTTTTTTGTGCCCATTTGTTTACATTTTGGTAAACTGACACCATTAAAGAGGCCAAATTAGCTATTAGCTGTTCCTGTTTGCAGTGTGTGTATATACACTGTCCCAGGATTACTCTATACTGAAGGAAACTTAAAAACATCATGATTCTCAGGCAAGCTCTGGCATGTATAAGGAGTGTCCTTTCTCTATGAATTTGAATGCTTTATGGACAGATTATCAGAGATTATGACATCCTTGGAAAGTGTCACACTGAATCTAAATGTATGCGTGGCACTAAAATTTAAAGGTACCCTAACTGGCTCCATGAGCTGTGTGACCATGTTGCTAAACACACAGGCCAAACCACATCAACTCACTTCCCCTTGTTTTTTGAAACACCAAAATGCACTTGTCTCTTATACCTTATGCAATATCTTCAGGAGGAAGGCCCAAACAATACTCTCTGTTGTTCACTGCTCAGGTGCAAAATAGTGATGCATAAAGGTTTAGGGGCAAGTAAGTGGTTATGGTTGGACCAGAGAATAAGGTTCTGTTATTCCCACCAGTCCCTAATTTCACACTCATACTCAGTCAGTTATAAAACAGTTTCTTAGTGGCTCATCTTGCACTTTACGCTATTTTATGATGGTGAGCATTAATGCACAAGAGCAGTGGCTGAGGACACGGTTTGATGCTGTGGTAAAAGCAGCATGGTACCTAGTATGAGAAGATGACAGCACTTCGAAATGACATTTAAATGGAAAACATGGTCTGAAAAACAGGGATTTACAAAGCACGATTAGCACAGCAGTCGGAATTCTCACATGACTTGTATGTGGCCATGAGGTGAGACTGTACAGACTGTAAGTAGTTGGACCATAACACATTTTCTGTTGTGCTGTAATCCGGCTCCAGCAGATTGGATTCAAATCAATGAATGACTATGGGGTTAAATGTTTACTGTCTGAGGGTGACTTGTAGCTCCTTTCGTATGCTTTGTCCACTAAACTTTTTTTAGGATAATACAGCAGAGGACAATGGCAAGGCTACAAGTTACTCTAGTCACCTGATGTGAATGTTATATCTTCAAATGAAAGCCGAGAGTCATACTTGAACCTCAAAGTCATTGCTTTTCCTCAGCTCCATTGTGCTGGAGTACAGAGCCAGCAGAACAAAAGCATGTGTCACTGTCCAAATACTTGCAGACTGTACATAGTACACAGGATTTACACCAGTCAAACTGCTGTTTGCAGTGGCAGTCAGGTGAGGAAGAGGTGCTCCAGCTGGTCTCATGGGGAGGACTTTTATTAAAAGATGCCTTTCAAGTGTTGCTAATTACAAAATAACGTAACATATTAAAAACATGCAACAATGCATGCATGCACAGTGGAATTTAATTAATCATGTATTTGAGTGTGGGAGCCCTGTGCGTATTTAGTGAGTTCAGCCACAGTGAACAGACAAAGTGCAAGTGTTGTGGAAGCACTGTGTTGGTAAGGGTTAATTTCAGTGAGTTTTATAGGTGGGGTAAGTGAGAAATGAGAAAGTGTGTGATAAAAGCTGGACGTAGCAATGTCCCAATAATTACAGGGCACTCTGTAACCAGTCAGGGAGCTTGGTGACTTTGTAGCAACAGCTACAAAGCTTACAAAGGGAAGGGCTTCGTAATGCCATGCACTTACTACATTCCTGTAAAAGGCAAGCTAACATTAGAGCGTCTAAACTTACGAGTATCATTTAAAGGAGACACTATGTGAATGTGGTTGTCTGCAGGAAAGTAGGACTCGACCAAGCACACTTATCACACGGCAAAAATTGCTTAGTCATGTTCTGTTGATTCCCTTCTTGTGTTAACCCAGACATCCGTTGCACCATCAGATAAGCTGCTTTATTGTTGCCCTGAACTGATACCAGCAGGGTTGCTAAACGAGATTTGTCTGACCTCATCTGAAAAAATAACATTGTTATAGCCAGACATTTATCAACTGATCTGGGTGTAATATTTCACCTTGGTGAGAGTGTTGCCTGTACACATTTGCTTGGCGATGGCTCAATATGACGTTATAAGAGCAGAATGCCACAGTTACAGCACGGTTACAGTCAGTTCTGCACATTTAGCACTGATTAGCAAATGTTAGCATGCCAACATCCTGAGCTGACATGAACATTAGCATTGTCATAGTGAACATGTTGGCGTGCTGATGTTGTCTTTAGCGTTTAGCTCAAAGTGCCTCTGTGCCTAAGTGCAACCTGTAGCCTCCTCAGTTGTTTCAGTCTTCACTATTTACACATGAGGCTGCCGCTGTAACTCAGGTGTCCGCCACCTCCAGAAGCTTTCTGACCACTCCACTATTGTCGGATGCATCAATTAAGACAACAAAGAGGAGTACAGAGGACTGATGGAGAGCTTCATCACATGGTGTAACAACAATCACCTGAAGCTCAATATCAGCAAAACGAATGAGCTTTTGGTCGACTGCTGTCCCTCTGAGAATGAATAAGGGGGTAGTCTCATCTTATCTTAATAAAAGCTAGTGAGGAGACATGACAAACATTGTGTTTTGAAAGGCTTAGTGGCCTTCAAACTCAAATACTGATTAGAAAAGAGGACAAAGGCCACATTGTAGAGTTGTTGACCTTTTTAAGAAGGACAGCACACACACAGGGTTAAGACATTTAGAAAACATGTATGGTATTATAACTGCCTGTTACACATTACTCTGTTCCTCCACCAGTTTTACTCAGCTGATGAATAACAGTGGAATGATGTCCTGACTCTGGAGATGATTTCTCAAATGACTAAAAAAATGACCCTGATGATGTCATAGTGATGTCATCAAGGACAGAAAGCCACAAACTGTGTGATTAATAAATAAATAGATGTAGTCTCTGTGATGTCGCCAATAGGTTTGTGAAGAGCAGTAAGCTGAGTGTGTGGAGCTGAGGTGGGCTGAATGAAGCCTGTCACTCAAACTTTAAGCCTTGATATCATTTAAATGGGTTTTTTGTACCAGGCTGTACACATGTTCATATTTATGCCGTAAATAAAGGAACAGAAAGTGACTTAGGTTGCTGTGTCAGCCCCGACAGCACCACACATTATCTGTGTCTGTGTTCTGTCCAGCTTGGCATTGAAAATGATACCAATGCTAATACACAACTGTCTTTGCAGGTGCACCTTCAGACACAGCAGGAGGTGAAGAAGAGGATGATGGGGATGGCTATTCATGTGGTGAAGAGCGATGGGGTGTTGGCTCTTTACAATGGCCTCTCTGCCTCCCTTTGTAGACAAGTATGTGTGTCTGTTTGCATGCTTAACTGTTTTGTTTGTGTGTGTAGTGTTGATTAGTTTGTCTGTTGTATTTTCTTTTCAACCTGTATGTAACCAGGTAAGTCCCACTGGGGGAGGAAACCCTTTTTTGTGAAATAGACCTAGACGGTGGCAATAAAAAGTTGCAAACAGGGGCGTCCTGTTAACGCATCGCTCTTTTTAGTTTGTTAGTGTTACTTTTTAGTTTTTTAAACTAGTTTGCTGATGGCTGTCTGCAGTCAGCAGTCTGTGGCTAGATCCTTAAATAAAATACCTAACAGTAGTATAAGAATATTACAAAACAATAATAACAATCTAAAGTATAAGATATAGAAATAGAAAGAGATATGTGGTGAGAAGTTATGAAGAAGTGAAGAATTTCTCCACTTTGCCTTTTTCAGTGTGTCTTAGTTCTAACTGAAATGAACATACTGTACATAATGAGTAAAACATGTCTTTATGGCCATCAGCATTTTTCTGGTTTTACAAAGAGAGAGTATGACAGACAACATTAGAACAAGTTTTTTTATGTGTATTTTCTGTAACAGGTTCATTCTAATGAGCTTCATATGCTGTTGCCTCAGTAGGTTTGCTCTTCAGTCATATCGTGTGCTAATACTGACTTCATGTGAAGTTATCTATTATTCCATGACCAAAATGTTGGTCTGTGGCTGCAGGGTACTATCAGTAGATCAACAGATTAGTTTTGTAAAGCAGAGGTGGTTAGCTGTTTGTGCAGCAGGTCTGTGTATAATATGATTGGAGGGAGAGAAGAAACCACAGGATGGTAGTTTTATCCTGTTTAGTTTCTGGCCACAGACATTATAAGATAAAAACCTTACTGTATACTAGATTGGTTGTTTTGCCAGAAGCTCCTCCTAGTGGTTGTGAAAAGAAAGTGTTAAATAGTGAGCAGAGTTTAGGATCCTGGACTCATTGTTTTTATTTCCCTTTCTTGTCCTCTCCTCTTCTCTCCTCCACTCCTCTCCTCTCCTCTCCTCCTCTCAGATGTCCTATTCCCTCACCAGATTTGCAATCTATGAGACCGTAAGGGACATGATGGGCAGCTCAAGCCAGGGCCCCATGCCCTTTTACCAGAAGGTCCTGCTGGGAGCCTTTGGAGGTGGGAACACACACATCCTGCATCTCCTCCCCTCTTTCTCACACACACACACATATACACATGCAGTGTCCCACCATACAGGATTGTGTCTCAACAGCATTTCTCTGCCAACAGGTTTTACTGGTGGGTTTGTTGGCACGCCGGCTGACATGGTGAATGTCAGGTAACGTGACAATATTCAAATTCTCATATTCAACATGAATATTTTGGCTTGGGTGTAGCAAACGGTGGATTCAAAGGATCTGAACTGTTGTTTCTTCTAGGATGCAGAACGACATGAAACTACCACCAGAACTGAGGAGAAAGTGAGTGTTGTAACTTACTAAAATGGTCAGATTGATGTTATTAATCTCTTATCTTAATTCAATCCTGAATGTTTTTTTTTTGTTTGTTTTTCAGCTACAAACATGCCATTGATGGACTCTTCAGAGTTTTCAGAGAAGGTAAATCCAGTCTGTCAAATGAAGTCAATTTTATTTATATACAATGCTTCAGGGGGCTTTATAATCTGTATGTATATGTGTGTGTATAACTTCATGCAACCCACACGGTGGCATCATGTCTGACCTCTGACCTGTGTCCTGTCCCACAGAGGGTGTGAGGAGACTGTTCTCAGGAGCCACCATGGCCTCCAGCAGAGGAGCCATGGTCACTGTGGGACAGGCAAGTCACAGTGCTAGGATATGACCAGAGACATTTGTTTTTGGTATTACCTGTTTGTACCTTTTATTAAATGCCTGCAGGTATAAAAGAGACCCGAGAGATTCTCCGTCATCCGTTTCTTTGTTTTTGGGCAAACACAAGTATATTCTAAATACATTTTCCTCTTAAATACATTAAGAAGATATTTATTAGTCATATCAAATTCAGAATCCAGATAGAAGTCCTGTTAAGTTAAATAAAGGTAATCAATCTAATAGATGAATAGGCTGCGTGTTCAAATGGCTCCATTTATACAATGCATAATGCAATAATCCCTAAAACCTCAGCCTCACTTTAATGAAGTCTGTGTTGGTGAGCATATCCAAAGGAAATTGAGTTCAGACTGTGCCACTGATTCAACTTACATCTTAGTAATAGAATTTGGTTATATGCATTCACTGTCGACCATGCAGTAACGTACAGAGTACAATACATCATATGTTAGCACAAAACTGCTTTAAATCTACTACAAACAGATTATTGAAGGCTGCCTGCAGAAAGATGTGGTTTCATAGAGCCAGAGGTTGGAAGTAATGAAGTACAAATACTTTGTCACCGTACCTCATAGTTTATTTTACTTTACTTGAGTATTTCTTTTCTGACTTTGAAGATGAACTTTTACTGCCTACATTTTTACACAAATATATATACTTTCTATGTATTTTTTCAATTTTCAAAAAAGGCTCATTACTTTAGTTTTAATGCCTTTTGATGGGAATTATCAACATCATGACCGGTACATATCACACATGACAGAAACAACAAAACAGACAAGAGAGGGAGACTCTGCCCTATTTGAAGTGTTATCATTGCACAGAAACAGCCGGTAGAAAGGTCCTTTAGAGAAACCAAGGGCTTACTTTTTACTTTAATACTTTGAGTGCATTTCAGAGCCTGTACTTTTTCACTTTTACTTGAGTAAAGAAGTGGTATCTGTACTTGTACGTGTACTTTTGCAACCTCTGGCTATAGCAGAGATAGAACACAGATAGACAGGCTTCATGTAGTAAAGAGATCATTAATATGTCCCACATTTTCTCCATCTCTTCTTATTTTGCCCACCTTTTAGCTGGCGTGTTATGACCAGGCCAAGCAGCTCGTGTTGGGAACAGGCGTAATGGGAGATAACATACTCACACACTTTCTTTCCAGCTTCATTGCCGTAAGTATCAGGTTTTATTTGTGTGCCCCGGACACCTGATTGAGTAAGTGTAAAGTTTACAGGGCTCTTTTGTGAAGTGATGAACTGTTCCTCTGCAGGGAGGCTGTGCTACATTCTTGTGTCAACCTCTGGATGTACTAAAGACGAGACTGATGAGCTCAAAGGGAGAGTACACAGTGAGTCCCTCTGCATTGTCTCCTTTAATCCTTTCATTCCTCTGTTTCTGTTTATCCATCTTCTTTATTTCTCAGTGTTCATTCTAACTCAGTGTGTCTCTCTCTTTTCAGGGGGTGACGCATTGCCTACGAGAAACTGCCAAACTGGGTCCCATGGCATTTTACAAGGTAAAAAACAGTCTCACAGACATTACCTTAACCCCACTGTGGTTATTTAGTGCCACTTTTAATCAGAGGCTCTCTATTACAGGTGCTTATACTTAATTATTTCAGTTATTTAACTCACTGTCTGGATCACTCTTGGACACCTTAAATTCAGACTGACTAGTTAGTGGAAAGCTGTTCCCTAGCTGCAGCAAAGCAGTCATAGAAAAGACCTCTGGATAAAACCATTCATATAGCAATAAAAGAACAACATGAATGAGTGATGTAGCACTTTGGAGCAGCTTAAAAACGTACCTGCAGTTGTCAAGTTTGGTTTGTTTTAGATGCTAAATGGCATCCATCCTTTGTTTAGCTCCACTGTTAACTAAACACTGTCTGCTCATGGCATGTACAGTTACCAATGCAAATTTGTTTACACTGTCCCACAATGCCTCTGCCAGCTCATGGAGGCTTGGAGCATTTCTGGTCTTGCTTCAAAAGAACTTTTTTTGTACTTTCAAAAATAATGTAAAGAATTAAATGAAATTTTCAGTTGCGGTTTTACTGTTAATACCAAGGTACTTATTAGACATAGTAGCTTTAAATTGAAAGGTGTAATGGGAGAAAATGCCGTAATAGTAATCTTATGCCATATTTTCATTGCAGGGTCTCGTCCCCGCAGGGATCCGCTTGATTCCTCATACAGTGCTCACCTTCATCTTTCTCGAGCAGCTCAAGAAATACTTTGGAATTCGCATCATCTCCTGAGCACACTCTGTGACCAGCTGCTCTTCACCCACCAACAGTGCTGCTCACAACACACCTTGATCATGCTACTCTCGGCATTTCTAAGAAAATAAGGGAAGAAAGGGAGTCGTGTACAGTTTATTACAGGCTTGTGTATGTTTTCCTTCTCCTTTTTGCTCTACCTCTTTCTCACGGCTAGAAGCAAAATGATTCTGATCATTATGAGTAGCAGCCTCTTGAGGGCACAAATACTGGAATTAACAGAAGAGTTCCTCTGTCAATGTAGATGATCAATATGATGCTAAATATAAAGCTGCTGCAATGGTATTATTAGAATGACCTGCCAGATTTAGAGGAGATTAGGATCAGCTTAAGCAGATGTTTAATGTGGTTGTCCACTGTAATTTCAGGTACGTTAGTTACGTGACAGGATGAGAGTTATTGAGATTAAAGGAATGGTTTTGTTTTTTTGTAGTGAGGTTGTATGAGGTACTTATTCGTAGTTAGTGTATCACCTACAGTAGACGGCAGTCAGCACGCCTCCCAATGCCAGTTTGGAGAAGCAGACAGGAGTACCAGCACAGAAGCCAACTGGTGTGTAGGGCGGCAGCAACAAAATGCAAATCAGTTGTGCATTACTTAAAATACTTTTCCGATTTACTTTAGCTTTACTTCACTGTATTACGGCTCAGATCAAAGTTGCAAGATCGGACTGAAATCAAACTACATGTTTCTAAAGATTTAAAAGATGGTGTTTGCTTGTGTTTTTCCAGGCTCTTCAAACAAAGAAGTGTTCTGTTCACCATATAAATTTGACTGTTTTCTGTGATACTGACCTTAGACAGCTGGACATAATTTCCCCAGAGCTGACACACTACTGTAGAAATGATTGATTCTGGCTACAAGACTGTAGTTTCTCCCCCCCTTGACACATTCAGTATCCATCCTCAAACAAAAGTTCTACGGCTGAGAAAATGTAGTGGCAAAGCTAAGGGTCTGTCTGACGGCATGGCAAAGCTGTGAAAATATTTTAAATACAGCATACTGTAAACTGATATAGTTTATCGTCCACAGCAGGACAGCAGGACTTTGCTGTGCTTCTGTGCTGGTACTCAGCAGTCTGCTGCTCCAAACTGGGGGCACGCTGACAGCTATCTACTGTAGGTAATACACTCACTGTTAAATAGGTATCTCATACAACCCCTCTTCAAAAAATCAGAAGTTTTCCTTTAAGTGTTAAAAGGAGCAATTCTGTCATGCTGATGACAGAGAATGTTAACTATAAATAATTCCGGATCAGATTTTGTGATTTCTTTTTTAATCTCAGTTCTCAAAGCCCAGTTAACCCAGTGGTGTAGAGCGTCTTGAGAGTGTGCAACAATAGACCTTTTTCAAAGCAGCCATTTTGCCAACATGCACAATAGCATAACCTAGATTTATTTTGAGCTGAATAAAATAGAACCTTAATTAATATCACTGGATATTATGGATATTAAGGACCCTACTATTTCATGTAAAAATGGCTGCTGTGAAAAAGGTCTGTTGTGGCTGTAAAGTTTGCGCCAGGAATGTGTTTCCTTATTAGTCCTTTCCAACACTTGTGTTGTGTCATTGTGTCATTGTGTCATTGTGTCAGGCCAGAACATTGTCTGTAATTTGGTAGAAGTACAGAATTAAAACAAACACAGTGTAGCCTTCATCAGTGCCATTCTTACAATCTATAATATTTCCCAAAAGCCATCACTAAAACATGACTGAACAAACTTTTATGCAACTACATAGTAATCATTCCCAACAGTGGTGACCAAATGTGATGAAACCTGAATTTATCGAGTTCATTTATTTGTTTGCCTTTCCATCACTAAATTGATGCTTTTAGAATTGTCAATCAACCAGTAGCAGGTTAAAATGTCTAACTTTTACCTGATTCTCCTTTACTTCTTTTCGATCCTCTGTCATCATTTCATTATCAAAGCTTTTGGAGAATAGGACCAAGCTCTTTTGTCTTTTTTTTTTTTTAAGTAAGGGGAGGAATTTGTGGAAAAACTGTGAAGTTGATAGTTGAAATCCTGATGAGCGTACAGTTTGACAGTGGCTTTTTTTAGTTTTCCA
Source organism: Morone saxatilis (assembly GCF_004916995.1). Classification (NCBI taxonomy): domain Eukaryota; kingdom Metazoa; phylum Chordata; class Actinopteri; family Moronidae; genus Morone; species Morone saxatilis. Next base: position 8,777,458 of record NW_023339729.1, read on the forward strand.
CTCCCAGTGAAATTCTGTATGACCACTCGATCTCTTAATGTTGTTACTGTTTTGAATAGAGATGATTGTAGAGAACTGCTGCACCATACAAGTGTACATGTAGCATACCACCTGTGATAATACTGTCTTGTTTAGCTGAATGCGTGTCAGACTTTATGACTCAGGATGCTACTCTGTTTTATGAGGCACTTTACTGACATACTGACTAACCTGCTGCATAGAAAAAACATGCTGCCATACTAAAACATGTTCTAAAAGTGAAAATGTAGATGTTTTAACATGTTTAGAATTTACAATGTTAATGGTTCTAATTGAGGGCAGTCTCTATTGTTTTGTGACTCTTTTCAGGCCAATGATATGTTTGAAAGTTTAGTAAATACATTAACTGTTCTGTGCCTGCTCTGTTGACAGACATCGTCATGTTGCCTTACAGGATGTGTCCTTTAGGGGGCAGTGTAGTAACGTGTGAATGATATCGATGCCAACAACCTGAATGATTCTCTCTTGAGCATCCTATTAAGCCTTGCACCTTCATCCAAGGGTACATTTATTGAAAAAAGACACACAAACTGAGATAAAAAGTGTGTATAACTGCATGGTCTTATGATCAAATGTTCCTTAAAAATGTAGATCAGCCATAGTAAGTAATGTTAACCCCAAACTTTATTCATATGCACAGAAATGAAACTGGAGGGACCCACAGTTCTGGGTGTTGTGAATTTGTATTTTGTGGATCACTAACTAATGATTTTGGAATTAAAATACTAATGTGAAAATATGAGTTTGTGTTTGACCATCAACTTTGTTAATAAAGTTTATACTAAATCAGGTTGTTGTAAATCACACCATATTTGTATGATTATTGTTATTATTATTTTTGTCATTTCATAAATCAGCTGTAGGCCCTGTGGGCAGTGTTCAGTCCACGTCATAACACAAACAGTGTGATCTTTGTCTCTGTTTTGTGCTGCCACCAGTTCATGCTGCAGTGCTGTTGGCTGTGACTGTGAATCAAGCTTCAGCCTCGGGGATTCAGCCTCATCAGAACAAGGACATATTTTAATGTTTGCTCCACCAGTCTTTCACAGCCCACAGACCTAAGATCAGGACTTATTTTACAGAATTACAACCTCCCAGCCTGCACCATGTGGCAGCAGGGCCATAGAGTTAAGTGGTAATGTTCAGCTCTTGTGATGAATGTGTGACTCTGTTGCTCTGCCTAGATTAACATTGCTGTCCATTCCTTTATTAATACTATCCATCACATGCAAAGCATTAATGACTGTGACCATTCACCTCTACCATCACATATGCGTGTGGGAATTTGTGAGCCTTATGTCTCTGCATGCTCATGTTCACAGTCGTCTGTGGAGGAGAATCAGAGTGTAGGCCTACTCGCTGTAATGCTCTGGCTTCAAGAATATGCTTTGATTTCAGGAGGAACTATCGTCCTATACATCAGCACTCATTAACTATCAAGCAATTCAGGTTCTGTGTCTCTAAATATCTGACAATAACCTGAAATTACAATCCTTACGAACACAAGCGTGCAAGAAGAATGGAAGATTCTATTATTTCACCAAGATTTTGAGAGTACTCTGAAAAAGGAAACACATACAGATAAAAACACGTAAAGGTCAATGGATATTGTCAGAGATTTGGGGTGTAAAATGGTCTAGCCTCTGTGATACGTCGAAATATATTTTCTCAAAGTCACTTTCCTCATCTCAGGAAGACAACTGATAGCTGTTCTTTTAGGCCAAGAACAGAAAATTGTTTCTACAGCTATTTAAAAAAAATGTAATTGCAGAATTCTGTTTATTCAAAATAACAACATTGATTTGTATTCTGTATTCTGACTTTTTTATTTACAATTTTCTGTACTGCCGCTTTTTTTCCGATGCAGGTAGACTGAAATGTTCCCATATGGGACAATAAAATACCAAATCAAATCATTAAAAACCAAAGATATGGGGCAGGAGGTACAATTTGTCTCTCACTTATCAAAAAAAATTCTGTTAAATATTAACCTGTCCATATGTTAATATTATATTAACATGACCAGACTGAATTTAATATCTGTAAAATTGATTAGCAAGAAATGCCTCGTATTGAATAGCTTCAGCTCAGTGCTTTGTTATAACAGTTACAGTTATACAATTTTTACTTGGCAAATTTGCACACATTTTACTGTTGAGTGAAATTAAGTTGAGCACATAAGGCGTAGTAAAATATTTGAGTTCAGTATTTTTCAGTTTGCTTTGTCTGCTGCAAGTTCTGCCCAAAGGGACAACACATCTTCAAATTGTATTCAAATGTTCTTTCACATCATTCATCACCCTTACATAAACAAGACACTGAGAAAGAGAAGTGAAAAATAAAGAGAAAAAAACCCATTAACCTTTACTTGTTTGGGCTCCCTCACAATTAAGGACCTTTCCTCTGAGTGACCTATATGTGACCTTGAACATTTGTTCCATTCATGTCATTAAAAGACAAAAGGTAAGAAGCAACCTTGATTAGCAAGTTCACTTTCTCCTCAAGGTTCAGACTTATTGTGGCTGTAAAATTGGGAAATAAAGGGATGGTGAGAGCCGTCAAGAAGTTTGCTTCATCATAAAATAACAGAAACTTTCCCCAACAAAACTGAACAAGAATTAACCAGATATATGTGGCAGAAATGCAGATGCCAAACCAACTTTAAATTCCCCAGTTCAACAAATAAATAAGAGAGTAACTTCCTTTAACTCAGCTCTGTCCATTTGATTTTTGTTTTTTCAGTCACCAATATGTTCTGTCTCAGAGACAGCACTGATAGTATTGGGTGGACTGCCAGTAGGAAAAATAAAGCAATTCCCCACTTCACTGGCCAGTAGTGATTCTAAAGGCCAGCTACAGTTCAGGTGGATCTGAGCTTGGTTGGGTGCTGAGAGAAAAGTGATTTTGGGCTTTCAGTTAAGGCGGATGGAGGAACTGATATTAACTCAAAGGTTACGGTGACTGTGGGCTGAAAATAAAGTTAACTTTCTGCCTGTTGCTCTGCATTGCACACACTTATGTGCAATCACAGAGAAGCAGTCGTTGGTAATGCCATTCTTCTTCAAATCATGTAAGTAAATGAGAAATTAGCAAAAGAGAATTTCGGTAGTTTGCTGGGGTCCTAGTCAGGCTGAGGAAACGAGGATGCAGAGGATTAGAAGAAAAGAGCTGTGATTAAGAGACAGAAGAGGAAAAAATGTCTCAACTACGTAAAAGAATAGAGAGAACAAATGAAATAGGATAAAAGGATCAGTGCTAATGGCAGTCGGACGTATGTTCCCCCTGACTTTCCTCTTTCACTCTCTGAGACCCCGCTACCCACAATTACCTTGTAATCACTCTAATTCAAATCACAACCAAGACAAGTCTATTTAAGTCTGCAAAGATGTTCATCTGGGCTAATTAAAAAGAAATTCATGCATCACTGAATCGTCCGTAACACTTCAGGTATGATGAACCTGATAATTTCAGCCATCAGTCATTGTCAATGATGACCACATCTAAATGTGGTCTGATTGAAAACATCCTACTGTTCAGCTGTCGATAAAGTGGACCTTGTAGAATGATGGAGATAAAACTGACTTTAAAATGAGAGCATGCAACATTCACACACATACAATAAACACACACCTTTATACGCTTTGCTGCACTTGCAGGTTAATAAACAACTGCCACAGGTAGATTAAAGTCCTCTTAAAAGGAAACTTCACTGATTTAATACGTCAAGGTTACTGAGAGTACTACTGCACAGTGGAAAAAGTCCAGAGGGAACTGTAATAAATGTCCTCAAGTGATGTCACTTGAGGCAGCATTGGTTTGGGCTGAAGTTTGAAAATTAAAAAAAAACAAAAACGGTTCAATCTGGTGTGGCCCTGCTTGAGGTTACTAACACAGCACCACTGAATCTCAGAGAGAACTGTCGGCAGGCTGGTTGCATTGTGGATAATGTAGGCACTATGTTTTGACAAAGAAGAGGAATGTCTGAAATAAAAAACATGATATTACTGGTTCTGCTGCATCGATTTTTGTCCTTTTTTTTTTTAACTGTCCGACAATGAAATGTCTAGTACTCTTTTAAAATAAATACAGTGTTCACACAGTTGGACAGTATTTCCATTTAATCATTATTATTTCTTTGAAAATTGGCCCTTTTTCTAATTTGTGTTTGTTGTTGCATCTCTTATTTAATGTTTTAGTGCATTATGTAAAGCACCTTACAAGCGCTCTACAAATGAATATGCCTTGCTTTACACAATTTTTAAAAGTTTTCATGGTACCCTTGTTATAACAGCTGTTGCAGATGATAAATGTAATTTGTTTTATCATTTCACATATAAAATGTACATTTTGTGGATTCTGTTGATATTTGTCTTTCATGTCTTTAATTGGTTTCCTTTCATCAGATGGAATAAATGAGTGGGTTTTCTCTCTCTCTCTCTCTCTCAACCACCCACCCACACATTCACATACACATGTCAAAGGCACTTGTGCTCTCATTATTTTGCTTGCAAGGTCATGACTTCTCCACCACAAAGAGTGTAGAGGAGTAAGTGATCAATAGACTACAAAACAGACACTTTACAGCTCTTGAATCAGGTTTCTTTTTCCAGATGGCCGATGACGACGCTTCGCACAGGCAGGCGAACATCAATCACCGGGAAATCTTATGCTGCCAGTTTACAACATTGGGTGGCTCAGTAGCAAACTCATTACCTCACAATCTAAAGCACATTTACTGCTTCTACTTGAGCTTGAGCTAAATAACGTCCACCACTCATGAGCATTGTTAAGACAACCAGCAATCTGAAAGGAAGACATAAAACTCAACTTTTTTTTTTCCAGTTATAGCTTTTTATTCCTTTCATTCAACTCCAGTTTTTCAGTTGGCTGTACAGGTTATTTATTTGTTTGTTTAAAATGTAATCAGCTGCATGTCCATGTTCATCAGCACCAGTTTTTAGTTGGGGATTTGTGGCTTCTGTGGAAACTGCAAAGCAATGTGACTCTGTACAGCACCCTCTATGTCCTGTACAGATGGGATTAGTGAGGAACCTGATTATTGATATAATAACCTGTGTAGTGTAAACAATACCAATTTTATTGGATAAGAAGTAAACAATACAGCTGTCTTTTTGCTTTGCCTGCTCTTACTGCTGTGCTATACCATTGCTCTGTTGCTGTATTTGCAGATGCTGTTGTCTGCCTGATGTTTGAGACAGCATGTCTTTATGTAATGCTTTTGCCTTGATATGTCCCCCTTCCTCAAGATGTTTTGCCTTTTTCCTGGCCACCATTGTAAATAAGAATTTGTTCTTAATGTCAAAGATTAAACATTTTTTAGTTATAACTCCCACAGTAGATCAAATACATGTTATCTGTAGTCTTTTTGCTGGCAGATTTAAATATCAAAGAATGATAACATCTTCCCTAGAACACAACAAATGCATGTTAAAACCTTTAATACTTAAGTAAGTATAAAGAAGTCTGCACTACTCAGTGAATACACCAGTTGTTCTCAAACGTGCTTCCTGCTCCACACCCAATTTTTTTTTTATCATGAAACATCAGCAATGACAGGGGAAGCAAGTTGGATTTTAGGGAAATACCGGTCAGCATGGTAGCATCAGCAAACTCTTTTTTGTTAATTTCCCCTACATAAATCACATTCATTCAGCTTAGTTTCACTCTGCATTTTCCCCCTTATAATCCACCCCTGCCCACTTGTGGCTGTATGCCCCGCCCCACAGAAAATCCTGACTAAACAGATTTAATTATGAAGAATCAAATGAAATCGACAAACATATGCCATATTTGCGAAATAAAATTGCAGCAGACTGCAGCCGCTCTGTACGGCTGAAATACAGCAGAATAAAAATCACACATTACCTTCCTTGTAACCCTATACAGTGATTAAGAAGTAGATGGTTCAGAGAAATATACATGTAGAGGAAGAAAACAAAATAACAGACACAAGTGAAATAGGGGCAGTAGGGGTAATTATTGTTATAAAAGAGTATGAGTAAGGCCAGAGAGCAGTGTGTAACTGATTTATTTCTCTCTCTTCCTCACACACACACAAACCAAAACACATACTTCACCTCACACTTCATGACTTCATTACAACCAGTGAGACTGCTGCCAGCTACCGTGTTATAGATTGGGTGTACAACAGGAAGAAAATGATTATTACTTTTCTGCTGGGAGGAATATGTGAATGATCATAACTCACCCTCTCACTGACTGTGGGCAGGCAGGGTGTGTGGTTGTTACTGTGGAAGAGAATGAGTTCTCTTCTGAGTCTGGGGTTAAGATAAACATAAGGCTTTGTGGTTTATGACCTGGGAAATAATCCCTCTTGACCCGGCCTTGCACACTGATTGCTCTCCTGTCACCACATCAAAAACAACTGTCAATCGGATCAGAGACTAATTGTCTCTGTGTGGTGTAATTACCTGTCTTCTATGTGTGTGTGTGAGGAGGTGATTTAGTGCTTTAGGCGTGGGTGAGTGAGAGAATCAGGAAGGATTAGACAGATTGGTAGAAAAGATGAGAAAAGCAAATTTAGCTCTTTGTGGGTGTTATATATGTGTATACATGTCTGTAGTTGTGTGAAAGGATATCGAGGCCACATCTCTGAATGCAATCTGGTTCGCTTAGGTTTCAGTGTAATGGAAATGATGTGTAACATATTTCACTCACATTTTCTCACATGTGGCCTTGCAGATTGTTGTTACTTTGTCTCACTGGGCATTACAGCAGTACAGGAAAGAGCTATTAAAACCATATTTCTTAGAACAGAAGGAGACTTTTTTTTTGTCTGTCTTAGGAGACAGAAAAATATTCGCCAACTGGCAAGAGCAGAGATCATTTGCATACATGCATATGATGATTTCCATTTTTGTCTTATGTCTCAGGAATAATTATATATATATCCAGAATGGGGTTTCAAAGACAACAGTTGCTTTTGAATCTATTCTTTGAATCATATTTTTCTGTTGGAAATTAAATCTGGGCTTTGTACATATCCACCCCTTTTACTACATCCTATGTCATGCATGCAGACATAACTGAATCAACAAGTAAACACATACATAGCGGTTATTTGGGTAATCAGTAATGAAGGGTTATTATGCATTTAAGAAAGCATGCACAATCTGAAATCTCTGCATATTTTAGCCCTCTGATCTCAATATATATTGTTATTACTGAACAATTACTGAAGCTTTCACTATGAAGCTTATAGCCTTATACAACACAGTGTTTTAGGTCTTTATATGTCTTTCCTAAATAAAATCTAACTGATAAGACTTTATTTACAGAATTAAGTGTTAATACTGTCAAAGTTTTGATTCACTGAAGACCTCTTGATTGTCTTTCTTCACCCTAATACAGTTATCTAATCACCATCAGATGTCTAGGTTGTGGCCTATATAACATACATAAGAGGGAAATATCTGAAAATTTAGCTCCTAAATTTTCCACTTACTATGTCTGTCTGTACAGTGGGTTTTCAGAGCTTTTCTCTGACACAGAATTACACTATGAGAGCAGTGACAGTGAACAGAAAAGCCGAAAAGCTAAACAATGAGTTGCAACTCTGTATAAAGCTCCGTAAAGCCACAGTGATGCAGATTGTTGTGATAATTGGTTTAATAACTTTACAATTTTTTTACACTGCCATTTGATACATTGTTATTACTAAAATATTGAGTCTAGACACTTTAACTTGACGTGTCAGGCATCTTTGAGTATCTTGAGAAGCGCTCTATAAATAAAATGTTATACTTATTTATTTCTAACTTGCAAACATTCATATTTATGAACCTGAGCTGACATCCTCTACTTCTTGGCCACTGCGCAGCTCCACAGAAAGGGTTGGACAGGCTTTGCTCAAGGGCACCACACCCATACTTGTTTATTTAGTGACTTTATTGAATCAGGTTGTCTCGTTGAATCTAGCTCTCTTACAAACACATATACAAGCTCTCTTTTTCATGAGAGACCTGAGAACAGGAGACATTTGTAGTCAAACAACCACACAACCAGCATATGAAAATAACGTGTCTAGAGCCAGACAACAAAAAATGACATTCTTGTTTCATTAAGGCTTTTAGGCTACTGTCACTGACTGTATATTGTCTTGTATCTTATCTGTTATCCTAGTGTCCTTAATTGCTGAACATTGATAACACACATGAAATATATCATGATTCTATGGTAACTCTAATCAATGACGTTTTAATGGATCAGATGTCTATGTGTAATTTGAAAGTGACACTCATAGTGACAAATCCACAGAGAATTATCACCTGCCTCCACAGTTCTTCTCAGCTTCACCACTCATAGTCGCAGCAGGCAGCTGTTTGCTTGTTCCAAACAAGCATTGATAAACTCACAGCACACTACCTGCTCAGCACCAAACAGCAAACAGTGAGCTACTAGTGAAAATTATTTGTTTATTATTATTTATTGGTAGAGATTTATATTGGACTTACATTTGCAAGATGTCCAGAAACAAACTCCAAAGGAAGGCTAATGTTGCTCTGTGTCTGCTGGATGTTTGTTTAACAAGTTCACCATTAAAACTTAACAGGAATATAAAAATGTCATTGTGTGTTTACAGCTTGACCAAAATAATAAGTCATAGCAGGTTTAAACATGAGGAGCTTCCTGTAACACTTCATGATTATTCAGAAGTGAATAAAACATCTTATAAAACCCCTCAAACCAACAGTCAGTGACCATGTAAATGACAATAACAAAAGCAGTTAGACCTGAATCATTTTAAGTTAAACACTATCAGGATGGGTCTGACAATACCATTTTTATTTGCAGAAATTTAAGGCATCATTAAAGCAACTTAAATACAGGGAGGGTTATGTAAAGTTCAGAGGGCAAAACTCAAAAAAACAAACAGTCACATGCATGCCAAACATTGAAAAACTGTGCCAGTCACAAGATCCTCACCATTACTGACTAAAAGACACTCAACAGGATATTTTTTTACAACACCACAAAATACAGCCTCAAACACAAAGTGGAATCGACACTTCTGGCAGTCCCACTTTTGTGTTTAAAGCGACCATATTAGAAGGTGTTTCAGTTATTTTTAGTTATTAATGTTTGATATCAGTATTTGGTGCAAAGCAACAGTTCTGAAAAAACAAAACTGTTCATGTGCGATGGGTTTTGAATGACACTCTGAAGTTAAAGAGTTTTTGAGATATTGTCTGAGAAAACTGAATTTGCATTGGGCAGATTTTTGATTAACTAGCTTTTTTATTATTAATATTATTTTTATTTAAAGTTTTAATTTAAGAAAAACTACTGGGAATTTTGACACTTTTGACATACACTCACATAATAAGAAAGAGAGATTGATTCATTTCCCATCACAATGTTATCAAAGCGTCAGCCCACCGGTACAGAAAGACTTTTTTGACAATTTGCAGGTTGCCGTCTGTACAATATTGGCTTACAAGTTGTGGTGTGAGAGAGAGAAAGAGAGAGAGACTGGGTGAGGGGGGATAAATTAATTCTTTCTTCGTTGAAAAACTTTTCTCAGCTGACTATAAAGAGTTTTGGATGTTATTCTTCCAGCTTTCAATTCTCTGATTTTTTAAATCTAATTTGCTTTCACAGTTTAAATCGCAGCGGCAATAGAGCTATTACATAGTATTGAATGTGCAAATTGATAATGCCTCCACAAACATGTAAATGTGCACATATGTTTGTATTTGTAATGATGATGTACACGTGAATGTTGTTGCCGTGTTTCAATGCCATACTGTCCTGTATATGTTCGAGGACCATCCTTTAAACCTTATGGCCCATGTTAAGCACAGATGAGGCTGCAACAGCTGAAGTTCAGAGACCTCTGATATTGAATTACATTTTTCATAAAGCCCACCTGCAATATGACAGAGAGTGAGGCAGAGGTAGAATGCCAATAATGCCTAACAGTGAAAGCATTCAGCATCTAACCTGCGATCCAATTTTATTCGAGAATGCTGAGCCACACCTCAGAATAATGGATTCTTATTTACATCTCAAGGTCCAAATAGGATCCAGAGTTATCTGACAGAATCCTGAAGCTTTTGGTGATTCCTATTCAAATGCTGTGGTGGTCAGGATGGCCTTGTCAGTATAAGGTCCTGCTATATGCAAAGAAACCTCCCTAGTTACATCCTTTTCAGAATGATGATTATGGAGCTGCATTAACAAAGATGTTTTTGTAATGTTGTTTTGACTAAGGTCTGACCTTCTTCAAGCCTGATCAAGGTTAATATGAATCTCTCCTAACTAATTCCTAAAAGAAAATTCTGACTACATCATGCAGAGACAATATGAGACAGATGTTAATACCAGAGGCAAAGCGAGCAACTTGAGCTGTTTAATGAATGCCCATGTTTAACACTAGTATCTGAATCACATAATTGGAGTTGAAAACAACATAAATATGCATTATAGTCTTGTGTTACACTGGAAACGTGTGTTTACAACTAATGTAGATATAAAGTTGAACCTGCAAAATGTAATACATACCTGAAGGTACGAATCCTGATGACGTGGAAGCCTCCTGTACTGTTGGAGAAAATAAGACTCCAGTGCATTTATAAAGGTATGGAGCCCCCAGCACATACAAAATACTAAAGGTTTTCAGATAATCCAAACTAATAAATGAATCGTGTAGGGATAATGTGTGGCAATGTGAGGTTTCCTTTTATGTGTCAGTGCAAAAACAGAAAATGTAGTAGGTTAATTATGTATTGTTTGCATAGTAGTTATATGCAGCTTCAGTATGTCTCCTCATTTAGTCCTATTAAAGTTGCTGTAGGTTCAAGAAAAGAAATAAATTCAACCATGGAAACTGACAGGAAGGAGTAGAGCATCCTGCCTCAAATTCTTCATAGGTCAGATCAGTTTCCACATACTTTAATTTAAAATGTTAAGGTTCACTTAAGGAGCAATGCTTCATTCACTCTCCCCTGTTGCTTCATTAATTACTCCACAAGATGTGAACTGTGGCTCTTATCCATTCATAATTTTCTGCATCCTTCTATTATCTTGTATTATAGTTCATCCACAAATTCAAAACTTTAACTAGACTCAGATTACTAACAATCAGTGAGGCTATGCTGCTAATTATGAGGCACTGACCCTGAATTAAATTGGTGCAATGGTGCATCGCAGTGTGTCTTGTTATTAATGCAGAGTAGTATAAAATTGGAAATGCACAGAGTACAGGGATGCTTAAGTATGAAAAGACCACAACTCCTCCATTAGAATAAAATTTAGAATCAGAAATACTTTATAAGACAAGGAAATGGCATATGGCAGTGGGTTTTACAACATGAATGATTTATATATATATTTTTTTTTAAAGAAAAGCATATAAATAAATGCAAGGTAAACACTGATGCCTAATATTTATGTTATACATATACAGTATATTTGTTAAAAACAGCAGCTAAAATCCAAATCCATAGGGCTAGGGGAAATTATTGATTTAATGGTATCAAACCAAGTCAGATTCTTGCTTTGAGTTTGCAGGAATGTGAAACACTTTTCAATGTCATCACTATTAGCTCAAAGCAGAAGCTACTTACCACTCCTAAAAAAAATAAATGCAGAGTTCTGAGCTGTAAAGATCTGAAATAACATTAGATAGAGGTAAATGTAAATCATTTATATGAGACCTAAAACTTCCCACTCTCACTCAAGAGGATGCTGAGCACCCTGGAGAACCAGTCACTCTGACTGAACTAAAAATTGCTATAGCTGGTATGAAAAAAGGCAAACCCAAATCTAACAAGGACATCACTAAACACAGTAATTACAGACCATTATCTAGCCTTCATGCAGGAATAAACATTTTTGACTGGATCTCTGCCCTTTAAGTCCTTTCTTATTTGCTTTATTAAGAGCACCTCATTCAAATGTATCAACACCCCTCTATCACCCCCATCATTTTTAATAACAATACTCATTCCATTTCATTGTATGCTGATGACATATTGTTATACTTTGTCAAAGCTGCCAGGTCAGATTCCCTGTTTGGTTATAAAATAAATTGGAGCATCTGCATATTTATTTGAGCTATATTCATGGGACTTATCTTACTTTGAGGAAGGGTTATTTCATGGAATGGTAACCTCCAAATTGTAGCTTGTGTCCAGATGTTCGCCATGAGGTTCGAGTCTTTTACTTGGTTTTATGTTGTACAATAAAAGGTGGGTCACAATTATTTTGTGTTTTCCAATGTGAACAAACCCCAATAAGATGTTATTTTTATTTGTTTTTATTATTATGTATCACAAAAACCGAAGGTGACATTTCTATTTGACTGGGTGATTTCCTTTTAGTATTGGCATGCCTGAACTTCCATTTATGTAACCCTATTTTCCATTTTCTATTGGCTGAACATCGTATGATACTGAGGCATACAGCCAATTCACAAAGCTGAAAGTCATGGGATTGTAGTCAGAGAATAGATAAAAACAGGGTCTCCAGTATCGTTTCCTTCATGAGTCTCATTGCTTTATCAGCCTGTCAGCTTTCTGACACAGCCCTCACTTTGCTCTCATGCTTCAGCGGTCTCATCAGCCTAAAGGCTTGTGTTAGACTTGATTGTACTACATTGGGGAAATTGTTTTGGAAATAAAACCAAAAATATTATCTCATAGAATTTTTATTTTTTTTAAGGAAGATAAAGGGCTAATGTACTGAAATGTGTTCTATGTCACTAACTTTTTTGTGAAGTGAGCAATATTGCAATTGGAAAATATTAACCAATGTCCAATAATACATGCATTGTATAATAATTTACTTTCAGCACAAAGCAACATTTCTCGTACAATGACTATCAAAACAGAGCTAGTTAATGTACATTTCGACTCGCAGGAAAAGTCAAATATAAACTGACACGTTGCATGTCATTCCTTTGTTTTCTTACAGTAATGGGTTGATTATCTCGTTATTTCATTAAATTTGGGGTTTTTTATTTATTAATAGAAGGTTTATACTTCGACGTAAACTGATTTAAACTTGAGTTTTGGTTCATATGTTGGCAGTAATGAGCATTTTTTTTATCTATCTAAATGTTGTTGTCAAGCACAGATATAAGGCAAAGTAAAATAAAATGTTAATGAATGATTTATTTTTACTTTGGCAGTCCTGCACTTCCATACAGTGTTACCTGTTGCTGACTGCAGCCCACTCCTGCGTGAGAGTAATGACCGCCTGCTCTTCCTCATACCTCTGCGTGTTCTGCTTACGGACCCTACAGTGTCCTTATTCATCGTGGAGCAATTTATTTTTTAAAACACCAAGAAATATCCAAAATAAAACACAGAATCATCACTTCCTATAAAGTTTCTTTGGACTGTGAGGAATCCAACGCTGCCTTCCATGAGTCAGAAAGGAAAAACAGTCAATGACTGATTCTCATTGAATTAGGAGCACCGGCCGGGCACAGACCTGCATAAAGCCAAGAGCACTTAACAATAATCTTACCGGAAGCTTAAAGAATTTTATTTCAAAATAAAGGCATGGAAGCAGACCCAGATAAACGATCATGATGGATGTTTGATTCCTGTTTAAAATACAACTTCCTTAATTGCATGCCAATTTCACAGACAAGCTGCAGTTTTTCTACCTTGACTTGTAGCATCTTTGCCATTTCCAGAAACGAAGGAAAACCTGACCCCTTACGAGTGTTTTTTATGCAGAAGCAAATTAACATCTGCTCTGTCTCGTGGCTCCAAGATTCAACAGAGAGCACCGGTGCCATTGCTGTGTTTGTACATTCCTGTGCTCTGCACTGATGCGTTCAGCATCTGTTGGTTCTGTTCCTGGTTTGTGCTCAGACTTTAGGATCTTTATACCTCTTGTTACTGTTTTCTTCCTTCTTTAGGGTGCTATGACAACAATGGTATTGAAGCCAAAAACACATTGTAAAAAATATATGTTATCTCCATTTTTGTGTTTAAAGTCATCTTAAGTAACTAATTTACATACTGTTCCTTGTATAATTCACCGTTACACCCAGGCACATTGTAGGTTATAGGTTAAATAAATGACCCTATAAGGGTCTATTAATGTGCATTATTGCTTTACTTTTTGGCCAGGTCTTAATTATATTTCACAATTGTGACATATTCCTATTATATTGATGAAAGCATTTTACTTTTTTTAATCATCATTTACAAATGTTCTTCTGTTGCATTCTATTATTCACATTAACACAACAATATGTCCCTCTTTTTCTAGGCTCAAAGTGACATCAGTTCTATTTAGCTTACAAAATCACAAAACAAATTTGCATATATTTTGTGTTTGCTGTGTTATCACCACCGAAATGTGGAAAGTTTTAACATTGGTGATTCTTACATGGCAGGACAGGCCTTTAAAGTGACATTTAATGACATTTAAACACACACACACACA
>NW_023339729.1:8791959-8808022 GCF_004916995.1 Morone saxatilis
ACAGTTCACCCTTTAGAGTTGTATTTTGAAACATTCCACCGGAAGTGGCCCTCTGTATTGTGAGCAGTTTGACAGCGCACAGAGCTCTACCAGCGGACCGCTCAGCCTCTTTCAGTCCGACGCACTTCAGTCCTCTGCAACAGTAGCGAGATTTCATTTGGGAAAGTGATTTATACAAAATCTACAGAGAAACTAAATAAATAAAGTAAAGAGAGGAGGCTGGACAGAAGCCTAACTGGACAAACACAAATTTGAGAAGTCTCACTAGTACAGTCCTTATTTATTGTCTTTCTTTCTATTTCCTCTTTAGTTTTTCTTTCTCTCTTTCCCTTTCTGCTATTTCTTTCCTTGGACACGGTTATGGTGTTGGCTGGGCTCTGTGGACTGTACCGGTGATGGGCCGGGCTGGGAGATGAGCTGTGGATGGTGTGGGGGTGCCAGGGGCGCAAGAGGAGGTCTGGACGCTTAGGTAAGAGCTCGTTTTAATTGATGTTCGCTCTGTTCGCCTGTTTACTCTCTCCTGTGTCTGTGTCTCTCTCTAAGATTTAGAAGTGCAGCGTGTCGGTTGCACAACTTTCTGATATCTAATACTGCGAGGAGTTGATTCTGTTTTCTTCCAACACGGTGCAATGCTGGAGGAGAGCGCAGCATGAACTTTCTGAGGTGCTTAAGGAGCTACGTTTGTTAAATAATGTTAAACTATTATGTTAATGATTAAATAAATGTCTCGTAACGATGAATGCATTAGAGAACTTAGTTCAAATACACCGCTTCCTCTTTCAACAACTTCTCTGTCGTATTTTATTCCGCACGAACGTAAAGTTGGCTGTTCTTCGCTTATTTGTCCTCTTCATGGTGATCATTCTGCGCGTTGATGTCCGGGACAGATAAACAGTGGAAGTTGTGTTGGTTGATGGAGGATGATGAGACATTGGATGAGAAAGAGCACATAATATGAATCCATAGATGTTGTATTGGCTGTTACAGCTTTTCCCACGATGAATGAGACGCACATGATCATTTGTAGGCTAATTGAATTATGAAACGTTTGGAGTATGATACATATCTCCGGCTTCATGCCCACTCTCCATCTCCATCTCTCTTTCTCTTTTGTTATTTCTGTGGCTCCAACTGGACCGATACGGTGCGGGTTGAGTGGCATGAAGTGCTGCAGAAAGCTGGTTAAATGATGGGTGTACACATTTTGTTTAGCTTTATCCAAATGTTATTGCTGAATGGTTGTTTTGTGATCGTTATAAAACATGTGCAGTTTTCTACTGGAACAAAGATTTTTGCAATCTCAACAAACAGAATGTCCTTTTTCGAAACTTAAATATCTTGTTTTGTGGTGTGATCGCTGCGTAAAGACAATTGGAATCTCTCAGTCTCTGCCGGTTATTTTGCTGCTTACACTTAATACATACATAATTACTGTAGCCTAAATGCAGCTGCAGTCCCTTTAATATGCCTTTAGGGTCTGAGAGTGGCCCAGCGGTCATCAACAGTTAGTTTACAGTAGCCTAAAGTGGTTAGACGTAACTCAGTGTTATATCCTAGAAGGTTTGGATCATGTGGAGAAAAAACACATAATGATCCCAGTCTAATTATAATGTAACAAGGCAGATCTTATTACATCAAAATCATAAAAAAAACATCATTCTGTGATCAACAATTAGTTGATTAATCCATCAGCAGTGAATAGTGTTGATAATCAGTTAATCATTTTAAATCATTCAAGCAAAAAATATCAAGTGTTCTTCCCAGCATTGCAAATGTGTTTATCTGCTGCTTTTCTTTGTGATATGTGATAGCAAAGTGAATATCTTTGAGTTTTGGACTGATGGTGAATCTAAACATTACAACAACAACAATTAATGGACAAAACAAGATTAATCCAGAATGAAAATAAGTATTACTTAACAATAAACAAAACAAAAAAAAAATCAAACACACACACACACACACTAATTTCAGGTGGTGTATTCAGGGTATTTATATTTGGGTTCCTCAGTGCTTTGCACCTCACTAACAGGCTTCTCCTAAGAGAAACTGACCTCAACTCTCGTCCCTGGGCCATTTGAAAATTGTCTTCAGCTTTAAAAGGAGACAAGAGAGGCTGATGTGATTGGCAATTACTGAAGACTTGTCCCAGCAGCAATGTACTCATCCATTCCTTCTTAATTTCTAGTACACCCAGTTTGGACTTGTGTCTTTGGTCACATAAACGTATGTCTTTGGTCACAAAAACTGCCCTCTAAGTTGGTGCTTGTGTTTGCACTCAATGTCTGGAAACCAGAGCATTTTTTTGCCCTTTGTGTCCTTTCTTCCTCCTTTGGTGTTTTTTTTTGCTCTCCAAGAAGTAATATCCTAAGTTGTCTTGCCTGGAGGCTCCGTGGTTTCCCCAGATATCAGACCACTCTTTTGTAATGGTATGATGGCCAGAGATTTGATTTGCCTGGTCAGGATAGGCTGGCACACATACGGGGAGCATTTACAAAGGACAGATATTGATTCACAGACGTTCGTCTTCAAACATGAAAGCAATCAAAGTAAGCTAATGTCTTTTTTCCATTAACTTCCTCCTCCTGACATGATTGCTATTGTCAAAAGCTTGAGGTTTCAGTGGCTAAAGTTTTTTTTTAATCAATAAACAGACAAAGACAGAGAGCTGTTTGAAATAAGACTGAGCAAGTCTCACACAGCTGCACTGTGGGAGCCTGTGGGGGGCATTGTTGGAAGAAAGGGATCGCACTGACCTATGACTTTTTTGTCCATGAATATATTGGACCATTTACATTTGTATCTGCTCAATGAAACACAATTTCAGGGTGTGGTGTAAAGGGAAGCTCGAATCTACACACCAGCACTCACACACTTACATTTCACTTAATATTGCTCATTTGTAATTCTACCTACATGTACAAGTAAATGCTGTAGTATCACATCCTGCTCCCTACTGTTTTCTTTTTATATTGATTATTTTAAGATTTTAAGTATACAGTGGTGACGGATGCACATCAACTTGCTGGGATATGTCACATATTCAGTTATGATGCGTGTCAACTCTCCAGAGAAGCAGCAGTTTATTCATCCACATACTTTACCTTGACATCTATGAATATGCAGATTTTGTTCATTTCTAAAGTTTTCCTGCTGGACACAAGATGTCTCCTACTTCTCTGTAAAGTCCATTCTCAGTGTTTGTGCACTGGTGGCTTCAACTTTCTACATCACACTAATACAAATACAGACGCAAGCGGTGATCAGTCAGTTGCAATCTGAAACTTCACCACTAAATCCGACACACTGTTCCTTTATCAAGGTTTTTATTGTATTGTTTTTAGCAAAGGCAAACTCAGTGTAGAAAGATAGGGCTGGCAGCAGCAATGCTCGCTGTGGGGACACCACAGGCGTCCGAGCCGCAGCAGTTCAGAGAGGCGGCCGTCATGCACTGCTCACGTGAGTTTGTGTTTCCAGCCTGGGTCTACAGCTGTGCAACCCTGTAAGGCTATTCTGCAGCAGAGCTTTGAGCTAATTGCTAACAATGACTACTTACTGATATTTAGCTGGTATAATGCTCACCATGTTCACCATATTTGTTTAGCTTGTTAGCATGCTGACATTTGTAAATTGGCACTAAACGCAAACAACTGAGGCTAATGGGAATGTCGTTCGTTTTTAAGGCCATAAATCGAAGTCTGACCTCATCATGGCACTAGAGGTTAGTATGAGGATGCACATGCAAGTGTGTCAGTAATCAGGCAGCAGATTTCACATCCTGCCGTTGGCTTCACACCGATGGACAGTTGGGGGCGGTGACCCATAGCATTGTTCCAAGAAAGGCCAAGAAGAAGACTGGTAGCAAGCAAA
This sequence comes from Morone saxatilis, assembly GCF_004916995.1. Taxonomy (NCBI): domain Eukaryota; kingdom Metazoa; phylum Chordata; class Actinopteri; family Moronidae; genus Morone; species Morone saxatilis. Next base: position 8,795,830 of record NW_023339729.1, read on the forward strand.
CACAGATGTAAACAATGCACAATTTAAAATATCTAAAAAAAGCCTTTGCAAGTGTTTTATGAGGATGGAAATGCACTCAAAGATACACACAATGTGCTTTGGTTAGAAACCCCGTATGTACACATTTACACAAAGAAACCTGTCTAGAAAATCCCCTTTTGTGTTTGCTAACGTCCGCAAATGATGAGGAATGAGGAAGAACCTGGACCAATTTCTAATGAAACTGTCTGCAATATTTAGAATATGTTTGGGGTAAATGACCACAGACAGCTAGTTTACAAACACAGAACATCATTTAGTCCCAGGGACGAGAAGATAATTGAATCAGCATCTGATCACTTTAATAAATGTGTTAATCTAATGTCATCCAGGAAGTACTTTATAACGGAGCTGTTGAACTGGAAAGTTTAATTAAAGTTAAATGGCTCCACCTCTTTACACAATGTTCTGTCTAAATAAATCAATGAACAAATGAAAAGCAATACTGGACGGGCATTTCTGCTCTTTGTTTGGGTTCCTTTGCGCCTGGATGAACTCCAGTGTCTCCTCAGCTGTATATTCAAGCACATCATCCGCAGGAGTTTGGCTGCAGATTTTCATTCATGTTTGACATTGTGAGCTAGACACAGAAAGGACTAGGTAAACACACACACACACACATTTATATTGCAGTACTCCCTTGAACAGTTATCACTCCCACCGTATTTTTATCTGCACAAGACAAATAGAGGCTTGGTATATGATAGTACTATAATGTATGAAATCCCAAGACAGCAGCAGCTATCTCCAACATCTTTGATGTATCCATGCATTCACAGTACTTTACAGTCAGTACAACCTACCACACACATCTCTCTGGGGATCCAGAAAACACTTAGAAAGCACTGCTACAGGGGGAAAAAAATCCTGTTTACCAATACAAAAAACATTATCAGTCATCTACAGTGATAAATAATACTTAGTAGGCCACCACTCAGTCAGAGACAATCACCTCAAATCAGAAGGAAACAACAGGGCAATTTGTCACACTTTCTCGCCAAATGCACACACATTAGTTGCACAGAAGCACATATTATGAGGAAGAACTCGGCTTCGTCAGTGAGAGAGAATTACACGTACAAAACAGAGGTCACACATAATGCTGATACGATAGTTTGTATTTCTTGTGGGAACTTCAAAGTTTCACACGTTCAGAATGAGAAGGGCATATGAAAAAGCCAGTCTTGCATATTTCATGTATATTTTCTTTTGTAGACTCCTCTATTTGATCTCTCTGTCATTTATTCATTAAGGTGGGCTGAGGTATACAGTGTGAGTGATTAAGCAAGGAGCCTCACATTAGTCACTCTGTCCTGCACACTGCACCACCGACACACACCTAAACATGCATGAACTAAATGAGTGGACTAAAGAGTAAATGTGTGCACATCGATTCACTGGCAGCTGCAAACCTTTTTTAAGTCCCCCTCCACTCAAAAATAGTTTTTTTTTTCTACAGTTGGATGTTTGACACCACACCAGGGATCAGCAACCTTGACTATCATAAGAGCCTAAAAAAAGAAACAAATCGGTAGCTGCAACACATATTCGAGCCTCAAGGCCTTTACACACCAGGGGAAATGTGCATCAAAAATATCCATACCGGCAGCGATGCGAATTTGCAAGCATTAAAATAAAAAATAGAATCCACACAGACTTACCGCCGATCAAGCAGGACAAGGACTGACAGAAAACGCAGCAGCTTATAATTTGCAACTTGCCCCCAGTGCACAAACACTGAGAATGGACTTTACAGTGAAGTAGGAGACATCTTGTGTCCAGCAGGAAAACTTTAGAAATGAACAAAAACGACATATTCATAGATTCTGGAATTTTTAATGAGGTAGAAGGAGTAGATGTCTTTTTTAAGGATTTTAATGTGGACATTATACACACATTATTGTTCCGAGCAGACTATTTGTATATATGTCTTAGGACAGGTCTGGATCTTCTATGATTCCCTCCCTGATTTTGTTATTGCATCCAAAGTGCTTGTTCATGTTGTAAAACTGAAGTATAAGAAGTTTTAAAACTTCCACAGTGAGGGAGGTCATTTGGGGATTTAGGGTGCTAGGGTGATATTCTATACTATTTTCTGTCCTTAAAACTTGTTCTTAAAAATGGTTTGGTATGCATTATTTTGTCAATTTTCTGTTTGTAGCTAAGAATTACACTTAGCTAATGTCCAATAAAGGATTTATTAACATTTAATCCCATCTAAAGAAACCACAGTATTAAATTTTTTGTCACGAGTGACACAAACAACATTGTGTGTGGGATGTTGACGGGTGTATCGTGTGTGTGGGTGTATGTTTTTTATGCATGCCTGTTGAGAGAAGGTCTGCTCTATAAACACAATTGTTTATTTAATCAACATGGACCCAGACTGGTAACTGACGCATGCTGTGGTCACACACACACACACACACACACACACACACACACATTCAGGGCACATTAGGAGCAGATTGCTCCTGCCTGGTTAAACAGAGACATTTTATCTGTCAGCGAAAATCACCTTAATTAATCTTCCCAGTCTGATGCTGATGTCATCAACGTGAGACACCCCTGTGGCTAATTATAGCAGGGAATGACCGCAGGGCAGTGGGACTGTGTGTGCTTTACAGATGTTATGAGTTGCACTTTTCTCTACGGATGTAGAAGAGTTGAAGGTTAAGTTCCGCTATCATGTTCCTACATGAGTAAACGGTATTTTTTTTTGGCATTTCATTTTATTTGACAGGACAGTAGAGAGAGGCAGGGGAGACAAAGGGGATGACATGCAACAAAGAACCTCGGGCAAGGGAGTGACAGCGACAGCACAAGGACCCGATTCTGCACTACACATACACTGTTTGTACTACTGATTTTAATAGTTCACAGTTAGTATACACGAAATGAATGTATTTGACCATTTTATACAGGAAATTATAAAAGATGTGGGCCGGAGAAAATCCGTATTGAAAATCTGGAACAGTATTGTAACTCCAATTCTAATACTAAACATATATTGTATATAAAAGTCTGGTATTGGGATAAAGCTTAAATGCTTTTCCAAAGATTTAATACTTAAATTTTTATTTTGTGAAATCTTGCTGAACTGTTAGAAGCTCTATCCTGTCTGTTGCATGGGCATTACGAGATATTGTGCATATGTACCATTATAAGAGAACAGCCTCCATTAAAACTATGCTCAAAAACCAATGAAATACGTTGTATACTGACATGTTTGAGTTCATTTATTTTTGTAATTTTCTCTGCTTTAAGAGCACTATATGGTCAAAACCCATACCTTACTGCCAAGATACTGGACAATTTAGCAAAACCCTGGATTATGTTAAGTGTTTTCTCTTTAGTGACAATGTATTTTAAAATCCTCACTTTCTACTATATCTGTACATGAAAACTATGTTATGCTTAAACCTGCAGTAACCTGCAGTAGTAATTTTTGTCCACTTGGGCAGCAGACACAAGTTGTGAAGACAATACTGACATATCATCACCTTTAAAGTTGAAATGGCAAACTTACACATCCAGCAGTTACAGAGCAACATTATCATTTATTTGGAGCTGTGTTTCTGGCCAGCTGAGTCCAATATTCAGTCATCAACTTTGTTTTTGGTCTCTAACAACTTCTTAGGGAAATATCAGCCAGTCGTTCTGTGCTGCTGAGCTTCTCTGTAAAACAGTTGCCTGCTGCGGCCTAAAAACAACGCTATGGAAATGGGGAGAGTGAACCAAAATAGTAAAGTTGCGGGTGTCAGACAGTCAAACAATGACTTCAAACTTGCTATTAAGCTCTGTAGAGCCGAGGGGAACTGCCAAGTCGGGTGATGATTCTTCTCTGTGGGTTCATCACTATCAGCAGCCTCACACTGTGTTCACATTCTCATTGATATATTGTAAAAATATGAATTGTAGCTGCTTTGAGATTAGAAAAGAAGGCTTGTGGTTATGGAAAATAACTATGGTTTGGAAACTAAACTTGATGAAGAGTATTCACACAACAGGACAGAAATTCCGATCTTCTACACACTCATCTACCACCTGAGCTCTACATTCTTGTGTTCTGCTTTGTTACATAAAGGCCGCACTACCTTTTGCACAGGCATTGAAAGCTAGCGTTGGATATAACTTATATGGGTGTCTTTTTTAGGGGCTGTTAAGCTGCAGCAGAGTGAAACAAGCGTCGTTACTATTTCTTGCCTGTTATCTGAACTCTATAGGACAGGCACTCTCATTAAACTTAGGGCAAACAGCTTGTTAACTCTCTCTCTGCGTTTGTAGCACTCAAACAGACAGTAATTTAAAATGTGATCTCAGTTATTAGCTTTTATAAATACTGTGACGTTCATTCATGAGCTGCATTGCCACTTGCCACACAAATCTAATCTTCATGCTGCTTTGTGAGTTTCTCTGACTGACAGTGAAATTGAAAACCCTGAATCAGTCCATCACATTCATTATGTACCTACGTCATCCCTCACTCCACCACTCCCTCTCTCTCTCTCTGACATTCAGTGTTCCTGGCCTGCAATGAAATCTCTTATCTCACCCATTTCCCCATTAATGGTAATAAACCTTCCTCTTTACACCCCGTCTGATAAGGGAGTCAGTTAAACACACTCCCTTTGTTGTTGTGCTGTATGTCTTTCATCCTCCCCTTCCTTTTATTTCATTATCTCTTCACACCCTACATTAACCATGTCTGTATCCTCCACTATATCTTACCACTACGCTCTCCCACTCCTTCAGCAATACTCGCTCTCAAATTGCCCCAGTCCTAATCTCCCTATATTTTCTCACTCTCTTTCTTGAAGCGGAAAATTGAACCTCTCCCACCTCTGCCCAGAGCATTTCGTGTGTGTGTGTCTGTGCATGCACAAGTGTGTAATCTGCTCATCTATTCTCCCTGAATCCTCACCCTTGACTTTCACTGGACCCCACACTTGGACATTTCGCAATGCACTGTTTAGGTATTTTTGGACAATTAGCATTCTGATGGGCATCATCAAGAATAAAAAATGTGTGTCGAAAAAGCAGATTTTGCAACAGAAGAAGAAAAGAGGAGAGGAATAGAGAGACAAGCGCTATTTGACACTACAGTATGCTAAAGGTCTCCAGGTCTTTGAAATACTTAAGTTTGCCAAACAACTGTCTGGTGGAATTAACTTATTTTTTTAAGGCAGCCAGGTTACTTTTTAGCCATGCTCGCAGCATCTCTGTAGAGATGCTGGTCGATCGCTCTCAGTCCGCCACTGTAGTTCAGACTAAAATATCTCAATATGGATTGCCATGAAATTTTATACTCAGTCTTCCAAGAGGATGAATAATGACTTTGTGATCATCTGAGTTTTCCTCTAGTGCCACCAGCAGATTAACATACAATTAATGTATTGCCATGAAATCTGGTACAGACATAGTTCCCCATACACGAATGCTCCCCTCTTTTATGTAAGCATTGTTAATGGGAGTATGTTAGCATGCTGACGTTTTTTTGTAAGTGCAGCCTCACAGAACCGCTAGCTTGGCTTTTAAAGAAAGTAGGAAGTATACTTTTCCAGGCTGCATGTAAGTGAATGAACACTAACATTCAGACATGAGGAGTGACGGTGAAACATATAGAAATTCCTCTATAGGAAGCAAGGTTGTGTTTAGCAAATGGAAGGGAATGTAGATGTAATCAGGAAATAGACTGCATCCATAAAATAAATTAATTTAAATAATTTGGATTAACATAAATGGACAGGACAGTGACAAGAGGATGCCTTGAAGAAGAGTTCGGTTTTCTATGCTCTGCTAGCGCATCACTTGTGTCAGTACAATGGTGAATCGGGATGTTGCATCAACTAATCTTGCCTATCGCGCAGGTCTTCACTACATGTTGTTGAGATTTGGAATGTTTGCTTTGCTTTGGCTCCTCTGATATATAACACATAACACCCATAGGTCACTGCATAGATTCATTTACTTTATTATATAACATTATGACCACCAGGGTGCCTAGGTGGTTTGCTGTTTATGCAGCCCCATAAGCAACAAATTGTGATGCACTGTGTTCTGACCACCTTTCTATCAGAAACCAGCATTAACACTGTTTCAAGCAGTTGAGCTCCAGTAGCTCGTCTGTTGGATCAGACCACACCGGCCAGCCTTCACTCCTCAAATGAGCCTTGGCTATGACCCTGTCTCTGGTTCACTGGTGGTACTGACCACTGCAGACCGGGAACACCCCACAAGAGCTGCTGTGCTGGAGATGCTCTGACCCAGTTAGTTTAGCTCATATGCATTCTTACATTTTTACAATACTTTGAACTGAATAATTTGCCAAGAGAACAACATTTTCTAACAGGACCAAATAAAATACATTCATGAAATAATTTTCAAAAGGACATTATTTTGCTTTTAAACTTAAGTCTATGTAATTGAATGTGACTGAATATTGAACTTAACAAAGCAGAAAGTGGTTTCCTGTTTTGAACGTGCGTGAGGGAAAGTGAGAGTGCTTTCCCATAGCGCAGGAATATCCCTCTGTAGGCTTTTACTAAGTGCAGCAAATGAACCAAAGACATGCTGGGAGAAAAGCAAAGTGAAGCTGCAGAGCGATCTGCTGCCTCTGAGCTGATCCATTATACATGAAAAGTTAATATATAATGTGATCTGCTACACAGCTAGGAGCAAAGAGGAGGAAGAAAGATCAGGTTTGTCTGTGATGTTTGTCTGACACTTGTCAAACAAGACATTTTGACACCATCAGCACAGATCTGCTGTCACTGCTGTTTAATGACGCAGATGAATCCCAACTGACAGACTCTTGCTCCCACTGACTCATTAATTACTGTGTATAAATGGACAGTAAAATTGTATGATGAATTACCTCACGGCCAGATGCTTTTTCAAACCTGTGTGGGCACATACATGTTTTTTTGTGTCAATATCTACATACACATGCAAACAATTTCAGGAATGAAAGATATCAGTGAGGCTGTGTCCAGGCTTGCGCTGAGATCACACTGGCAGACCGGCAACGTCCCTCTGTGCTTTACTGAATGAGGATTTGTTTGGCTTGCGTACATCCGTGCATTCTTGTAGTGCGTGCGTGCGTGTGTGATGTTATGTGGATGACAGAAGTGCCTGTAGAGACAGTATTTATAATTAGACAGGTGAACGTTTACCCTCTAGGATATCACTTACCCCTCTATATCTTTCATCGCCTCCAAACTAATGTTTTAGTCATGCTGCCCGTCTGTCGTCATGACTCCTGTTGTTGGGACAACCATTATCCCAGCTCTCTGCAGGACAGCTAAAGTTTATCTTGAGTGCAAACCTCCCATCCATCGCTTTAAGAAGGAACTCATGTTGGCAGTGACAAATGAATGGTGAATTAACAATAAATTAAAAAAGTGAGTACACATCAACAACTTTCAGCACACTCAGCTGTAAGTACAACAGGGATTCAGAAAAACAACCCAGGATGGCAAAATCATTTAAACCCTTAATTAGTTTTAATTGGATGCATTCGGCTGAGACTTGCTACCTCTCTTTATTGTATTAAAAAACACTGTGACAACACTAAGGTCCAAGAACAATTGCATATGCAGCATTTAGAAATGATTACTTTTGCTTTCTAACCATGCTAGCTGCCTACAACTCTAGGGATTGCAATAGACCTTTTTCACAGCAGCCATTGTGACATGAAATAGTAGGGTAATCACGGGCGTTACCAATGATACTAATTAAGGTTCAGTTCTATTTAGTGTAGCAGTTCCAGTGAGACAACATGAACAACAGCAGCACCCTGACCTGAATGTAACTGAGCCTTTATTAGTATCATTGGTAACACCTGTGTTTACCTATTTCATGTCACAATGGTTGCTGTCTGTGTCGGTGTGATGGTCAATTGGGCTACCACTTTGGTCCGATGATCCTACTGACTCTGGTGATTCTTTGACTTTTCATCTAACACCATAGAGGTCTTCACTGGTCCACAAATTTGTGCCCGAACCCAAAGAGACTCAGAAGTGTACTCGGAACTTTAAGCAGAAAAATGACCTGAGCTCGGCCAGAAGACACAGAACCCATTGACTCAGATTTCCAGATGTGGACAAAAAACACAACTCCATTAAGTATTGATACTACTGGTCAAATATTATTTCAATACAAGTACAAGTTGTTCAGTCAAATTTTACATGAGTTAAAGTATTCAAAAACATGTTTTCTTTTTAGTGTTAACACATTGTTTAATTGTTACCACAATGCATTTACAGTGAATCCAAAAACCATTGCATAAAAACTGCAACTACTACAACCACAGACAACTTTGTAAAAAAATTAAATCTATCTCAAATTAATTAAATGTTAACCTTGACAACCGCAAAACTTCACCTCAAAGGTTGCTTGTCTAAGCTATGCTTCAAAGTAACAAGTAACATGAATCTTTTATAGAGTGGAGTCAAAAGTATTTGTCTTTCAAATGAAGTGGAATAAAAGTTTCGAAAAAATAAAAAATAAAAAATGTACTTAAGTACAGTTAGTACAGTTAGTACTTAAGTAAATGTACTTTAGTACTGCCCATCCATGCCAATTTCACAGTTGATTGCTCTTAACAAGTTAAGAAGACCTCTAGCACGAGGTTGACATTTTGGGACATTCTTGTCCCTTTCAGGAGACTTGGGGATTCCTTAATTTAACCTCTAGCGCCATCATAAGGTTTATAAATACATGCAAAACTAACAACATTCCCATCAGCCTCAGGCCAAGTGTAATATGCAAATCGCAGAAGCAATATGCAAATCATAAGAGCTGTAATGTTTTGATAACGGTAAAATGTGTGACAGAACAGCATTATAATGAAATACTGTAGAAAAGAAATCATTCGTCACCATTCAATCACCATTTTCTCTGAGACATAATATGGGCAAAATATATGAAAGAAATAAAATATATTTCAGGTTTTACCAACCATTATTTGTCATCTGAAATGTTTGTTTACCCAGCCCCAGCTCTTTTGATTAAATAATATAGTCTTTGTGAGTTAGACTGGCAGGATGGAATCTCACATGCACTTGATCAGGACATAATCACATTGCCAGATAGATTAAATAATTTACCAATCTCTATTCATTTATGTGGTTATCTTGTGAATAAAGAACACAGCCAGAGCAGCGACACTGTGATTCATTCAGCAGAGCGTGACAGTGAGAGAAGACAGTGAGGAGAATTCAAAAACGATAGGGCAGTTTAGAGGTATTGGAGAGTACTACTGCATTTGAGGAAAACTTGTATGAAGGCATCTGTCTGTGGCAGAGGGAGCAGCGAGAAATTTGATAAATTGCACCAAGTGATGTCACTTGAGTCAGCGTCAGTTGAGGCTGAGGACTATAACTTAATAACAATAACAAAAACTGTGGGTCTGGAGTTAGAAAGGAGTTTACCAGACGTCTATAGCACGCTTATCATCTCTGCTTGAGGCTCAAGGCTACATTAGTCACTACATCCAACACACCTGAATCTCCATCTGAGCTGTCAGAGTTGCATTGTGGGGAACGTAAAAGCCAGGTTTTGACAAGGAAAAATAAAGAAGACGATATCTCTGGTTCTGCTGCATCAATTTTGATTTTAGAGTGCAACACAGACACAAGTGGAGTAATTAGAAAAGACTGCAGACCAAACACATGCAGTCATACAACCGTGTGAATTAGTTATCCTAAGAGGATCTGGATTTATCCTGATGGTTTCCAGGTTTAGTAAACTGTGACAAAGCAAGAACAGGGAATTGGAAAAAGGAAGAGACAACATCAGTTAGAGGAAGTGGAATATGTTTGTTGTCTGCTGTATTTGGGGATCCAGGGTAAAGAGCAATGGGACTGGAGCACAGATGGCAAAGTGGAATACTGGAGTACAAGCTGCAAATATTTACCTAAATCGGTCTGGATTAAACACAAGAGGCTCTCACACAATCAGTGCACCTTTTATAAGAGTCTCTTGGTGTCTGCTCAATACTTGAAATTTGAATGTCCTTGTTACCAAATTGAGACAGAATTGAGCAGATTAAACTTATTTCCACTGTAGATGCTCCCGTGTGCTCAGGTTTGGTTTTCATTGTGCATGATTGAAGAAAATCCTCTTCCTGGTCCACAGTGAGTACTCAAGGACAGCAACACACAGAGCAGCAAGGATATCGATTCTTGATTAAAAAAAAAACAACAAGTCATCTAATTACAAACCTAAATCCCACTTGAGGTCTATTGTGAACCACTCATGTTGGTTTTATCCACTCAGTCACATCCTAAAGAACAATGTCACCCACATCAGCCTCAGCAGCACAGCTGACCATCGTCATGATCATCAGCGTGTAGAGCACCTGCCCAGCTCGGATCAATATGCTGCAGACCTTAAGTATAGTGGATTAAGAGGGTGATTAAGATCTCTAATGGCCTCCTGCGTGTTTAATCTCACAGGAACCCAGTGCCACCATGCATTTACCTCTACTGTCACTACAAAACAATCATGCAGCTGTAAAATGTTTTCAAGGACATTCATCCCACAGTTCTAACATCCTGCTAAAAATCACCTTGTTAAGAGAAATATCGACAACATAAGACCAGCAAGACCTCAACAACTCATCCACACCTCTAAAGGTAAAAAATGTGTTCCAAAATCCATATCCACATATCTCAGTTCATTCAAAATAAAACTGTATCACATTAAAGCTAGCCATACTGAGACTGTCATGGTTGCACACAAGTCAACACAGTAGACATGAGGGAGATAAGTTATGCTAAATTATGCACAATGTTTTTGGATGTTTTTTTTACATTACATCTCACCCCATACCCATCTGATAACACTAGGGCATTTATAAAAGCTGCTTGACCACCTCAGACTGTTTTACCAAACGCCGTTGGTGCTCTCACTCTGCATAAACAGTAGAACAGGCAGAACTAGGGTACTGAAGTATCGGCGAGCCCCCCTACTGTGTAGGCCGCATGGTCAGCATCAAGCTGTGAGAATAAACAATCAGCCAATTCCAAAATAAGTCGTATCATCTAGGCACAGCAAGCTAACCATAACCAGATTATTTTAAGCAAGAAGGGCACTGAAGCTGATTCCATGTGTGAAAAAAGGCTTCAGGCAAGTCTAGTTTGAGTGACAGATTCATGAGTTGGAAGGCTTATCAGACACGTGCAAACTGCACAGTGGTTTATAATACTATGAAAAGGGATTTTACAACTTTAAAGGTATCACTGAAATCATCAATTTGTCATCTGTCATAATGAGCACAAGGTCAACAGTCAGTGGTGTAGTGGTTCCTGGAGAAGTGGCTGTACTAATTTATGCCCTCTTTTTCTTTTTTAAAGCGGCCTGTCCAGCAAAGAATAAACGCCCTGTGTTAAACAGCGACATTTAAGACTAATGCTGCATATTTAGCTCAACCAAAAATGGGTCAGTAGTATTTGCACATTGTTACCTTCAGGTAGTAAAGATTATAAAATTAAAATTAACCACAGAAAAGATGCACATTTTGCAATCAACACTGACCCACAGATGGATGAGACAACTACATAATTATGCATTTTGAGTAAAGTATTCCTTACTCCATACATTTATGAAAATCAAACAACTATGTGATACCTTTGCCATCCTAGGGGAAAAAAATCAACTCACAGAACAATACTGAATGATGTGCATTAGAGCGGATTTAGAAGTGGGTATACCCAATGCTGACTTAAAAATAATTGCAGATGCAACCTTGCGCCCCACCTTTAGTTTGGATGTGATAACAGAAAGTTACCTCACAGCTTGAACGACACTGACAAAAATCTTCCCTTTTTTTCCATTTTTTTAGCCCAATGTAAAAATATGTCTGATTGTTAGTCACACAGCCACGAATATGACTTTGACTCATATATCTGACACACAGACACACACACTTTCAGTCATTTTCTTTAGAAGGAACGTTTTCTTTCTCTGTGGTTTGATGTCAGATTTGCGGATTTTTGTTCATTATTTTGTTCCCTTTGTAGAGATCATTACATGAAAGTGTGACATTGATATTGCCATATTTCTGCATGCTTATGTCCTGTTTTATAGTTCATAATTGGGTATTTTGTGTAATTGGGGGGGGGTGAGACAAGGTACGTTTTATCAGTCT
>NW_023339729.1:8808122-8819003 GCF_004916995.1 Morone saxatilis
AAAAATAAAGAGAAGATGTTAGTGCTGTCTGTTACTTAATTCGTCAGACTGCCAGAGAACTATGCACACACGCTAGAAAGTCCACCTATTTCTGATCCATTAAGATTGATCAGTTGAATTTAGTGAATAGTGGATCTGATGATACAAAAAAACACCTGAAGTGTACAATACAAAGCCTACGATTGACGGTATAGTGAAGGTACATCTAGGATGGCACTTGTGTTCGGCAGGTAACACTTAAGTGAACAATGTTTGTTCAAACAATGAACGAGTGATGAATGGATTCAGATAAATTATCACAGTGGTTATTTGCTTTGCAGTGGAAATCCGCCAATAGAAATACTTTTTACTTTGAATAATACTTTGAGTACATGGTCAAGCCTGTACTTTTTACTTTTATTGAGTAAGATATTTGGATGCAAGTATTTCACTTTTACAAAGTTGTTTTTTTACACAGTACTTTTTACTTCTACCTCAAGTAAAGAAACTGGGTACTTTGCCATCTCTGACCAGAGCACTTCTGGCTCCCAAGAACTGCCAGGTCTGTTAAAGTGGACTCCCAGTATCTCTAAAAACCAGACCCTCATCGCACCTTGGTAGTGGCCTTGGCGTCTGCACCTCCTCTGTCGTTTCCACAGATTCTTCACAGCTCCATTCCTCTGCACAACCGCCGCCCTTGCATTCTGTAATCCACTGTCAGTAAATACATAATAGTGAAACAATCACCATCATACCAGTTATACTCTGACCGGGGGGCGTTTAGGTTTTAATTGAGCCGCATTATGAACACAGAGCCTGGGATATGTTGAGCCTCGTCGTAGTAAAACATTTTTATATGAGACTGGATTGCAGTAAAGCCCTCAGGTCTACTCTTCAATGGTAATAACTGCGGCCACCTGTGGCTAAACAGTCAACTGCACTGAAGTCATCATAACTTCATAAGTTCTCATTTTCAATGATTATTGAATAACTTTATTGTTATTTGAAGCCGTGTCCAGATCTTGGACTGTGGGTGATGGGGTCTCTGTGTCTGCTAGTGTCTATAAACAGTAATATTTCTGTCGACATTATCGAAAACGGAAGAACTTTATTTTGAGAGCAAGGGCAGAGGAAGCACACTAGCCAATAAGAGACCCACCCACCGACGAAGACAAAATATGAGTGGTAAATTCGTTTTGTTAAGTAAAGAACCAAAAAACGAGAAAACAAGCTGAACTTTTGATTTTTGTTTTTTTGACAAAACGAAAAAACGGCTTGTTTCTGGTTTCTGCTTGAGTCATTATTCCCAGAAAACAGACTGATGAACGTACCTTGTCCCTATATATCAAATAGCCAACCACCAACGTATAACTTTTAATCTGCACAAACATGGACACATGAATGGCTCTGCTGCGAGTGAAACCCCTCTTGCTGACTGAGGATCCGCCGCTTTTCACTTTAAGTAGGGTAATAATAGATAATAATAATACATTTTATTTATAAGTTTCAGTATTATGAAGTATACTCAAAGAAACTTTACATAAAAACAGAAAAGCAGCAAAACATCATAAAAGTAAACACTAAAAACACATCAAGACATAAGCTAAACATTAAAAGCAATTTTAAAAAGATAAGTTTTTGTCAGAGAGTTTTGGAAGTTGGAAGGTCGGTACAAGTCACGGATGTGTATGGGGAAGAGAGTTCCAGAGGGAGGAGGGACAGCTACGGAGAAGGTTCTGTCGCCCCAGGTCCGGTTCTATAGTCGCTGGGTGGTGGAAGTCAGGAGGTTAGCGTCAGATGAGCGGAGGCTACGGGATGGATTTGTGGCGATGGAGCAGGTTCAGTGAGTGTGGAAGGGCTGTTATGGAGGCGTTTGTGAGTGAGGAGGAGGATTTTGAACTGATACGTTGTGGGACCGGGAGCCAGTGGAGGTTCTGGAGGACAGGGGTAAAACTTTGTCTGTCAGTCCCTCTTCATTTTATTTCTGTGCACCGTTTTGTGTTCATCTGTGTGCATCACCTTTCTCTTCCTCTTTACAATAGATTTTCCATCATATTTCTTGCTTGTTAATCTTGTGACAGAAAGAGCCTGAGGCTGGTTGGATAGATGGCCGAGGCGTCATGTTGATATCTTAATGAAGTCGCTCATCTCAGCTCTTCTGCTCTGACGCTGAAATCTTATGACTGACATCTATTATATGTCAACAGGTTCCCCAGGAGCTCTCCGCTCTAGTTATTTTGTTATTCATGTTTTTAATACTGTTTCTCCTTCACTTTCCTCTCTGTCTTTTCTGCTTTGGAGCAGAAAGGCAGCGAGTGAGAGTGCTGTCATTCACACCTGCAAGATCCGATTCTCTGTCAGTAACACTTCTTTATCTATCTCTCACACACACACACACGCACACAGTGGTACACTTTTTGTGACTGTTACGTGTTCGGGCTGTTTTTGATCCACCCTGATTGGTGTTGTTGACAAAGCAATACTCCTGCTGAATTTGTTGTCACATGTCAATGCTCTGCACTGCGTGTACACACATGCACAGTTCTGCTATTTTGAAGCAGGTCTACCGTATTTTGGCAATTTACACAACTTTAACTCCGCAGAACACACACTCAGACACTCATGCAGACACACACTAAGCCTGTTGAGTGTAAATATTTGTGTGCAGCAGCAGGTTTGTCATAGCTGCTGACTCTCTGCAGAGCAGGCTCGGCTCCATTAATAATGGACAGTGGGATGAAGCTTGGACAGGAGAGAGCGAGTAGCAGAGGGGGATTATGGAGGGAACGGTAGGATGGAACATACCAGCTCTGACACTCAGGTTACGGACTGTGACTCTGTGGGGACGAGGAATCAGCGATCACGTGGGCACACACACGGATGCTCCTGAGCACTGATGCAGAGGCACAGGAAGAGAGCTCTTAGAGGCTGATCACACAGAGTGCAGCTTTTTGATTGGCTAATGCACCTTAGTTGGCTCGCGAACAGATCATATTTTGACCACCTTTCACTAAGCCCCACCCCCCCTTTACTGTTGCTACATGTGTCAAGCTTTCCATTCTAGTTCTGTATGCTGTTTAATAACAGTGGCAGATTTAACACTCAATATTCTTAGTAATTCTTGAAATAATGGGTATTTGACAGAGACAGAGGAAGAACTGCATTTTCATTTCTACTGACAATTGCTTTTGCCAAAAATATAGCAAGCAAATTAGCATTAACTGTGAGTTGGTTGCAAAAAAAAGAGAAGAGTCGTCAACATACACAACACTTGCATGTGACATCATGTGAAAAGACTGTTAAGGCCTAAAGTTACATATCCCAGGCGAAAAATCTCATTAATCCTCATTAGTTGAACACGACACTGTTTGGATGCTTTGGATGCTTGCTACACAGATAACATTATTCAAAGGTGAAATTGCACAGGTTATTCCTGTCTGTTTCATCAACATGTGAGACCAGTGACGCCACTCTTGCTCACAGTTTTACACAATGTCCCAAGATTGAGAGTTTCTGCATTACTGTTTTTAATACTATTTCTAAAATACTTGCACGGCAAGTAAAACCAGACCCTCAGACCATTGCTTTTAATATATTGGACATTATGAGTGGTCTCATCAGTTTGGCTGAGAAATGTTGTTATAGAAGGGGAAAGATGATCCTAATTGTAAAATGTGGCTTGCTGAAATACACTGGAGGTGGATAGGATCAGATATCTCGGGATGGATCAGACATATTTAATATGTGGTAACCTCTCATTGAACATCTTGAGGGAACCTCTTATAACTACTAATCCTTATTTCAAACTTAGCTATCTTTAGGCTCTCTGGGATCTTGTTTGTACGGTGGGAGGGTTGCTTTTTATTATGTATTATCATTTTTGTTTAGTAAATCATTGAGCTCATTATATCATTAATCATTAAGTTTTAGATATTTTGCTGGGGTTCTGTTCCCCAATTTTCTGTTTTTACCTCCTTTTGTTTTTATTTTTTGTCTGTATGTGTTGTTGTTGAACAAAATGGATGAGGCTTTGTGTATATATGACGCTATGGCCTGACATACTATATGTGGCTGATTATGACGCATGTTTTGGAGAAAGAGTATATGTACTGACCTCTCACTTAAGGATAATCTGAAAGGTTTATTATTATTGTCTTTAACTTCATATACTCTATTTGATTTGCTTGTTTGTTTGATTGCTTCATTGTTATTAAGCTATTTATTTCAAGTACAGCCTTGGTTATGCCACACTTTTCCATGTCATTATTATTCATTGGACCTTTATCCTGTTTCTGTTTTCTGTCACCCATATTCTTACAAAAACAATAGTGTCTGTATCTTATTTGTAATTATCAACAAATGTCTTAAGCACCTCAATAAAATATTTAAACTACTTCAGAAGAACATACAAGCAACACAGTTTAGATTTATTTATTTGTATTTTGAGGATGATGACTAAACCATGTGTTTGGCAAAAGTAATGCTAGCTTGTATATTGGAATGTTCCTGAATCCAATAAAGAGCAGAATGAAGTTGCAAATGAAGCCTCGACTTTGGCATTATCGCTGTGGCCATGTTGATTTTTCGGAATCCAGCGATGGTGACGTTCTGCGAGTTGAGCTGCAGTTATTGGCTGTGCAGTTTTGACTCATCCATAGCATTAAACAATTGCAACTTGCCGGCTCATTTTAAGCGAGAAATAGGGAACACAGTAACAATCTTAATTCATATTTGATCAGCAATTCCTAGTTTGCCAGTTTGATCAGAGTGTCAAGCGTTGCGCTGGATGGACTCACTGAGAATGACCTGTGAATCACAAGCATACCCCTGTTTTATCTTCTATTTTATCGGTGGCCCCTTTATCTACTTGTTCATTTGTAAAAGTGCAGTGTGAACACTAGTTTACTTAAGGCCTAAATCACACCACAGAACTGACATCACAATTACTGTATGGCACTTATGCTCCTGGTGTTCTCTGTGGGTTCTCTATTAATGGGGAGCTGTGCAGCGATGCTCTCAAAGAACACATGGTCCTCTCCTCCTGCTTCCTCTGGGGCGTTTCCCACATCTCCCTGTCACCCAGCTCTCCTTCCTCAATCCCATCTCAGCATATATATGGCAGTATGTGTGGTCACACATTGTATTACAATGCTTCATAAGCAAGTGCACAGATACTGTACGCTTAATAAGTGGGGTTTTGTATTGGTGTGTGCAGGGTTGTTAATTCATATATTGTATGCATGGTTGCATGTCTGTTTACGGAACATGCCTAGAGGGTCTTGTGAGAAATAATGCGAGTGCACAGTTGTGTGTCTGTGGGCTTATGCATTATTAATGTTTATTAGGATGAAAATTAAACAACACATGAACAAATGTGGACAGTTGGCTACACCAGATGAACCCTGTGACTCTCTTTAGTTACATCCTATCATCAAACACCTCATGTTAGCAGCTCTGAGAGCTTCCATATACTGTACATCAGCTGATCTGGCCAGTGGGTGGAAAGAAGTTGGTTTAAATTTCTAATTTACTCCAATTTTAGAATTAACCATGCAGTACATTAGATAAGAAGACAGTTGGTGATCTAGTGCAAGAGGCGCATGTGTTGCTCATCTGCATCTGTCAGATGAGCCATAATGTTTGAATGGAAATGAGATCACTTATGGTAGAAACTGGATCAGATTACTAGTATTCTGTGTAACACTGGGTACATTTAATTTTATTCATTTATTTATTATTCATCAAAACCTTTTTGCTGAACTTTATTCACATAATGTAACAAATGCAAATTCATCAAGAATATTGCAACAAAAACATGAAAAGAAAGTTTGGCCTTGCTCTTTTTTTTTTTTTACAGCAATACCAGTGGGAGCTCTAAAGCTATTGGATGTGTTGTTACACGTGTGTGTTACTGTACAGCTGTAGTGGCATGCATCGTGTGGCATCTGGACCACAGCTACAGCCTAACTGCATGCCATGTGATACACAGCTGAATTTCCTGTAGAGCTGCTTTCCAGCCTCACAATCAGTCTTGAATGGTTCAGTAACCGACCTAATTTGTGTCCACAATTTCTTTCTCCACAGTGTCCTTACTTAACCCTGAACCACGTGCCATCACTTCACAGTTAAAACGGCAAATTAATGCAGTATTAAACATGGTTTTGAGTTTTATTCAACAGAATACATTCAGACTGTCATTGAAAGACCTGCAACCCACGGTTCACACACACATATTTCACTGATTTCACTGATTAAACATCTTCGGGTCACATTTTGTCTTACAAAACTGCCCTAAAAACAAGATGTAATGTCATTTTTTCGGTGTGGGTACTGAATAAATACTGAGCAAACCAATCATAGGCCATAAACAGACTGTGGGAGTGATGCTGCAGTTTACAGTAGTAGTGTAATATTATACAAAACAAGGTGATAATACAGCACAGCACTAGAATAAGGACTCCATTTCCACAGTCACTGAACCATCACTGTTTCAAACGAAAAATCGTATAACAAGTTGAATAAAAGGGAGCTCTACATGTGAGTCTTGTGGAAGGGCAAGAAGATAGGAACTGCATGCTTGAATTCATTCAATTGTATGGGCTTTAATTAAAGTAAATAGTAGAAGGCGTGAATATTCCCAGGATGAAAGTTTACACCTACACCTTTTTGACTGTTTTTAAAGCAGACATTTTTACATATGGTATCAGGAAAAACAAAGATGATGTCTTCCTAATTGAATAGAACAGAGCCACTTTTAATGTAACTGCTACCTGTGCTTTTCTTTCTATGAGCAGTCAGATTGTTTGCTGTTAAAACGGTTTATTCTTTCACTCCCAGCCCAGCTCCGCCCACCTTCAACCTGTGCTCAGCTTTAATCAGCTAAAATAATTGGAAACACCTGTGTGGGTGTGCATGGCCTTTAATTGTTTTAAGATTTGATTCCTTTCTAGCCTGGGAAGGCTCGTTTCCACCCCACACTGAGCAGACCCTCCTGGCTGTTAACACTGTGTAGGGCTCCAGCAGCTTCCCTACAGAATTGTTGGAGCCTTGCAAATCTGACAATTTGTCTTCACTGAAATCTTCTACTGCATGTGAAATTAGCAGAAGGCCTTTTCTTTTGCATTATGTTTTTTGCTATTTCAGAGGCTCATTAGAATTATGTTGTGTACGTTTGAAAAATAAAAAAATTAAAATTTAATTACCGCTAAAAATCTTTGCTTAACTGAAATTACATCACTTATTCTTGGACTGATACCTCTTAAACTGTTACATTAACTCCCCTCATCCTCTCATCCAGCTCATGAAACAATTGCTTCTATTACAGTATTGAACTTGTATTGCCCTTCGATGCCATAACGTTTTTATGAATGCTGCACATTTTCATCTCTGACCCTGCAAAAAATCCATGTCAGGAGTGTGTTAATGTAATTAGAGGCATGCCTCGACCATTTTGGGAGAATTTGGATTTGAAAACATATGCATGTGTTTTGCAACTAAACAGTTTTTCCACGTCTTGTTCTGCAGTAATTTTACATGTAGTCATTTTGACACACATCATTTCTTTGCAGGAGACTCAGTCTTTAGATTATTGGCTTGAATATAACAGGACACGTAGTTTTGAGCTTCTCTGAAGACAGCATAATAAATCTCATTATCTGTAATATAATTTCTCCTAGTACTGAAAGCCTGCGACCAAACAAACTCAGCTGAGTTATGAGCCTGGCGCTTCAGGATGCAAATGCATGCACACACACTCTCTCTTTGTGTGTGTGTGTGTGTCTCTCTCACTCACTTACACACACACACACACACGAAAAGATTAAGCTTTGTGTCTCTAGATGCCGCTGGCACATATAGGTCTGTTTAGCTTTAACAGAATTATCTAATTATGTTTCTTCAGTAAATCTAAAATATATCTCATCTGACAGACAAATGGACCCAAATTCTCTCTCCTCTCTTTGCTTCATTCACTTTTCAAACTTATGTAGATTCCCTGTTACAAATATAGCTTCAGACTGAAATGAGAAAAGAGAACTATTTTTAATGGTAATTACAACCATACCCTCAATGTGTTTGGTGGATTTATTCAAGATGAAGAATTGAATGGATGATCACTTTTTCTATGTTTTTTGTTTGACTGTTGTGAATGGAAAATGTCATATACTGTGAATGGAAATCAACATCTGTTGAATGAATCTGTACAAAAGTGCAACATTTGAAAACAGCATGTAAATCTGTTATTTCTATTCACAAGACTTGAAAACAATGTGTGCCCTCCATCATTCACCACTTAGTAATTTAGATCTCAACAGTCAAGTTGCTGATGCAGCTCTACAGCAGTATCTGATATTTAAATAAATATATAAATCTCTGGATGTTCAACAAAAAACAGATTGTCTTAAATTAAAGTCTCTGTCAAACTTAGGCACTCAGTTAGAAATGCCTAGATTCACATTGTTGGTGTTGGTTCCACAAGTAATCCTAACATGGAGCAGTTTTCTTTTACTGATAGGAAACACACACATTCGGTGCAGATAACCTCATGTTTGATCCTGACTGTCAAGTCCTGTGTCCCAGGATCAAAGTTCAGCTCAGATTTCTTGCATGAAGGATTTAAAGATTCAGTGGTACTTCAGTCAGAGACCAATCTGAGCTGTTTTGATTATATCAAATATATTAGAAGTTTAAAGAGTGAAGGTAACTGGCTGCCATTAGAGTAAAGTGCAGTGAAGTGAGATGGCAACGCACAGATGATGGTTCAGGAACTCCTGTCTGTCAGATCTGTACAGTTCAGAAAGAGGACTCTTTAAACATGCTGCTTTAACTAATGTCTGTTTGTTTAGCTATTGCTTTTGTGCAGCAGTAATAAGTATATTAATCTGACACTGTCCTCTCAAGAACAGTGTCAGCATCAGGTGTCTCAGCAAATTCCCCAAAAAACATACGGTATGTTTACATTGAAGTGACTAAGCTCTTTAGCCTTTGCCCTTTTACTCAGAAGTAAAGGAGGAAGTGCACTGAAGTTATTTTAGAGCCACAAAGTCCACATGACGGGAGGTCGGGGTGGATGGATGGATCAACAAATATGTGGGACTTTAACACGGGAGAATGATGTTTTTTTACCGTTTTCTACCGCAAATCATTGTTGTTGACCTGGGCCATTCCTTAACCTTAACCATATGGTAATCATTGAAACCATGACAACAAAGCTCCCCCAACCTTAGTGAAGCATTCATTTAAAGATCTTTCCATGAAACAGACCAGGTGCTTTTTGTACCTAATATAAACAAGATTTTTGAAGACAGATTTTTAGATATAGATATGTAAGAGTGATTTGTAACAGCTTTGGAATGCACAGACAAAGTGTGCTTCCTCAGTCTTCTAATTTGAACATATTCATAAATCATACATCATGTCCACGGCGTATGCTGTGCACCTTCATATTATGTTCAACAATCCTGTAAATATGAATTAACATGAATTCTAAATACCATGGAAATTACATTTACCGCTACAAAGAAAAAGCTGCATTGGCACCAGTACCAGTACTTGTCCTGGTTCTCAAATGTGGAATATTAGCTTGTTAATAGTAGTATTACTATTGTTATTTGGAATTTAAAAAAATATATACAGAGTATCACTTTTTGACAAAGTTATGTGTTTTACAAAGAAAAGAAAAGACAAATACTAAACGGCAGTAAAAACAACAAATGGTATCAAAAAATACAGAAACAATAAAATACTGTTAAAATTGGATCAACACATACAATGGCAAGAGTGGACAGATACAACTGGATGATATATCATGATGATAATATACTGAGTATATATAGTGGACAGAGCCAACATGAAGTGTCTTAAACATCTGATAGTATTGAGTCTACCCTACTTACCTTACCCTACTTCCTACAATGAGCACAGCTCAACTCGCAGTATGTCCCCAATGGATGACGTCACGATATGTTCACAGTTGGATGAAACACACTTATAACACATTTGAATATCTCAAGTAGTTTCTTAATATTAAGATTCTTACAAAATCATCCAATGAAGGTTTTTACTACCATAAAGAGATGCAGGGTTATGTGTGAGAATCTGATCCACTGCTACCATAAATATATCTACGTTTGTGCAGTGTTATTTCACAATGGACAAAAACATTTGTTTTTGTTTAATTTTTCATTTTCATCACTTTCATTGGCGTTTTAATGCATTTAGCTTATATCTGCCTGGAAACAACAGCCAAGGTTGCTAAGGCAGGGAGTAATGTGGAGCTCTGAAGGAGCAGTGTTCTGTATTGTACAAAATATTGCCCGTATTTTCCAGCCTCCGGACTTTAAAAAAAGCATTTGGTTTTTAGTCAGTGTACATAATGAATTTATTTTATCAAAATTGTGTCCCCATAAATCCTTAGCTATTTTAGGCTGTGTATTGTGTTATGTGCCAGTTTAGCTGGTTGATTGAAGGATACAGTTGGGGCATTATGTGCTTTATGACACATGATGTGTGTTCTGATTGTCTAATTTCTCCTCTACTCTGGGTGTCTTATCTAATAATGTTAAAGAGTAACCTGGGAGATAGTTTTGATTCAGAGTTGTTCTTCAACGCTCAGGTGACTAAAGTGATGCAGTCTTGCTTTGCTGAACTGAGGCAGCTAACCAAGATCACGTCATTCCTTTCCCTTGCAGACTTAGAAAAGGTCATCAATTCTTTTATCTCTTCCAGACTTGACTATTGAAATGCACTTTATTCTGGTATCAGCAGACGTAATATGTAAAGACTGCAGTTGAGACAAAATGCTGCTGCCAGGCTTTGAACTGAGGAATGACCAGGTTACACCAATCCATGCTACCCTTCACTGATAGTTTTAGAGTTTATTTTAAGATTTTACTGCTTGTTTTT
>NW_023339729.1:8819128-8819284 GCF_004916995.1 Morone saxatilis
GTCCTCTTTTAAATCTCTTCTAAAAACTCACTATTTGCTGTGATCTATTAACTTATTTTATCTAGTTTATATTTTAGTTATGGAGCCCGTTGCTTTTATTTTGTTTTTAAAACATTTTTTTACTTTGTTTTTAAAATCCTCTATATAAATAAAGTT
>NW_023339729.1:8819384-8819943 GCF_004916995.1 Morone saxatilis
TTTTAAAATCCTCTATATAAATAAAGTTATTATTATTATTATTATTATTATTATTATTATTATTATATGACACAGAATAAACTAAACTAAACTTATGTTATGGAATCTCTCCGTTCATGTTTTATTGCTATAATTAAATTATTAGACTTTTCCAAATGTTTACTCACCATTCTTAAGTTTCTGTCTGTTGGTAAGAGGAACCAGGCAGTTATGTATTTACCCCCCACCCATCATCTTGTGTGTGTTTTCATACCGTGGTCACAATGTGGGTGCCATGATTGTCTTATCCACACAGCTCATACATACATGCATGCATGTTGGATGTATGCAGGCGCACACATGCACAGTTGATTTATTGAAACTGAGCACCTATATAACTATTTTTAAAGGTACACGATTGTTAGTATTTTATACTTTCTTCCTTAAATGCAGCAGCTGGTTGTTTTTAAATGAGCTTTTATGCATTATCAAGCCGGTAAGTAGAGCTGTTAATGTGTAGTTTTGTGCACCATTCTTGTGTATTTTTGTCTCTGAGACCAGTTTGTGTCCCTCATGTTTG
>NW_023339729.1:8819965-8844324 GCF_004916995.1 Morone saxatilis
GGCTGTCACAGGTGTGATGGTGTGTGTCGGGAAGTGTTTAGCAGATGCGCTTCTAGCAGATGCATGACAGGCAATGAGGGCGGTTAGTTTGGATATGATACACACTCACACACTGACATTTCTCCCCACAGCGATAGAGTTCTGGGAGACACTATAGATCAGCCCTGGTTAATCTGTCCTTTTGTCCTTTTGTCCATCCATGTGCTGATTGTGTATATATCAACTACCAGTGTTAAGCAGTAATGCATTACTTTGTAACACGTAACAGTAATGACTCTTTTCAGTGTTAGCCTTTGCAGTTTAAATTTCTACTTACTTTGTCATTAGTCTTATTTGCTGTTTTACTGGGAGTTTGATGGGACTGTTGATTCGTTTCATCCCTGTGTGTAGTAGAGAGACTACGAATGAGCAGCATGTGATTGAACTACCACTTTGATACCTATCTTCTCATGTTTGTGTATCAATCCTCTCATCTAACTCTCAAGAAAGTGTACAGTGTAAGTGTAAACTTAGTAATATGTGCCTCATTGCTTTTTTGGGGATTTTTTAAACTGGCACCGATTGGTCAAAAGGGGGAACAACTTGTATTTGTATTTGTCTGTTTGCCATATGTTGTCTTTTCTTCCCCTCAGCCAACTGCATAAACCCTCATGAGGTCATATATTTTCTAATAATTAACTCAATTGGTTGTGTAACTAGTGTTTGTGTGCGTGTGTGAGTGTCGGCAGGGGAATGTGGTGTTGTCTGTTTCTATAGGAGATAGGGTGTGTATGGGAGCAATGCAAGGCTGAAGGAGATTATATAACAAGCAGGATATCTGTGGTATAAGTAAAGCATTTTTATGGAGGAGTCCAGGGAGCGCATGGCTGAGGATTTAGGGTCTGGCTCTTGGCATTCTCCATGGGACACTGAGAATGGTATGTACTGGCCAAGCCCCATGTCCTCTTCCTCTTCCTCTTTCTATCTCCCTCTCCCCTTCATTCGCACACTCCTCATGTTCACACACAACTTTTACGACGCTCATCTGGACACCGCTGGGTTCATCCACACCCACCACTGGACCTTTGCCTTCCGATGCATCGTTGCCATGATAACATTTTATTCCGAATGCGCCGATCAGCTCAAAGCTGCTCTAACCATCTGCCAGTGGCTCTGCGGTACCCAGACTTCTTTCCAACACAGATGTCTCCTAAGTGGAAGTCGTGATGATTTGAGCATGATATTTTCATCTGTGCTGGGGGAAACTATCTCCACTATTTTAATATGAGAACCGTGAAAGAGAGAGTTGTTGTGTTTTTTACATGCAGTGAAGGGTGGAAACACTTTATCCTCTTAATGGATAGACACTACGGGACGTTACAGGCTGACACACAAAACAGTGCAGGTCGCTGAGTTCTTAAAGTACCACTAGCTAATGTGTTTTCAGAGAATAACTGTAAGCTATGTATGTATGGGACAGTAGAGCTGCATGTGTGAACTATTAGACGTTTGGATCAGCTACTGTCCAGTCAGAAGATAGATCCTCATCTGCTATCTCTGTTTCCCACTGCAGCATTGACCTCCCTCATGAGCCTAATCAGACAGGAAAGAAGATGGTCAGACAATTCTCCCTCGAGAAGGCAAAAGAAATAATAACAAAGGATATTAGGGTTGGATTCTCTGAAGGTTTTGGTGGAATTTTTTTCCCACGTTATTGCAGGGTTATCAAGTTAAAGAGTGGGGGAAGGACAAGGAGAACCTCTGATGAGAGGACGAGAGACGGAGAGAGATGAGAAGAAAAAAGATGGCTCTTGCTCTGTTTGTGAAGCGTAACATCTGCTGAAGAAGCAGATTCTGGGTCACCTCCATTACCTACCTCAGTTAATCATAACACACAGCTTCACACACCAGCATGTACGCACACACAAACACACCAGCATACACACACACTTGGGATTGTCACCAACCAAGTACAACTGATCTGCCTAAACAACACTGTCACTGAAGTGGGCAGAAACCTGAAAAGAGAGTTGAATGAGGGTCCTTAAAGGTCCAGTGTGGAACAGAGTGGTCCAGTTTTACAAACCCGCACCCACAGAGCTCAGAACTGGGACTGACCTGTTACCCATAATTATCTCCAATTATCTCCAAGTCAAACACGTCCTGTTAATATAAGACCCGCAACCAGACCCATGATCTATGTTACACACATAACGTCATATCGTTACTTGTAAGTGTAATATGTAGAAAGATTATTTAAAAGCGTAATTAGCCGTTTGGCTGAATCAATCCCCAACTGTTGCTACTCACAACACTGCTACTGCATCCACACAGCCAGCTGTGCACCACTGTCAATCAAGCCCTGTGCCACATTGTTAAATCCATCTCCACATACAGTCTCAAACAGTCTGATGTCCCAGCATACATACTTCACGGCTACTGTGTTATAGTGTCCTTGTCCTCCTGTTTTGGTGGTTTGAGAGTTGGGTTCTTAAAAAAGTTTCTGTTAACTGTGCAGCACCTGTGCCCCTGCTGCAGCTGTATGTTTCCTCAGAGAGGATGTGCGAGCATGCTGCTTTGAAAATCCTGGCGGCTGATTAGACTTGATACTATTTAACTGATTTAAATGTTAAAGATAGCCTGTACTGTCTTCTGAAAGACAATTTTTTTTCTCACCCTCTGCCCGTCCACCTTTAATACATTTTTACCCGCATCCCTTCCTGTGAATTTATATAAATATATTTTTTACCCATTACACAACATTTTTTGTGTAATAAGTAGTTTCAGCTTCATTTTAGCTCCTTCATATTAGCGATTAACTATAATGGCAAATATTTGGTACAAATTTTTTTTTTGTCATTTGGGTGAAATGACCCTTTA
This sequence comes from Morone saxatilis, assembly GCF_004916995.1. NCBI lineage: Eukaryota > Metazoa > Chordata > Actinopteri > Moronidae > Morone > Morone saxatilis. The sequence continues at coordinate 8,822,825 of NW_023339729.1, forward strand.
AAATCTGAATTACATCCAAATACTGAGTTGTTTAAAATGGACAGGAAGTAAGCAATAAAGAAAGACATAAAGAAACAAATTAAAATAAATGAGGAAAAATCATGCAGAGAAATGATATTGGAGCTCTAGAGCATTTGTATCCATATGGGGCAGAGGAGCTCACCAAGGCAGAAAACAACATAATTACGGCTCTGTTTAGCTCCATTACAGCCGCTGCTCTCCTGTCTCTGCTACCACCTACATGCTCTGCCTGATTGCCCGCTCCTCATCACATAGAGACTACTTATTAATTTAACCAACATAATTAGGAGGTGCTCGTGATGGGTATGGACAGTATAACCTCAACGATTTCTTTCTGATAGACTTCATTATTGGTCATTTGATAACTTGAGGACAATGTCCTTGATATATGAGAAGTATTTTATTAGATTTTCTAATGATTTGCTGTCACACATCCCCACTCGCCTTCCTTCTGCCTCTCTTCCAGCACCACCTCAGTGTTTTTCCCCAGGACAAGCATACATATTGCGCACTTAGATGGAAATGTGTGGGAGGAGAGAGGCACGGTCTTACTTCTGACGCACGGACATACAGTGAGAAAGAAAAATGAAAGAAGCTACACTCTGAGATTAAAGAGCATGACAAATATGAATGAAAAGAGACAGACTGATACCTCTCACGCATTCTGCAAGGTGTTAATGAGTCAGACAGAAGGATACTGCTGTTGTTAGGAATGTTTAATACAGCAGTAGATGGAGGAGGGCAGGAGGCTGCTGTGGCCTCATCTGTTGATAATTTGTGTTGTGAGCTAAAAGTGCACTCAGTGATGATCTTTTTCACTTCCACCTCTTTCTTGCCTAGAGAAAGAAGGAAAAAAGCATATGCATGTGTGTGAGTGCGCGATTTTGTGTGCAAGAGAGAACGAGACAAATGAACAATGCAAATAATGGCTAATGGCTAATCATGGTTTGTTTAAGCAAGTATCCCTTGGGAGATGTAGCTGTTGCAGTGACCGCACACACGCACATGTGCACACAGAAGTATGTGCTTTTATGTGTTTTGATTTGCATGAACAGCACATTATTCAAGAATATTCCAAAGGAAAAGCTGTGACTCACACAGGCTGATTGTGCTCATACAAATCAGCTGGCATGGTTGTGCAGATATTTTCTCGCCTTCCATCCCTCACTTTGTGTTGCTCCCTAATGAGATGCACAGCTCTGTATTCATCATATGATTATCAGACAGGGACGCTGAGCCTTATCCACTGAATTGTCATGTAAAATAAGTTCAGAATGGCTATTTAGAAGAAGGATGCAAACGTTCGCTTAGTAACAGCAGCAAGTTCAAAGAAATGTTTCCCTCTGAGTGAATGGATGTGAATAAAATAAAATAGAACAACAATCTTATTGGTATCCAATGACCTTGTTGGGGTGTCATAATATGAATTATACGATTGTTATCATGGTGTCTGAAATTAATTCATTATACAGATCAGAGCTTAGAAAGTACTACAACTAGACAAATTTTGATTTGTACCTCTTGAAGAGTTACTTCCACCAAAAGTGTATTTGTGTTTTAAAAAAAACAATTTGGGCTGCTACAAATCCCTCAGGAAAAAATGCACCGTCATCAAGCAAACCAGATTAGATGACATTTTTGAGATACAAAGATTACATCTGTATGCAGTGATACATTTCACCCAAAAGCAGCAACAAGCAGCTGCTGAAAAACATTTGGAAGAGGATTCAATTACTGGCCTTATAAACCTGAGGTGCTACTATGCTGGAAAGAGAGATTTACACAGGCTGGGAAAGGCATTAGGATATCCTCATTCCACAGCCTGCTGGTGTGTGTGTGTGTAATGTAAAACCTGCCTAAGAGGTCGATAAGGCTATCAGTTGGAGACAATCCTGTGATTATGCACTGCCTTCTGCTCAGTCTTGTGGTCAACTAAAAACAGACACACTATAGCAGCCCAGTGGCACACATGCGCACACGAGCACACACACAAATGCTCACATGCTCTCGTATACCTAGCTACCAATGAAAATCAAGTAAATATCTATATGTGACGATGGAAGTTAGGAGATGAAATTTCATAAACTGCAGACTACAAAGATCCTATTAAACCCAAGAATTCATGTTGGCTGAAAAACAACACGACTTACTATTGATTATTTTATTCATAAGGCTGCATAGTTTATCTTATGACATAAACATATTTTTAATGATCATTTTGACCATTCATGCGTAAATCACTATGAATCAATAAGAAGGAATATACCAAACTGTTTTATTTAGAACAACTAATACTAATACACTAATTCACAGTCACAGTAATACTCCAGAAAAACAGAAACCCAGAAAAGGAAGCACAGATAGATTATTGTAATAAAAGCGGTAACACTTTATAATAAGTATTTATATACTTTAGTGGTGCATGATTCAATGCATGAATTAATGTAGGATATATCATGACATTCTGTTGCTAGCGATTTATAAATAATCATGTGGATACTTAATAGATTATCAGTTAAGGAATGTTTTCACGGTTACATACATTCATTTATATGCAACCAATTAGACGTATTCCTCATACACAAATGTTTATTTATATCCTCTCTCATTATAAATATTTAAATTGTGTTGTTGAAAGAAGTGGGGCTTAAACATGTCTGATCATTCTCCTCTAATTTGTCGATAATGTTTCAAAAACACAGTTGGGTCTATTCTCATAGAAATATCAGGCTATCTTTCCGTAAAGCCTAGACAAATGCAGGGTCCTGAAATAAAAAAATGTAACTGGAATTCTGCTAATTTGGTCCCATATCAATGAATGTATGAATTAAGATTCATTAAATGATAATCTATTAAGTGTGAATTAATCACAAAAAGTCATAGTGACTTGATCATTTGTTAATGCTGAGCAACAAACATTCATGATACATCCTGCATTAATTCATGCATTAATTAAGCATTACTTAAGTATATGATTTGTACCCTTATTATAGGTCCAGTGTGTAACATTTAGGAGGATTTATTGTCATTTTTTGGAATATAATATCCATAGGTATATTTCCATTCAAGTATAATCACCTGAAAAAAAGAAACGTTGTGTTTTTGTTACCTTAGAATGAGCCGTTTTTATATGAAGATGGCGCCGGTCACCTTCCGTGGCGGCCGCCATGTTGTATTGCTACGTTCCTACAGTAGCCCAGAACGGACAAACCAAAAACTGTCTCTAGATAGAGCTGTTTGCATTTTTCACATGTTTCAAAGCCACTGTAGTTTCTCCCTCAGACTTGGAAAGGGAGGGTAAACAAGTGAGTTGCAATCTGCAACTACACCGCTGGATGCCACTAAATCCTACACACTGGTCCTGTAAAGAGTAAGTTCGGTATTTTTCAACCTGCACCCTACTTTCCTATGCTTTTTGTCAAAGTGACTAATCTGGACAACAAACTTGCTGCAATGTACAATTTACATACACTTATCTTTCTTTTTGCCACTGACTGTCTCAGATTCTTATTCTCTAGACATAAACGATTATATGGAAGGGTAAGATTCTTTTTGTTTAACCAGAAACAGTAGTTATACGGCTGTGTTCAAACTACCACACTGTTCCAACCATCACCAACCTTAAATTTGGTCTAAATAAACCCTTAATTCACTCAGTTAGATGTTAAAATATTGGGAGAGGAGTGAGAGGGAGATGGGGGGCCAGAGAGGCAGCGGGGAGAGTTATATTTTCAGCTGTAGATTAATATACATTTGGTGCCTTAGTGAGTATTTACAGCCAAAGGATTGACTTAAAGGAAACTACAGTGTGTATGTTCATCATCATTCAGGAACATGTCAGCCAGGGCTCACTGATGTGTTTTTAACACATTTTGGATAACGACATTTTGCATAACAACACACCTATATGTCACACAGGAATACGATATAAGATATATTGTTAGGTTTGGTCTTTTATGATTTATTTTTACAATCAAAAATATAGAACATCACCAGACTTATCCTTTAAAGTGTGATTTAACAGATTAAAAAAAGCATGACATTTGGGTGCTAGGGGGTGACTGAGTTAGCGGCTTTGATAAGGCTTCATCCTATAATTCATATTTAAAGCTATATCATGCACAGAGAAATTCCTTGGTGTATTTCATTATAAATCACCAAACATGTGGATAACATGTAGGAGCTCGTAAACTGTTTCTTCAGCTTTGCTGCTTCGTCGATAAGAGCTGCATGTGGCTGTAAAGACGAAGATTATTACTGTAACACCACAAGATAAAAGGTGTGTTGCAGGAAGGAATCACAGCAGCAGCTCACCTTATTGTTGTTTGTCTGGTTGTCCTTTTAAAATGAAGGTCCTAATCTTTGTGCTGGGATCACATGACAGGCTATTGATGTTTGGCTTAGAGCTCTGTCAATTCAGTACCATGGACACACACACACACACACAGCCTCAACAACAGAAGCACAGAGACTGGAACAGAATGGAATTTGAAACGTTTTAGCTAAAAATGTTTCCATCGTCAAGGTGTTTTTTGCAGAAACGTTTCAGATTTCGTTTTGTTCTCCAACTTCGTGGGTGAAGACGGTCAACTGAGGCTGCAGGAAATGCAGCTTCCGTGAAAATCAACACACTCTCACAAACAATTCTATCCATTTGGAGTAACAGCCTCTAAACAAAGGTATTCTAGATGTGAGGATAAGTGTAGCGTGTTCACCCTGAAGGCACCATCCTCTCCTCTGACCCACTTCCGCCTGCTGTCCAATCCCATTATCCAATCATCTGTTGAGCTCTCATGATTGATGCTTTTGTGTGGCAATTTCACAATAAATATTCAATATGTTATGATAAAGAACCATGCTTTTGTTGCATTTTGCGTAAGAGATGGTCTTATATGTACAGTACAGGATTTCTTGTATAAATGCTGTGAAATTCTAATTACTTTAACTACTACTGTTTTTGTGAGAGAAGGAGTCAGTATATCACTGATTGATGCTTGTTTTTTCGATATCTTCATTATTCCCCACACACATAATCTCCTACTAACAGGCTTCTCCATACTGTATTTGTAGGCCACACGGTGAGTTGGGCTGAGACCACCTCATGTGTCGGGCCTCCTCTGTGTTCTGGTCCCCACCGATCCCCATCCTCCCAGCATCAGTGGGATGTCCCAGGTGTGTCTCCTCTTGGCCTTGCTTATGCTCTGCAGCTGCACAAAGGTATGACTCACGGCCCTTCTCTCTTTTTCACACAGTGACACAAAGAGTTTTTGGTTAACTATACTCTCTCTTGAATGTTGATTGCTAAACACTTGACATGAAGCTTAAGGAAGTGTACTCCTCCTGCAGGTCTCCTCTACTAACTCCCTGGAGCTTGTGAAGGAGCAGTGGAGCAGCTACAGAAACCAGTGCCTGGACTACCTCAACGCCACGCCCCCCACCACAGGTGAGCCCCTCTCCTCCCAGCATGAGCTCTGAACGAGATGCATGTAAGAGAAGGAAGTAAGCCTGACCTGTAAGTCAATAGCACAGAGTTCACAGATCACTTCTCCACTGCAGGGCTGGTGTGTAACAGGACCTTCGACCTGTACGCCTGCTGGCCTGATGGACTTCCAGGAACCACAGTCAATGTCTCTTGCCCATGGTTTCTGCCATGGTACCGAAAAGGTCTGTATGAATACTGTGGCAGTTGAATTGCAGAATTATGCAACAAATAAAAACATTTAAAGCTGCAATGATCAATAGTTTTATATTAACAATGGAGGGTGACTAATGATAAACTTACAGAGAAGAGAAGAAAAAGTATTATCACCAATTTCCTCCACCAATTGCTCTCAACTCAGTGGAGCAACTTAGCATCTTTCAGCTGATTACTGTTTTGGTTCTCACATCTCTCATCATTTCCAGCTGCAGCAGGTGGACAGGCTCCAATAAACCGACTCAAAATATGTACATCATAAAGCAGCAGGCTGACGAAGTTACCCCGAAAATGTACAGGACACGGCTTTATAACAATAACGGTTTGGCTCCTTGATCCGCGTGTCTTCAAATCCCATGAGAAGGTTTCAGAGGCAGAGCATTTTCAGAGTTGTTTACTTGTGTATTTTACCTTAAAAAGGATACAAAACAGTGTGTTTCCCCACTAAAATGTCCTCTAACATGCCTCTGACTGATTGACTTTGGCCTGCTGCCGCAATGCTGATCTAGCGTGAAATTTGATACGGAGTTTGCACGCAGTATTTTTGATTATCTTTGCCGTTTCTGTGTCTCTGACTTCCTGCCAGTGTGATGTGCTCTGTGCTGCTTGACGCAAGTGAAAAATAGAACAGCCGCATATTCTACGCAGAGCAGAGCGGAGAGGCGCTTCTGGTGGAATTCGGGGGTTAGGGACTAGCTGGTGAACAGGAGTTGGTGGAGACCAAAAACTGAGCTGGACTTACATTCGACAGTTGACCAGATAAATAAATACCAAATAAATGGTAATGTTGCTCTTTGCCTGCTGGATGTGTAAATAGGAAATAAGACATTGATAACATGTTCACAATATCAGCTTTATGAATTCAATAGCCATGTTTTCATCTAATACATTTTAACCAAATTTCAAATTATTTAATGAATGAAAGCTGAAATCCTTTCTTGGTCACTTGACAGATGAGATAACCTTTTTTGTCTTAAATGTGTTGGGAGATTCAATTCATGACGTAAAACACATAACGTGAAAAAAGAAAACTGCTGCTGGTTAAACTGGGCTTACTCATACTTACTCCTGAAGACGATTAACTGGACCAGACACTATGTAGATGGAGAATTAGAATACAAAATACACTATTTACTATAGCTATCTGGTGACACAAGAGCTGATACTCACTCCATTCACATAACCTACATTTCTGAATGAGTAAAAGTCCTTGTACACTAAATGACATTTTCAAACATAATTTTCAGAAACTTTAAAATGATGTATTGAATAAAAAAACGATTAATTCCAAGAGCTGTGTGCAGAAACGATCCCCCCTTTTTCAAACTAAAGTGTTTTCAACATGCATTAACTGCATTATAAATATAGTACTGGATGTGAGAGTTTTTCTGAAATGCTAGGTAGGCATTGTCCCACTTGTTGAATTGAAGTATTAACGTCAGTTTGTTTTGTTTGAGAGCTCTCCACAGTGCTTTAATTTAAATTCATCCTGTGTAGTGAATGGAAAATGCTTTGCAATGACAACACAGCTCATCATACGTCCTTGTCATTCAGTGTGGGATGAAAGAAACCAGCTGTCTGATGAATGCTGTACTGGATAGAGTGTACAGTGGTTTCAAAGACTGCATTAATTGTGTGTGAAGACCAAATGCTACTCAGCTACTACTCCACTCAGCAGCGTACCTGTCCTGTGGAGCCTTCTTGGGGACCTCCAGGTGGTCTAGAGGCTCTGAATAGGTGTGAAAGGGAGCTTGTCTCTGTTATCTCCTGTGGAATGGCAGCCTGGCAGGGGTCTCTCTTTGTCCACTCCAGGGGGTGTCGAGAGGCAGAGTCCTAAACCACCTCTTCCACCTCTTCCACCTCTGCTTTTTTCTATTTTGTGTTATAAAGTGAAAATCCTTGCATTGTGAATTGTTGGTCAGGCAACATTTTTTTATTGTCTGTTCGGTAAATGTGAAGATGCAGCCAGCAGCCAGTTAGCTGAGCTTAGCACAAAGACTGGAAACAGGGTGAAACTGCTAGCCTAGCTTGGACAGTGAGCTTGAATAGAGCTAGGCTAGTTGTTTCCACCGGTTCCAGTGTTTGTGCTAAGCAAAGCTTATGGCTCTTAGCGCCATACTTACCGTATAGGCAAGAGAGTAAAAAACCTTATTATTACCTTTTTATGGAGCAGTCAGCCATGCGGTTTTCTTCTGCAGGTGAAGTTTGCTCTGCTGTTTGCTGTGTGACCAAAGTGCCATAAGTCATATCTTCTTCTTTTCTTCTTTTCTTCCATACTTGGGTCACATGATGACGCTAATTATGGATAACGTGATTCTGAATCACACTGCTTTTTCTTGCCAAGACATGGCCTGCGCAGCATTCAGATGCTAGGATCGGCCACATGCTCATCAAGTGATCTACAAAAGCTTATATAAAGCTAATATAAAGTCCAGGTCTAGAGGAAGTAATGGTGGATGAGTGGATTAATCAAATAACCTATACCTGGGAGACTGGGGTATGACTCCTCTGCTTTTTAGACGTAGTTGATTTATTTTTTTATTTTTTTTTCCCAACAAAACAACTGGCAGTTTGGTTAGGTTTAGGCATCAAAACTACTTGGTTATGTTTAGGAAAATAGCCTGGTTTGGGTTAAAATAGACCCTTACACAACATTAACCACATGTTAGAAAGCCTTTCTGGCAGAAGTTAAAAATGTGCCTCTGGCCAGTCTTTGCGCTCAAATTTTACGCAGGGTCGTGTCTTGCCATGAAAAGCAGTGGCATCCATAAGAACGAACAACTGAACTATCGCCTTGACTTAGCAATAACTTGCGTACGTTAAGTAAAAGTTGTTTCCAAGTTCAAGAATGAACTAATCAGCAACTTCTGTTTGTTTCAGATAAGATAATATCCGTAAATATTTTTGCGTGGGTATTTAGTGACTTCTGAATAGTGGGAAACACATGCCATCCTCATCTAACATTTCATAATGTGTGTCTGTATGTGAACAGTTCAGCAGGGTAGGGTCCACAGAGTCTGCAAGGAAGATGGTCAATGGGCGCAAAAGAATACCAGCGAATGTGAGGACGACCCTGGTGAGGTGTGTGTATATAGCACAGTGTGTTTGTGTGTGCATGTGTGTGTATAAAACTGTGTGTGTGTGTGGTAGTGGTGGGGGTGAAATAACTGTTACCATGTTTGAAGCTGATGGCAGATGGTTAGACGATATTGTGACTGTGACTGACTCAACACTTTAACTTGATCTGAAATGACTCATCATGTGAAAATCTTCCCATCTGTTCAAATACTCTTTATGACCCTTTTTACATCCTTTGTGCCAAATTTCATCAAGTGTGTGTGTTTGTGTGTGTGGGGGGGGCGTGTGTGAAGGCAATGCATGGCGGTAACTGACTGTGTCTCTCCTGTTGGTTTTGCAGCAGCAGTATGGTCGCATCCTCAGTCAGTTACGGATCATGTATACAGTTGGCTACTCGCTCTCCCTCGGAGCTCTGCTACTGGCCCTGGGAATCCTCATCACCTTCAGGTACAACATGTACGAAGAGTAAGGAGGGGAGGAGGAGGAAGGAATAGGTGGATGAATGAAAAGGAAAAAGACAGAATAAAGGAAAGTAAAGAATTGATAAATGGTATGAAGAACAATGAGGAAGGGAAAGAGGTAACCAGGTAAAAGGAAGGTGGGAAAAAAGAAAGGAGGGATGAATGGAACAAAGGTGGAAATATAGGAGTAGTAAATTCAACATATAAAAGTCAAAAGTCATCACACACTTCCTCTGCACCAGGAAGCTCCACTGTATGAGGAACAACATCCACATGAACCTGTTCGCTTCCTTCATCCTGAGAGCTGTGTCCATCCTGGTCAAAGACGCCCTGCTGACCCTCACACTCGACCCCAAGAGCAGCAGTGACTCCCAGTCACAAGCCTGGGTCAATATACCGGTTAGAACAAACACACCACACCAACCTCATCTGCTGAGAATTGTGATCATGTGCAACTATTTAGCGTTTTAAGATTTTAAGTGTTTGTTTTTTATGTTCCAACAACAACAGTTCGGTTAAGTTATGGTTAAATTTAAACAACTACAACCATTTAATTAATAGAAGGGAGGTCAAAAAATAGAAATATCAAATTTACTTGAACATAAATAGTAAATGCAGAATAGTGTTAAGAGACTACTCCATGTTTCTTGAATATCTGTATTTTTTGGACATCCCTACAATTCAATGTGTTGTTTAAATCCCACACCTGTCAGAAATATAACTCAGTAAAGTATTGATTGGGTGTGTCTACACACATCAAATCTGTAATAAAGAGAAGGAGCTGCCAAATATTGTTTGTTGAACCAATAATTGATGTTTTTAATGTCATTCCTGGAAATAAATCTTCTGAATGAGAATATTTCTATATAAAATGACAGCCTCATATCATCATTTCATCAAGAAGACATCCAAAATTACTTTTTAGTAAAACTTGTGAACTTTTGATTTCAGGGATGGAGAGAAAATCAAGAAATACCTGCACACATACCGATTCTCACTTGCTTCTTTCCTGCTGCTTTACATTTGCATTGGAGTAATGCACAGTGTATTTCATGTAAAATGGTACAAATGGGATTGTGTCTGCACCAATCAAGGAGAAGCAATAAGCAATTAAAAATGTACCGTAAATCTGATTTGTGGCTCGTGCAGAGGTGCAAAAGACATTGGAAATGTAATGTGTAAAAATATAGCACGTGCAGGACAGCAATCCTTGACCTCTGAGCTGCTGTTGTAAGGCAAGATTTTAACACTGTATCGTGCTGAGGTCTGACTCAGAGTTTATTCAACTGAACTCAAGAGTATTTGTCTGCAGTGACTTGGAGGTCTGATTTAAAGCAACATTTCTACGAATGTGTCACCTTGGTTTATTGTTTGTATCCCCGCCACCCCCGTCCTCTGTCAGGCTGTAACGTGGTGCCGTGGTGCCATGGTGATGATGCAGTACAGCGTGATGGCTAACAACTACTGGCTGCTCGTGGAAGGAATCTACCTCCACAGCCTGCTGGTCATCACCGTGTTCAGCGAGAGGAAGTACTTCTACATTTACCTGACCATTGGCTGGGGTAAGAACCACAACTCCTACAGCGACTCACAATCTGGTCGTTACAGAAATACAAAAAGTTGTATTTCTGTTATTTTCTGACAGACTGATATTGGTCAGTTTAGTAATAAGAGTAAACAGGACCCAAAAGAAGAGCATTAGATACATCATTCAGTTAACAGGAACGCAGTCATCAGCAACAGGAAGTCAGTCAGATACAGGAATGGTTAACAAGTATGTAAACAGACTAATGAGCTAATACAGAGCAGCTATGGATAAGAGACTGTTTCCAGGATGAGTCAGGTAAATCAGCGAAGTGATAAAAATCTCCAATGGCATCTAGTGGACAGGTGTGGTATGACGGGCTCTGAACTGAACAACACAAGCTGAGTACACAAGCAAACACATATAGATGATTGTGTACAGAGGGGTGATTAGAGACAGCGAAGAGAGTATTTGTAACTTATACAATAAAATAGTTAGTAAAAGGAACCAGTGATATGATGTTTTATTACTTCACTCATTCTTCTACTCCCCCGCCGACAGTTCAGACAGAAATTCGATGTGTTAGGTTAGTAGTTGTTTTTCATTTTCAAACTTCAAGTTTTCAGACTCAAACGTGACATCACTTGAGATCATTTATCAGATTTCACACAGCTTCTCTACAGATCCTTTTTTTCACATACAGTATGTAGTAATATTTCCCAAGACCTAAACAGACTTTCATGTGTAAAACTGGTGGAGTTTAAAATTAAGACTGTGGAATATCTAGTACCTTATTATAAGATGTAAGACATATTAATCTACCTACTACTGTTTTTAATAATGTATTATTTTAAATGCATGAATCCTTAGGTCACATAATAACATTCATAAGCCAGAGCAGCTTTTGTTGATCATTCCAGACCTTTGAGAGTTTTCTTTGAGGTTACAACTTAATTATCTTTAAATAAATAATGACTTTATGATTACACTTTTAGCTTGATAGTTTGAAATAACAACTTAATTACATAGTTATCTAGTGGAGATGACAAATCATGGTCTAGCCACAATATTAACTGGATTGTTCATTAATGTCAGTGAGTCATTAAAGCCTGACAGGACAGATAATGTCCAGAGAAGAGACCAGGTTTATGAACCAATTCGATTTTACTTTAATTAAGCTCAGACACATGCAGACATTTTCATTTTTCGACCTTTCAAGTCTTCATCGGGTTAGAGGAGAATAAAAGTATTTGTCTTGTAATGAGATTTTAAACTCATGATCATAACAAAAGAATGCTTGATGTTGTGTCATGGGTAATAAGATCATTGTGATAACTGGGTTAGAGAATAAATAGAATATAGTGAGAACTGTAATGTCATACACATTAGTAGTGTGTACTAAAAATTAACCTTTGGAGTGAATTATCTACCAGAAGCACATTGATGACTGCTATGATGTTTCAACTAATCTGGTAAAAAGCAGCAACTCTATGTTACAAAGTTTTATACGGTTTGTTAACTCATTTAAGGTCAGTTCACTCTCACGTTTTACCTCTGCCATTCTCAGGTGCACCGCTCATATTCGTGCTGCCATGGATCACAGTGAAATATCTGTATGAGAACGAAGAGTGAGTCTCTTTTCATAATATTGCCACATCAAATAAACGGCAGTTTAGATGCAGCTTTTATCTGTGACCAGTGAGAATTCATATTATAATGTATGAATATTAGGATACAGTAAAAAAAAAGATCAGAATCACAATGATAACGGCAATATGTTACAATATAAATTGTGTGTTTGTGTGTGTGTATGTAGGTGCTGGGAGAGGAATATTAACATGGGATATTGGTGGATTATCCGGTCTCCTATACTGTTTGCTTATCTGGTAAGACTCTCTCTATATGTATGTCTCTTACCCTCATATATTCTCTGTTGTGCAGTTTACAATTGATAAAGGAAATTCAGGTTCAGGGTGTGCAGGCATGTGATCGAGCTACAGATGCAGACAAATGCACGCACACATACAGCAACAGGCATTCACCAACCTTATCTGCGCAGGTGTTTCTGTGAATAGAGATATGCTCGTGTTTGGGGACAGGTGTGCTTTTTTGAAAATATGTAAATCACGCAGTTGTTGGAAGTAGGGTTAGTAAAAAACAGTTTGACCTAATTAAATTCTTGTCTTTTGCTTTTATAAAGAATTCTAGTTTCCCACTATCCATTGTCTTACATCAATAGCATTATTATCTCTCCTCTCCTATAGCTTCTAAACTGATTTTATAGCGAAAAAAGAAATAAAATCAATCAAAACTAACTGCACCAATTTAACCTATTAACCCATAAAATACAGAGAGTAATGTGCGTATTGGATGTGATACCACTAAATGCACAAATAAAGTTTTGTTTGGTATAGCTCTACACGTGGTGACAAGTGCAAATACAAACCTACTAATGTTATTAATATTAAATGCTGTTCAGTTACCTCACAATTCTGATAAGTCAGTCAAAAAGTACCTCCTACCACCTTTCTTAATTACTGAGCAAGAAATCAGATGTGTGTGTGTGTGTTAGAGAGGGAGAGAGAGTTGTCTGTTCTCCTATTTTGTGAAACATTTATTGAATTGAGTTGTTTTTTTATTTGAGTCAATAATTTAAAAGTATTTTTATGAATAAAGACTAAGAATAATAGGTAATTGATATCAAATTAATTAATACAATTCCCAGAGATTCTCACCCTAAATTGGAAGATTAACTAATTTATACAGTCTCTTTGGTGTTCTTGCACATGGATGTACACACACACACACAGTTGTGGAATTCCTCTTGTGTGTTTCCTGCCTCTTGTTCCCATAGAGACAAACAACATTATGGATGGACACACTTATGAGCACAAGTGCACATTAACAGTAACAGTAGCAACCCTTGTGACCCCATGCAAAAGCGTACGTGTGCACAAGCACATGCTAAATTATTCATAAACCCGTACATTTCCAGGGCGGTTTAAGTCCTATAGTATGTGCGCTTGTGGAAAAATTCTCTTTATTGTTATCGCTGAAATAGTTGCCGTACGGCTGTGTAACAGACGTAACGTCATATGTCATCCTCCAACAATCCCAAACACAACCCTGCAGTTGAACTATTGTTCACACACACACACACTCACACCTAAATAAACTGTGTTTGCGTGCACTCAAAGACACTCACACACCCACGTTCACACAAGCACATCTGTCAAGACAACATACACATGTTACCAAACTTGGAGCGCTAATAACTTGAGTGCTGTAATAATTAATGTTCTCTGTCATCAGAGAGGGTTCTGCACTAGATCACAATGTGTGTGTGTGTGTGTGTTTGTGTGTCCTGTTCAAAACCCACAGAGCACAGCAAGACTCAAGACATTTTTGGGAGTCTTTCTGTCTCTCTTACGCATGATGTCATCTAACAATCTACAGAACGCATTTTGCTCATTTGTTTGCATCCACTTAACGTCTCTTCTCATTCCAGATTAACTTCTTCATATTCATCCGAATTATCAAAATCCTGATGTCTAAACTCAGAGCTCATCAGATGAGATACACAGACTACAAGTTCAGGTGAGATAACAATTTCTTGTTCTGAAAGATAAAAACATATACATAAGATTTGCTGTGCTGGTGGCGTACGGTGTTGAGATGTTTCTTAGGTTTTTCCGCTGAAACTGGCACCATGTGGTCTGTAAGACGCTGTAAGTTTCACAGAGCTGAGAGGAGCTTTAGAGTTGGGTGATAATTGCCTGTAGGTTTATCACTATGGTCGGCGACCCCTTTTCTCATACGAGTAGTGATGTGATCCATTGTTAATATGGAAACACTGATTTTATTGTGCTGCAGCTTAATGTTCTGTAATTATAATATTATGTAAATTCACTCAAAAATGTGTAATGACAAGTGTTTTGGACCAAAAACTCTGCGGACGGCTGAATCTTACCTGATGAGGGTCAATAAAGGTCATAATTACACTAATTGAAATGAGAAGTGGCTGACCTTTCTAGGTTCTTGTAATATATAATCTTCTATTCCTCCTCTGTTTCAGATTAGCAAAGTCCACTCTCACCCTCATCCCTCTGCTTGGGATTCACGCCATCCTCTTCACCTTCGTCATCGACGAGTCTGTACCTAAAGGCTCCATGCTGCGCCTTATCCGCCTCTTCTGTGACCTGCTGTTCAACTCTTTCCAGGTCAGAGCTCAACTTAACATGAAATGCCTTTTTGCTCACAGAAACCACTGATGATAATATAACTACACGAGGCCACATGATCTCACACGTTCAACCTTTCATTTGTGGCCTTTTTAGAGCAATCAGTTTTTTAATAAATCTACAATAAATATTCTACATTAAAGGAAACAGTTTACAGTGGTAACTTTAAAAAATAAATTTAATTTTCTTCTTGTGTAAAATGGAGTGAACCACAAATGGATGGGAAATGAATGAATAGTATTTAAATGTGTATTGTGGAGTTTTTCTTGTAAACAAAGATTGTGTTTACATTCAGTGTTTCTCACCGAAATGCATTATGTGTATGCTGGAGATCTTTCTAACACATTGAGTGTATTTCCTTCCTTACAACACATTTGCAAAGCTGATTTCCTAAACATACAAAACAGCCCTTCCACAGGTCAAAAACTCTTTAAACTAGGTTTGAAAAGACCAATAAATGTATCCTGCAAAGTACTACTAAAGATTGCCTGTGTTGGCTGATATTTCTTATGCGTCTGTGCCATAGAACTTCATTATAAACATACAGGTATATAAAGTAACCATAGTGATGCATTAAGACATATTATTTAATTATATATATTATTATATATCTTATTATTATTATTATTATTTAACTGTAATTAACATGTTCAGACTTCACAGTTGAGTCATCCATTGCATTGAGGATATATGATCTCCAGTGCAGCGGTTTGGCTCTTTCATGTTTGTTTGTTTAATTTGCATTTTGGACAACAATGGTGTTCTATGGAAAAAGGTCATAAATTATATTAGTTGATAGATATTCAAATATTAAATATTTAGACCTAACATTCTTTTCCACTATCTGACGTGACTGAACTGTTAAAACTCCGCCTTCTGTTTCAGGGCCTGCTGGTTGCCATCCTGTACTGCTTTGTTAACAAAGAGGTGAGACAGATGTGCTTTCATGTCAAGCACCACCTTAATTTAATCTCTGTCATTGCTGCATTTCCTTCCTTTCTCTTTGTAGAGAAGATCAATTAGGCATTTCTCATCCTCAGTGTTCCTATCGCCAGCCTTCATCTGCCCTTTTATATCTCTAAAAGGTCCATCTTGTTCTTTGTCTAAAAAGTCAGATGGACACAACATCATCATCCATCTGCTAATCTCTGAACTTTTAAATGTAGTCTTTGGCAAGAGACATCCATCCGATGAAGTGCTGGGTGTCTTATTTAATCTTCATCATAAATCTTCACGTGTCTCCTCTCTCTGCTCTCTCTCGCTGTTATCCCATCATCCCTCAGGTGCAGTCGGAGATGTTGAAGAAGTGGAAGAGGTGGAAACTGGGTAAGGACATTGATGAGGAGTACCGCCACACCCACAGCCAGACGCCGCACATCAAGAGCGGCAGCATCGCCACGGGCAATCTGCCCTATCTTCATGACAACAACGCCAGCGACCCCAGCGGCGACTCGCCTCGCCTCAACAAAGCTGGCAGGGCGCCCTCCTGCTCCGCCGCACCCGAAGAGAACCGCCGACTGGTCGTCTCCTACAGCAACGGGACGAGCAAAGACAGGCCCGCCAAGAGCAGACACACCCTGCAGTTCTCTTTCCTGCCACACAGAGGCGTCGCCAGTCATGTCAGTACTGCCACAGAGGATGTGTGTCTGGAGGAGAAGGCGCAGTGTCGCACATACCCGCTGGAAGGACAAGAGACTAATGTGTGAGGGCAACCTGCTCTGAGCCCTCGTCACGAAAACTCTCACTGATTGTGCTTATCGTTGTTTCAAATCAGTGTTTATCATGCGCCAACAAGACAGCCTGAGTGGGAAGAGAATGAGGAAGTGACCCAAACAGATCAGGATGTTCCACGCTGCGTTAGGTTGCAGGAAATACAGTTTCAACCTGCCCAGCTGGAAATGAATATTTATTAGTTTTTTTGGACCTTGAGCAAAAAGCACTGATTGACTTTAGACATCAGGAATGATTAAATAAATTAAAATAAAATTCTAGTGGTGTTCAGTGTGAGTGTGTGTATATATGTGTATGTGCGTGTTGTGTGTGCATATGGAGGACTGCCATTTCAACAGTGCTCACATCTTTCTATCTGTACTTGTTGCCACTGTGAGTCATGCTTGTGTTGTCTGCTTGCAACAATAGATGCTTGTTTGTGGTACTCTCCTACAAAAGCCTCTCAGTGTCAAATTTTGTTTGTTTTTTCTCTTTTTTGGTTTTATGGAACTGAATGTGAACTTCAGCATGTATGACTCTTGTTCATGGGGATCAGGAAAAAGGCAGAACTGGGCGATTCACTGGAGACCACTGACTCTTATCAGACAGTGTTTGCCCTGCTGAGGCAGCCTCACAGAGGATGGACACTTTGATCTTAAGAAAGACTATAATGTTTAAGTTATTCTGGTTTTAGATGACCTAAGCCAAAAAATAAAATAATAATATGTGATGGATTTTACATCATCAGGCATCAAATCTATTCTTTTATGCACATTCCTGTCCTCCCTTTTTGTCTATTCTATACTCAATCCTTCGCCTTTTTTAAACAGATTTTCCTGACTGAATGTATATGAATAATGGAGAAATATGGGTGAAACAATATGAAGTGTATATGTGTGATTAGAAATGCACACCATGTCCACAGCACCTGCATTTATGCAGCAAGGATTCTTGGATTTGTCTTCATGCAGACTAAAATTGTATATATGACACACTGGTAGTTAATTGGATGAAAAGCCATTTCACAAATGTGATTTTTTTCTGGTGTTTTACATAAACTGAAGTACCTACAGATCACAATGACCATACTGCTCCAGTCTGCTGCAATCACTGTCCATATCCAACATTCTTTCCAGTCATACAGTATTCTTTAGAATGAAGGCAAACGCAGAACATATTGTCATTTTGTTAACAATATATGTGCAGAATTTAAAAGTCTCTTTGTATGCCAGAAAGGTTTTTCCGTTCATTATTGAAAAGAGTACCGCACTTTTTATTGTGTTGTTGTGCAGTTCGGATTATGACTCATATTTCCTGATGCAGAAAACAAAATGTGCCACACAGAACCACTTTTATTATTTTAGATGAATAAAATTTGCAAATTAAAACAAGGATTGGTGTTTTAAAATATTTAGATTCACTTCAGAAATGGACTGGATTTAATTGTTGGAATTTTCCAAATGTGATCAATTGCAGTCACACTGGAGCCAACAAGTGTTTTCACAAAGGGATTCCTAGTGAACCCTTTGGACGAGGATTGGTAAGCAAATATTCTGTTTCAAATGTATGAGTGAGCACCACACTGTAAATATTGATAAAAAGTGATTATTATAAAGATAAAGATGGGTGGTTAGAGGGATGTGTTGCTGTTCGTGTTTTTGCTTGCAGTCCAGGTGACTCAAAAATAAAAAGATACATGACTAATTATCTTGAGAAAAGCCTTGTTTCACTAAACATGATTGTACCTGTCCTTTTAATTAAAATGTTGCAATTGTCAGGAAGGGCATAAAGCAAACAATATCATGAGAGAAAGCAAAAAGTTTTATATAAAAGCCAAATTGTTGTGTCTCATATGTCTTTGTGGATCCAATTAAAATGAATTCTGTCTGCAAAAAAGTCTCTAGTACATATTGTGTCAATTCAACATATGAGAAAGAAACCCTATTCCTCCGCATTTGCTACATGCACTTTTGACACATTTGTGACATTAAAGTAAAAATATTTGTTCTTAACTGACATTTTGTGGTGGTGTTCATTAAAAACTTGGGCCTGACTAAAAGAACATGTTTCAACACTGGCTGAAAACATTTGACAGATAAATTCCTCTGTGTGTTCGTTGTGCAGCTTTTACACATCATGTTTGACTGCAGAGCCAATCGGAGGACTATCAATCAACACGCATGTTTCCATTGGAGATTACTGCAACATGAAATTATAGTGACTCGTCTGTGCGTTGTTGCACTGAAGGTAATAAGCTGTCAGAGTATGAATTATGTATAGGTCATGCACACATGTCTAATAATGTGTGTATGTGTATTGTTGCGTGTGATTGATTTAGAAATCTTTCTGAAAACACCTCCCTCCACAAGCTTGTATGTATGTAAAGAACATAAAAATAAACCCCTGGAGGCAGCTCTTTGCATGGCAGGATAAAGCCAGCCGAGATTATTATGTAAAGGGTGGCTCACAATGGCTCTCCGGGGAATCGCCCGACTCTTGCACTAAATGTAAAAACAGATGTGAGGGTTTGGACTGGTCTTTGTCTCTTGTTAGTTTGAAATGTGGGTATATAATAATAAATCTATCTCTAAATGCATCCAAGTGTTATTATAGATTACATTCATTTCTGATAAAAAATGCATTTTATTTTAATTTTGAAGATGGTAAAATATAACAAATCAGTACAGGACGGTAATCCAATTACTCACTGTAATCTGTGCAGATTTGGTTACATTGTCTTGTAAAGATCTAAGGTGGCATATGAGGTAATATATTCATATATCATACTACATCTTATTTACGATGTAATGCAATATTGTTATATAATATAGGGGGAGGGCAGTCCAGGCTTACAGTATAATCAGTCTGAACAGCAAAAATATTTTATTTTCAATTACAGCAATGTATTTTTTTCTGTATAAATATGTAGGTTGAACTGCCTGTGTTTCATCTCTTTTGGAGCACATGCACAGGTGGACACTGAAAGGTCTCAGTAATTGTATTCACTGTATCCATAAAAATACAAGATTTTTTAATTTTGTGCTTGCAGCAAGGTGTTCAGCTCCTCTGACATCAGCACTGTGAGAGACACCAGGCTGCATTGAGAAGCAACTATTAGGGCTGACTTTTAAATTTTAGACCTTGGCCATCTAATTTATTGAATGTAGATTTTCATGCACACTGTTTGGCAAATGAAACTCAAATTCCACTTTGCTTGCAGCAGTCCTGTGAATTCTTAAGGGCAGATATGTTGCGTAATGATTCTTAACGAAGCAATAGTGAACAAGAAGCTTAAATGAATGAATACTGTACCAGCTTGCACAGAATATAAGTTTAGTGGAAGAAACAAATTAATAAATCATAAGTTATCTACAAACACAGTCTCTCATATTCTTATGCGTGCATTAGCAACCTTCTGTATAAGCAGACTCGGAACACAATCAATTCTGCTTTTGCCAAAACATTGCTTTCATTTGCACAACCTTACTGAGGCTTTTATCACCAAAACAGCAAACATTTGTTCCTTTAATGAGCAGCCAGAAGCTAGTTTCCTAACACTGAGCCAAATAAAGACTCAAAATTACAAAGATATTACAAAAACTGATCAAATTGTCAAATTGTCGATTCCGTGCTGACTCTGCCCATGCAGAAAACATCTATTTTAAGGTCTGTCATATTATTCTAACTACTGGGACCAGCTAATGCTCCGGATGGACATTTGTGATGCAAGTCTACAGGGAGGATTGTGGAAAATACATTATGTAAACAGGAGGTTACTGAAAACATATTACAGTGGTCAAAAATCTTACATACATCATCTGTAAAACTCCCCCTCAGGATCACTCTGCTAAAGCCATCTGTGAGAAGTTGAGTCAGCTAATTGGGGAAACAATAATAATAATTAAAAAAAGCAGTAATGTGAAGTTTAGCCCAGACTCACAGCCAAAGGGATTGTATATGTCTATAGATAAAACCATCTAATTTTAAGGTCATAAAAACGTAACAATTCTTATTTTCAGGTTTTGTTTCTTTAATTAAATCATTACCACATGTGATAAGATACAGAAAAACAAAACAAAGTCAGAGAATGATGTATGTCACAGTCACTTTTTCTGAATTCTGGTCTATTTGGGTCCCTTGAAGTCATCCTAGGCTCAGGTCCTGTGTCTCTTTGGTCTCTCAGTTTCAGTTCTGAGCAGAGTTATAGTTTTGTATTTTTAATTTGTTGTCATTTGTTTCATTTCAGTTTAATTTTTATTGTTTAAAAATGTTTGGTTTCATTTTTATTATAATATGGGGAACATTTGTCAGGGGTAAGATCTAAGAAATTCAGAATAGTTATTACAATACAAACACACTGACTCTGTCATTGAGACGTCGCATTCTCAATAAACATGCACCAATACCTCTTCATGCTTGTTGTGTTGACAAATTTGACAAAGACTAAAAAATATAGACATTTCCTGCAAAATTTTATTTTATTATCCCTGTTTTTACCTCTTTCTGTCGCTGTAGATCCTGACTTCCTGTGAGTTAAAACTGGATAGGAAGTTGTATACACGCGCCACACGAAGTCAGGGGAAGTTATTTTGGGATTAGGACAAAAACACCTCAGAACAATGACACAGAAATGACAAAGGAGCTGCAGGGTGTAGAAATCAATCAGTTGTGACAGGTCTATTGTGGAAAGTACTTGAGTACCAGAACAGGCAAAGACTGGGTGAGGCTTAACAATCCAACAAAAGTAAAGGAAGAGGAAAAACACTGTT
>NW_023339729.1:8844340-8848021 GCF_004916995.1 Morone saxatilis
GTGTGTATGTGTGTGTGTTGGGGTGGATGGGGTGTTGATATTGCATAAAAAATTCAACTCATATGAATCAAATGTTCCCACTGCAATAGTGGTCCTTCCCTTCATGCACAGTGGTACAGAACAATTTCAGAGATGTGATGTTTCCTTGTATTTGCTAAACATACCTACATCAACTGTAATGACGTGACAGGTTTCACTATTCATACAGCACTCTGTTATAAGCACCATTGAAAGGGAAGCCATGGCCATAAAGGAAGCATGGATGTGTTACTATAAAGCAAATTAGTACAATAAGGTCAGCTTTAACACCACTGTACACTGTAAAAATGAAAAGGTTAAGAAAACTCAAATGTTTAAGGCATAAAGCTTCTAATAAAATAACGTTGGAGTAATTGAGAATTGTCACTAGATTGAATTTTCATAAAGGTAAGTAACCAAATCTAAACCTGTTTTATCCCCTCGAAATTTGCAGTTTTACCTTAAAGGAATTCACGCCTTCATTTTCTCCCGTCTAGATTACTATAATTCCCCTTACACCTGCCTCAGTCAACCTTCCTTAAATCATTTAGAGTTAGTAAAAAATGCAGCCGCCAGACTATTAACCAGAACCAGCCGTCGGGCCCACATTACTCCTGTTCTTGCAACCCTCCATCGGCTTTCTGTAAAATTCAGAATCAAATGTAAGATCACACTGATTACCGGTAGATATAAGGCACTTCATGACCTTGCCCCGAGTTATGTTTTCAGATTTCACCGTTCCTCGTTCCACTCCTCTGTATTTTGCTCTCCAAATCTAGGCCTTTTATCCATTCCCCGCTCTAACTGCAAAACTGAAGGTGACTGTGTCTTTGCTGCTTTAGCCCCGACATTGTGGAATACTCTTCCACAATCACTCAGATCTGCTGAATCCATGGACTGTTTTAAGCAGCTCCTTTAAAACCCACCTCTACAGGCAAGGCTTTTTATAGATCTCCTTTATGTTTGTTTACTTATCTCTGTCATCTCTCTTTAATTTATCTTTTCCATCTTGTTTTATCTTCCATATGTTTGTATTTATATGCTCCCTATGTATGAATGATTGGGAATCGTTATGCATGTACATTTGTATATATGCATATATATACCCATATGTGTTTATATTTTTATTTGTCTTAAGCACTTTGTAACTCTGTGCTAAAAAAAGTGCTGTATAAATAAAGCTTTACTTACTTACCTTCCCTTTCCAAGTGTGAAAACATAGTTATGAATTTTATATTCCATGTCTGCCAATACGTCCTCCTAAATGTTACACACTGGACCTTTAATTTCCAGCAATGTTTATTTTGTTTTTTTGTTCTCAAGTTTGATTCCTGATAAATGATCTGATCAGACTTACAATCAAACTGCACTATTAGCAGCCTCATTCATGGTTTGCAGTGTTTTAATTCTGATCTGAGATCAGACGTCTAATGTCAGACATAACAAGCCTCCAGTCTAACATTGCAACCCAACTGCAATGTATGATGGGAAGTATATTATTATTTTGTTTGGTTTGTTGGCACAACTTAATTTCTTTCTTTAAAGGCCAATAACGTATATTTCTATGTCCTTACAACTTGCGATCATTTTGTTTGCCAAAATATAGTAAGTATATAGAATTATTACAGTTTTTCTGTCCCCCAGCACTGTGTTACTAGTGTTGAACAACCCCGAAACCTTTGATGCTATATAAAGTAGTTTGAACAGTGGACCCAAAACTGCAGTAGTGTGTGCTCATTTGTAACACTTGGGCTGTGTTTTGGCAGCTCTGGCTGAACTTTTCCCATCATCTGTGTTTCTGAGTCTGGCGATCCCTGAAGAGCCATTACACACAACCTCAGCACAACTCCACAACATTGGTCCTGCAGGCCAAGCAACTGATATAGAATGCAGATGACCAATGGCTCATTAAGTCCTAATATATGTAACAGCAATAGTAGCAGACAGAGATAGATGCTGATTTCTTCCACACTTGGCTCAGACTTGCATAACCGCTAACAACTTGTCAGCTCATTTGCCAAAAATGTGCCTCTGCTGCACCTATGGCTAGTAAAATGATTTATCCTCAACCCTGCCCAGTATACTTCCATCAAACGAACTATAGTCTTCATGCCTTTAACACCCTTGTCTGATGATTCACACATGCACTTGACTAAAGAGTCTGAATTTCAATTAATGAGTAAAGAGATTGGTATGGAAGACCAGAATGAGATGACATTTTAAACATTGATTAATATGACCACTGATTACCCAAATGGCCGCATGTGGAGACGGCAAGAGCATGCCAAGCAAATTAATAACATTAACCTGCATATATCTGCTCATATAATGTCCGTTTTGTTGTTACAGCTTCTGTTTTTGACATTTGAGACACTAGCTAGCTCCTAATACCTCCCTATAATAAATGTTACTTCTGCCAGTTAGTCATCAACACCTCACTGACAACATTAATAATCAACTTGCTGAGGGGAAAGTAGGAGTATAGTGGGATAGTGGAAAACCTAAAGTGTGGCATGTCACCTGCATCAAAAGTGCTTACTGCCCCACTGGTGCCCTCTTGGATGCCCCTTGATAAAATGTGCCCTTCCAGTGGAGAATACGTGATGTTGCGCCATTCAGTCTGCTCGGCATGCTGGTAAACTGTTTGGACCTTTGGTAATGTAACAAATTACATTTTCTAATTAAATAATGTAATTCCAGTTACTGATATTAAAATGGGCTTGTTACCCGTTACCTTTGTCTCATCTGAAAATAGTAGACAACTGCAGAAGATGGCATTTAAACGCAACACATTTGAGTGTATCACTTTGATTTTCGGGTTTATATTCTAATGTCCCCGACCTTATGATGGCCCAAAACAGTTCAGATAATGTGAGCTTGCTTTCCAATCATCCAATAATAATTAATAACTATGTAGAAAAGCTTGGTTAATGTGTACATGCGTGTGGGTCTTTTTCTACTGAATCCTCCTGTCTACTAACAGACAATGGGTGTAACTAACACGTAGGAATGCTACTCGCTGCCCTCGCTGTTGGTCGGGAGTATTAATAACTAGATACATTTGTCTTGTCTCACAGCAACTGTAAAATAGTAATAGCTAACAGCTGTGTGCATAAATAAGAGAATCATTTACTCACATTTACTTTCCCTAGTAACTAGTTACGTTTACATGCAGTAATTGGTAAAGTAATTGAATTACTAGTTACTTACAAGTAACTAGTAACTCTAACTAATAACTATAATCAGTAACTTGCCCAACACTTAAGAGTGCATACTCTTCATGTCTGTAAAGGTGCCTTGTATAGGATGTATGTATGTATAGGACAAACACATCGATCAATATAAAAAGTGCTCCTGGTACTTCAAACTGCTGAATTACACTCAAAACAGAAAGCTCTGAACTGAGAACAGACCTTATCGGATTCTGTATAAGTTAAAAACTAGATGTACTGTATTGGCAGACACTGGATCCCCTGAAGGCCTCTGCTATGTTAAATCACTACAGTTATCTCCTCTCTCATGCTGTGGCCTGTATAAACAGTAGCACATTTTGGGAAAAATGTCCAAAACTGCTGTGTTTGTTTAAGGTTTCATTAATGACAAACAGTTTGGTCAGTTTACGGTCACCCACCTCTTCCCATTAGGCTGTGTGTGTGTGTGTGT
>NW_023339729.1:8848084-8849652 GCF_004916995.1 Morone saxatilis
TGTGTGTGTGTTTGTGTGTTCAGAGTCAAGCTAAGACATGTGGTTAAAGTTGAGCTTAGGGAAGTGAATGTAAACACTGAAAACTCCCCACAAGTCTAGTGAACTGCATATATGTATCTGTGTGTGTCGTGTTTACTTATCAGTACAACATGTTCATCTATATGTGCATAGTGGAAATTCCATACTTTCAAATGCAAAGCCATGTTGGGCACGGATGCAATCTGAATTTCAAAGAGCAGCAGCCTGAGCTCAGATTGCCACAGGGACTATTTGAAGGCATCAAAGCTGCCTGGCCTTCTCATTTTTACCAGTTTTATTAGGGATAGCGAAGACTAGAGACCAAATATGTGAAAAACATCAGGATTCTGATGGAGGAGACATGAAAATGAAAGAAGAGTTACTTCATCTGCATACAAATTAGTTTATTTCTGCTGTCATTTTCAGCCGTAACTGTAATGTTTAAAGTTAAATCCTGTAGTCCGACCTGTCTGACATTTCTAGGTTATTTTATGTCCTGTGTTGCTTTGCTAGCGTCACTGCTAACTATGCCTAACTCCCAAAAGTGCTTGATTTATTTATATATACCCAGTATACCCAGCTTCAACGTCTGTGTCTGGCTAGTAGTCTATGCTGCAAAATAACCATACCAAGAAGTTGTCTGTTTGTTTAAGAGGGAGAGACAGCAGTAGTCGAGAGACATGGGAGAGAGGAGAGGAGGCGGAGTGCAGGGTAGCGAAGAAATAAAGGTTATAAATACAATGGTCTGAATACTACTTGGGGGTACATTCAAGTAGTCGTTTTCTTTAGTCTGTGGCCCAACTCCGACCCAAATTTGTGAAGTATTGTTTTTAGAAACTAGGTTATGATGACTTGAGTACCCACACTGCTGGCCACAATGGTACATTTCCATGGAAGGTGGATTTTTTTGTATGCTAACAAATTATTCATTTTATAACTTTGGCAAAATCATGAAGGTTTCAACTTTTAATAGTAAGCACTGTAGTGGATGCCAACTTGTGGCAGATATGGATATAGCTGACCCCAGGAACGTTTCATTTAGAGACTCAGTGAGAGATTGCACTGATTTACAGAAGCAAGGGGAACAGAGCCTCTTTATTATACACCTCCATAACACTAAAACTTACACTTAAGGTTTAATGCTAGATATAAAGTGTTAGTGATTTGTGCTGATAGTTGCATTTTACTACCTTCAGAGAGAGCCAGGTGAACCATTCCTTCTGTTTCCAGTCTTTATGCTAAGCTAAAATAATCAGTAGGACTGACCCCGACTCAAGATTTTCCAAGTTGATAAAGCCAATAGTCGACTAGTCGTTGCACGTTTTATGATATTAATTTAAATATTTAATTTTCTTTTTTTTTTACAGCCCCGTTAACTGTTACTTACAGACTCCCTCCTCTTCCTCCGTTTCAAGCCTTTCCTGTCCCTGCTTGAACCGTCCGCATCTTCATCTCCAGAATCATAGTGCTAGTCGGAGCCACTCTAAATGAGCTACTGGGTAGAGTCAGCAAATAGGACCACTAAGCAGGCCCAGCCCTAACCAATTTGG
>NW_023339729.1:8849752-8850637 GCF_004916995.1 Morone saxatilis
GGCGAGGTATGTGCACACATACAAATATAAGGAAAGAGACCAGACCTTTTCTGTTCTTTAATGAAAACCTTGAACTCGAAAAAGGAGAAAAGAGGGAGAACACATTGAGTTCTTGTGGAGCAGCTATTCAGCGCCAAAGTTCAAATATTGCCCAGTAACCGAGAACAGATCTAAATTATTTTCCAAACAGAAATGTAGCATTTTTTAAATTAAACTCACATGATCATTTTTAAAACAACCACCTTTTTAAAAACTACCCTCATTATTTTGAAGGCTGTGAGCTTTTTGTGAGTCACCAGGTTTAACGCTGCAGGCTATTGATCACCCACTGAATAATTAAACTGCATGTGAATAAATAATAGAGAAATGTAATTTCAAAGTCTGAGCTTTGGAAATCTGAAATCTGTTTGTGCTTGTGTGCATGTGTGTGTGGCTAAATGGGTTTCCTGCCATTATCTGTGCACACTCTCACGCACACACCACACATTTTCACACCCCTTCACAGTGACTGAAGTTACACATTTTTCTCAGTGATAAGCCCTGAGATGATTTGAAAGCTGTCATTTGTAATTTTTGTGAAAGAAGTTTGAAAAAGAGAGGAGGGAGGAAGCAGAGACGTCTTCTATATAAACTATATAAACATGACTGATCCCTTTAGACATATTTCACAATATAATTACTTCCATTTAGTTGCTTTGGGCTTGTTTATTTGGATGTTAATTGTTTGTTGATATTAACTTTCTAATGGCGCCAATTATGATAATGGACTAATATAAGTGATTTTGGCAGTGTGTTATGAATGTGTGTGACTCTATATGGATGTGTGTCTGTGGGCCATTCCTTAATATGCATACGAGTTACAACTTATGACTCAGTATCGTATTT
>NW_023339729.1:8850661-8864022 GCF_004916995.1 Morone saxatilis
ATTTCTTCTTTTTTTCTTTTTTCTTTCTTTGCGAGTGAAGCTCTGCTCAAAGCAACTCTCTATAGCCCCAGGAATGAAAAGCTTTGTGTCTTAATGCAGAGAAACGCCACATATTGTTTCACGTGTCACTTGTGTGCACACGTCTATGTAACGCTATAGCGAGAGAGATGTGGGCATTGTGAGATGACTCAGAGTAGCAGTCAGTGAGGAAGAAAGATAATGAGTTTAATGATATCAGTAAACAACAAATGATATCAGTAAACAACATACCATGACATTAAACCAAGCAAATTACAAAAGGATTTTTGCACTAATTACTAGTGGCTTCCATGGCTCAAATAATTTCCAGAATATAAAACAGGTGGGGAATAGATAAAGCAAACCAATTGAGGTAATAAAGGCAGCACAGGGGCTGAGTGGTTTGATTTATTGGCCTGTAAACTGTGGGGTGCATTCTATAACTCTCTGAGATGCTCCACTTTCCTCCCATAATCTAATGACGCAGGGATTTTAAATTGTCTTAAGAAAGGAACAAGGATGAAGGAATCACAGCAACAGGAACTGAAACCCTGTGTTCCACTCACAAATTTCTTCTCACTTAACAACTCAACCTCCATGTCTGACAGAGTCCTGCTGTTAGCTCTACGAGCCAAACAGATGAAGATATTAGCAAGGAGCAGCAACCATGGTGGTCATGATGTTGGAATTTGTTGTGTTTAACCGTGTTGGAGTTTCATCTATACAGTGGATTTGTGTCATTTTTTGCAGGTTTGGATTTAAACTGACAGCTGCTGGATGAAAACAAAACTGAATTGTTTCCTGTTCATTATTTGTGATGACAGGCAGTCAACACATTGCTTGCAGACTTGTAGCCCAATTTGTTGTCATGTGTGGGATGATTATGTGGCTGTATTGTGTAGGCTATATGGCTGTGTGACTGTATAGACATGTGCTGAATACTTGCTGGTTAAATCAGTCTTTTTTTTAAAATCCTTTATCTGAACATGGCTCTGGAATAGCCTATAAGAAGTTGTAATTCTTAAATATTAGCAGGTTGCTGTTT
This sequence comes from Morone saxatilis, assembly GCF_004916995.1. Lineage (NCBI taxonomy): Eukaryota > Metazoa > Chordata > Actinopteri > Moronidae > Morone > Morone saxatilis. The sequence continues at coordinate 8,851,725 of NW_023339729.1, forward strand.
AATGATAAATCCATGGCATTGTCTGGTGAAATAGTACACCTCATTGTAATCCATATTTCTCTCCATTCCGCCCTCCCAGCCTACAGGTTGTCTATACAGCTTTTCCATTAACACGTTTAAGGGCCAACTACAGGTGCTCGCTGACCCCCCTGCAGTTTGCCTGCAGCGCCTCATCTGTAGACGATGCCGTAAGCAGCTGGACTCCTCAGCAACAGCTCAGCTCACAGTTCAGCTCTTCCTCCAATACCATCATGCCGGCTCTGCTACAGGACTCCACCTGCAGGTGGAGCACAGACTTCCTAGGTGACAGGAGGCAGCACCTGTAGCTGGGGAAACATGCCAACCTCCTGAAGTTTGCAGACGACACCCCTCATTGTTCATCTGTTCATCCTCATCTGTGGATATTGACCAGCTGGGGATGTGACCTGAAGCTCGACACAACCCAGTGGAGTTTGCTGTGGACTTCAGAAAGAACCCACCCCCACCCTGTGGGAGTCCCCAGTCAATGCTGTGGAGTCCTGGGCACCATCATCACCCAGGACCTCAAGTGGGAGCTGTACATCAGCTTCCTCACTGTAAAAGCCCCGCAGAATATGTACTTCCTGCTGCAGCTGAAGAAGTTCAACCTGCCAAACACAACAATGGTGCACTTCTACACTACCATCCATGAGTCCATCCTCACCACTGAATATGTAGACATCCATATGCCACATGCAGATGCAAACACACTGCACACCACAAGGTATCCCTCTTTCTCCCCAATCCCTCAGTACACCGTTGTCTTTGCCCGAATGTCATATTGATTAGCAATTATGGCAAACAGCCAAAATCACTTCCTCCATTCTTATCTAATGCTTCTCAGTCATATAGATAAACAAGCAATTCACTGTTTCTGCAGGCTTCTATCCCTGTAATTCATGCATCACTTAACTTTTATTCACCTTGAACAGCACCACTGATTTAGTGGGTGTAAATATGCACGCTAAACACACAATAAAACAGATTTGCACAAAGTTTTGATCTTTGTGATACTGTGTGAGTAACATAGCATTAAAAAGTGGATCAAGTTGCCCTTTAGTTTTGTCCTTCTCGGATCTCCTTTTTACTTGAAAAGTGTTTTTCCCTATTTTTTCCTCAGTGTGTGTGTTTGTGTGTGTGCATGCACTTTCACTTGTGTGTGTGTCCTTTTAAAGTGCTGATATATCTTCTTCAGTGATCTAGGTGTTTCCGACAGGCAAGGTGGTTTTATTACTCTCATTAATGAGAGGGAATGTATCTGCCAGCTCTTGCATAAAATGACAAACCGCTGGTCAAATGTTCACCGCAGTAGAGCATATTTAAATAACCATGAGATTTATGAGCAGTGAGAAGGCTAAAGGAAGTGTGTGTGTGTGTGTGTGTGTGTTTTACAACTGTGGCATTTAACTAAGCATACTGGGAGGAAATGGTAGGTTGGACAGATATGGGGCAGGAGATGCAGTGATGATGGTCGCAGCGGCGAGGTGGCAGGCTGATCCTGAGAAATTAAGATGACGTGTCATTATAGGGGAATGTGACCTGATGCGTTATGCGTTTGATGGTGCGTTTTGAGTATATAACATCATTTCAGAACATTGTGTCTTTCTTTAGGAACATTGTTTCTTTGAAAAATGCTCTGCACATTTCATATCCTCCTGAGGAAAGGAAGAGGCGATCTTAGCAACAGAAGTGTATACGTGTGCGTCTTAGTCTTTTATTGCTCCGCTATCCTCTTCAGGCATTCAAAAACTGTAAAAATGTATGTGTTTCTGAAAAAATCAAATATTGATATATTAATGTATATATTAATGTAAAATGAGAGAACAGGTGAGACTGAGTTCACCAGAGGCTACAGTTTTCATCATAAGTAAATCAGCCTAAGAGTTTTTTTTCCATAAATGATCCGGATTATTTCTCCTAATTGAGAGTAATCCCCAGGGCAAACTGAAAGAATGCTCCAAAAAAAGAGCTCAGCTGTTTTATGTTCAGGGGCATTTCATCAGCTAGATTTAAAAATTTTTTTATCAAAATTACTAGTTACTATTTTATGAATTCGTGGTTTTAAAAAGTAGTGCACTTAGGTTAAGGATTACACTTTACTGGGCTGTGTGACTATTGGTACTTGTCATCAACATTTTCTTTTAAAAAGGCACAAGAGACAGTAAAGAGACAGAAAAAAAGTGTGTGATGAGCACAACAACAGATCTCTATCGCCTCTCTGTGGATGTCAGGTGTTACTACAGCAAAGATGACTGGATTAAGCCTACTACTGACCACTGCCCAACAAACACACACAAGGTACTCTTTGTTCATTGTGTGTCATGTCGCCTTCAAATACCCACATAGTGCAGCATGCACAGCAAACTACACAATGTATTTTGATTCTATTTTTCATGAAGACCAAGAAACAAACAACTTCCTTGTACTGCTGTGCGTCCATTTGTGGCAGTAACACAAATTAAAAAACAACTTTTTAAGGAATAATGGCAGATTAGCATTAGCAATACTTCACTAGAGTCATTCAAATATAAATCAATATTTTTGCCCGATATTTTTCCCTGGGGCCAGGCTGACAGACAAACCTGTTTTTTCATATCTCATACCTCTATGTTCCATGCAAACACATCATATCCAAACTATGATCAAAACCAGGACTGGATCCATAACCAGGATACAATGTATGGATGTAAACACAGCAGCACATGAAACAGTGCAAGAGCAAACAGATAAATAACTATTTAAAATGAATAAATATAGCAAAATAAGACATGCCATCTAAAAGTTGTATAATATAAATATCATATATATAATCACACCTGGGCACACCTCCACACACACATAAACCACACATCACTGCTCAATAGCAACATTCTGCTATACATACAAGGCAAAATGCTAAACTGTGATGCTATCCATGTGAATTACTGAACAACTTGGGTATTTGGGAGGTGATTTGGCGGTCTGGAATAAGCCTACTTGGTTAACCACCCATCATTTTTGTGTAAGTTACCAAAACCTGATGATAATAGGGTCTTCGGGGTACCTGTGACTTTGGGGTATTTACCTGATTTACCCAGTCCTTGAATCCAATGAATGTTCTTGTAAACTCAAAAATAACCAATAACTCAATAATAAGATCTCAATAACTATAACTCTCTTCACCTTTGAGCAGAGCTGAATACAGGAAATCAGAAAAGGAAAAAGAGAGGTTGGCAAAAGAAGAATATATTACTTTCATGTTTACAAAACAAATTTTAATTCTTATCAATTCTACAATAAATATAATAGAAATAATAGTAATCAATATTTTCATATTAACAATGGATCAGGTTTGTAAAAGGGTGCACATGAATGCAAAGATAATTCCCCTCAGCTCTGCTGTGTGTGTTTGAGCTCATTGGTTTGGTTTTTACGGCATGCAACTATACCGTTATACTAAACTATAACTGTTTTGGTTCAGCCTCGCTGCTCTCATCAACCTTGTTTCCAGCAGCAGCAGGTGGCTCTGACTGTGAACTACCTGCCTGAGCACCACCAAATGTTAGACATGGCAAAGTTAGCAACTAACTGGTGAACAAGCATTTAGCAACTAAAGAGATACATTTTTCAGAAGTAGGTGCAGCCAAAAACAGAGCTAAAAAGACTTGAATGTTGGACATTTATCAGGTGGCATGACTGAATGATAGTGTTACTCCGTAACTGCTGGATGTGTAAATACTGTTTGCTTTAACAACTATTTTGTTTGGACTAAAGCCCCCAAGTGGCCAAAAAATCAATCTTACAGATATTTTGCTCAAAGAAGAAGGCACTTAAACGCCTCAGTTGATGGTCAATATATTGCGTCAAGTAGCTATAATGCACTGTGTTACCTCTGTGGGGCTTTAAAACTGTACTTTATTATTCATGAAGGCAAATCATCAACAACCCTTTAGTAGAAGAAATGGTGAGTTATAAGAATGAAAAACAGATCAGGCTTGTTAAAACCCTTCCAAACTATTGCCTCAGACTGATGTTATTTGTGAGTGTTGGCTGTGTTTCAATGTACTTCAGGGTCTGGCTGCAATACTGAGTGGTTACTGTGCAGTTAATGACCAGTGGGTGTCATGGATGTAGCTGAGGTCCATCTGAGGCAAGGAAAAGACAATTTTAATGAAAAACAAATCTAACCATGACGTGTCCCAGTTTGTGTGTCCAGAGCATGATCTACAAAACTGATACTGTATCCAGATTGTGTCCGGATACAGTTAATATAGGACTGCTGCTCAGTAAGTGATCACTTGAAATCAGATTTTACATCCTTATTCAGCTTTGTACGGTGGCCTAGAGGTAGCATCAAATTGCACGAATGCAAAAAGTCACAACACAACAGAAGTGAGCAACAACGGATGTTGACAATGAAAAAAGGGCATACTATTATTACCGACTGACTTATTGCTAACACATGTGGAGGAAGCAGTTCTTGCCCTCAAATGAGCTAGAACTGCTTCCAAGGTATGCTGTGTAACATGTGTACACCGTTCTTTTGATATTTTCTTTGGAAAGCTTTGACGCCTGCAAGAAAAGGTTGGGGGAATGCCATCACATTTGCTGACAATCAACATTCTTCTTCCTTCCTCGCTCCCTTCCAGTGTCTGTTTTCAAACTTCCTGTCTCTACGGGCAACAGCACAAACACAATAACAAGCTGCTTCCTAATGATGGACGACATTTAATTGGGTTGTAGTGTACATGCAAACTTCATTTTAAGAATATGTGCAATTCACAGAAGGGAGCAGGAGGGGATGTAGGGGATGGAGCCTGATGTAGCTATGACAGAGGTAGCCTATGTTTATCTATGTTCTATGCAAACCCACCATATCCCAAATAAGATCAAAACCAGGACTGGACTCATAAACCAGAACACAATGTGTGCAATCAAACATCGGCTACATATAAGATAAGATGAGACTTCATTGATCCTTAGTGGACATCTGCATCATCTGTCACATCAGCACATCTAAAGAGGTAGGAAATACAATTTACAATAAATATATAGTGTAAAATAAGAAATGATGACGCTGACGCTGATGCTGATGTTTCGAGAGTGAGGCAAATAAACCAGGTTCACATGAGGCTGCAAGTCCCTGCTTGTCACAAGGGCATCCATCTCTTCGCAGAATGACTAAACTACACCCAGACACAAGCATAAACCACACACTCATAACATTGCCCTTCTTTAGGATTCAACCTCCATCCATACATGTAGCCATGACACTGAGGTGACATGTGAAGGCCTATTCATTCATTCATTCAGTCATTCCCACCACATGCTGAGGCCAGCAGACAGTTATAGCTTCGAAAGACGTGAATCAAGCTTTAAGAAGAAAGCTAATCTCGGTCTTTTAATCTCTCCAGGGTTATCTCACAGGCATGTCAATCCCACAACAACCAACAAGCCAGCCCAGGCAGGCAGGGAGGCAGGGAGGCATGCAGGCCAATTTTCCGGCCGTGCCCGGTTCCCGTTTCCATGGAGATGACGTCATGCTGCAGCACCGAGATGAACGGCGCAGCCGCGGACTGAGGGAAGGGCGAGACAGAGGAGAGCTTACAACGCAGCCACAGCTCCTCCGCCATTCAGACAGACTGTCCACTGAACCGGGAGGGCCAGGACCGAACAGCCGCAGAACCGGAGCCCGTCGTCCTCATCATCTTCCTCTGTCTCTCCAGCAGCTCTCTGTGACACACACCGCAGCGACAACATGCGTGAGATAGTGCACCTGCAGGCCGGACAGTGCGGGAACCAGATTGGAGCAAAGGTATGAAAACACATACTCACACACACACACACACACACACACACAGAGAGAGACCCGTTATATACGCAGTCGGTTAAATGTGACCGAATTTAGGTTTAATCGTGTGCGTGCCCGCTGTCTGCTTTAAGAGGACATGCTGTCCGCAGGAAACACTAAATAGGTCAACGTTATGGAGTGGAAAGTGTTGTGGTTCAACGCTGCGTACAATAGCATCGTTTAGGATGGGCGGCGGCAAGCCGAGACATCCCCGCTGTTGTCGCTGATGCCCTTTAATGAACACAAATGTGTGTGTGTGTGTGTGTGTGTGTGTGTGTGTGTGTGTGGTCATAGGGAGAGAGAGGGGTGTGGCTCAGACACCGAATGCACTGGAACGCCGGCAGGCACGCATGTAATATTTCAACACAGTAGTAGTAATAATAATAATAATCAATAATGATGATGATAATAATAATAATGATAATAATGCTTAATAGGCTGGTATTTATTGCAATCTGTGCTTCAAATAAAGAGTGGATTTAGATCAAGCCATGTTTTGAAGGTATCTGTGAAGCAGAGATGTCAAATATTTAAAGGTTTTCTAGGGCTGCAGCTAACAGTGATTTGGTCTGTGAAACACGCAGTCTTCGCATTGCTTGTTTTGTCCTGTCTGAACAGTCCAAAATCCAAACACGGAGCAGAGAAAAGTGGCAAATCCTCACAAACTGCAACGAGCAGATTAGCATAGTTAGCATTCTTGCTTTGAAGGTGACTTAAATAATGTTTCATCATCAAATTGGTTGTCAACCAACTAATTGATTAATGGATTGTTCCAGCACAGTAATAGTCATGTGTCTGTGGCTCAAATAGGAGCGGGGTTGTAAAGTGCAATATGAAAGCAGGCATATTACATTACTCTGTGTTGAGATATTAAACTGTCAAACTGGTTTTTGTCTAATCTAACCCATGGACCTGTCTGTAGTTCTGGGAGGTGATCAGCGATGAGCATGGCATAGACCCAACTGGAACCTACCATGGAGACAGCGATCTGCAGCTGGACAGAATCAATGTCTACTATAATGAGGCTTCAGGTCAGGACTGTTCGAAACAACCACGCACACACATATTACTGCAACCTTGGTGTTCTTATGGTCTGTCCTCTTTTTGCTAATAAAAAAATGCGCGTTCCAGGTGGAAAGTACGTGCCTAGGGCCATCTTGGTGGATCTGGAGCCAGGCACTATGGACTCTGTCCGCTCCGGCCCCTTCGGACAGATCTTCAGACCTGACAACTTTGTCTTTGGTATATGATCAGCCACACGCACATATGTTGTCATTACACAGAGAAAGGAAAGGTCCTGTTAATGATCAGTTTATTAGAGATAATTGTTGCATTCCACATAGATAAGTTAAAACAATTTTCCAGTTGAAAGGGTAATCTAAGACCTTTTGGAAAGATAAATGAGGCTGAATATTCAAAGAGCAGATTAAAAATAACCCTCTACTTCCAGGCCAGAGCGGAGCCGGTAACAACTGGGCAAAGGGCCACTATACAGAGGGAGCCGAGCTGGTGGACTCGGTCCTGGATGTGGTGAGGAAGGAGGCTGAGAGCTGCGACTGCCTCCAGGGATTCCAGCTTACACACTCCCTGGGCGGTGGTACCGGCTCTGGTATGGGGACTCTGCTCATCAGCAAGATCCGTGAGGAGTACCCCGATCGTATCATGAACACCTTCAGTGTGGTGCCATCTCCTAAGGTACATCGATTGATTGTGACGTGCTGTTTATTGGTGTTTTTTTCCTTTTCTGGCTTTTTATTCCCCTGACGTTTGCCCGTTGTGCCTCCAGGTGTCAGACACTGTGGTGGAGCCCTACAATGCTACCCTGTCTGTCCACCAGCTGGTTGAGAACACAGACGAGACTTACTGCATCGACAACGAGGCCCTGTATGACATCTGCTTCCGCACCCTCAAACTCACCACACCCACATATGGAGACCTCAACCACCTGGTCTCTGCCACCATGAGTGGGGTGACAACCTGCCTGCGTTTCCCCGGCCAGCTCAACGCTGACCTCCGCAAACTGGCCGTCAACATGGTGCCGTTCCCTCGTCTGCACTTCTTCATGCCCGGCTTCGCCCCGCTCACCAGCAGGGGCAGCCAGCAGTACAGAGCCCTCTCTGTGCCTGAACTTACTCAGCAGATGTTCGATGCCAAGAACATGATGGCCGCCTGTGACCCGCGCCACGGCCGCTACCTGACCGTGGCCGCCGTGTTCCGCGGCCGCATGTCCATGAAGGAGGTGGACGAGCAGATGCTGAACGTGCAGAACAAGAACAGCAGCTACTTCGTGGAGTGGATCCCCAACAACGTCAAGACGGCGGTGTGCGACATCCCTCCCCGCGGGCTCAAAATGGCCGCCACATTCATCGGCAACAGCACGGCCATCCAGGAGCTCTTCAAGCGCATCTCTGAGCAGTTCACCGCCATGTTCCGCCGCAAGGCCTTCCTCCACTGGTACACTGGCGAGGGCATGGATGAGATGGAATTCACTGAGGCGGAGAGCAACATGAACGACTTGGTGTCCGAGTACCAGCAGTACCAGGATGCCACGGCTGAGGAGGGAGAGTTTGAGGAGGAAGGAGAGGAGGAGGTGGCCTAAGGCTTAAAAAGCACTCCTCATTTCTCACCTGCACTCGTCATAACTACATCAATCCACCCACTTCTTTCATTCCTACTCTGCTCTTTTTCTCTTTCTCTTTCCCTTTCTTTTCTTGTCATGGTACTCTCCGTTGTCCGCTCTCTTATCCCTGTATTCCCTCTGCCTCTCCCCCTCCCTCCAGCCAGAGTAGGATTTACAACACTAAACTGTCTCTCCCATCTCAGTGCTCATGTAGAGGTAGCTAACACAGGTGTGCTTGTGGTCTTTTGTCCGTAGCTTTCTGTTTATGTTCATTTATCATCATCAGTCAAACAGTACCTGGGCAAAGTATTCAATGAAACTGTTCAACCCACGCAATTTTGATCACTTGTCTAATTTGGCATTGGTTGAAATAAATCTGTTGGAAAAACATATTTTTGTGGGTTTCTTCTGTGTGTAATACATTATGAATATGAATACATTTAAAATTATCTTGTCTAGTTATGTGTAAAGGAATTTATTTTATTTTATTTTGAAAAGGACCATGTACAATATTAAACATACATGTTTAAACCATTTGATGTATTCTACCAGAGTTATGTCCAAGCTAATTTTTATCTGCAGTCCCTTAACAGGCCTTGATGAAAACACCGACACACAGTGATAGGACAGCGCTAAACAAGCAAGACAAGATATGTAACAGGAAGTTGACATAACTTTCTAAAAATATACCTGCCTTAAATAGACAAGAGTATACATTTTTGCACAATTCAGCTTCCAGTCTTACTCTTGATGTCAGAGAATGAAGGCAAACCAAAATGGAGACCTATGTTGTCGACAGATTAGGTAGTTTTGCTTGAACACCACAAGGGGGCAGTATTTCGGAGCAGGATGTGGACACCTGGTTGCCTCTACTTCAATCTGAAACCAGTAACACCGAATGACGTGTCACAAATACTTCTTCATAAGAAAAGAAGAGGGTTTTGAAGACCATCCCAGCTATATGACATACAGACATAAGGCATGTCTTCTTTGATATACATCAACACATCCTCAACATCAGCTCTAGTGTTCTTCTTACAGTTCCTCTTTATAAATTGCATGATCAGGCAGTATTAGTATTAGTTATTCTAAATATAGATATGTAAAAGTGAAAACAAAGGTGAAGGAAAGAAATGGGATTTTTTATGCAAATCTCATTGAGGTCACTGAGCAGAAATGATATTTCTATATATACCTATTTCTATAGCAGCTGCTCATGCAGATACGTCAGATTTGTGATTTGTGTTAAGTAATTAAAGGCTTGCTCTTGACCTTTATTGTTTTAAAAATGGATGAGAAGTCTTCAGCAACAAAGGTGGGGAAAACATAAGACAAGTAATGGAAATTCAAGAGAAGTGAATGTGAATGCTAAGACTTTGGAGAGGTGGTCTCATAACAGGCGTCATACGTATATATATATATACACACACACACACATACTGACATAGATCAGGAAGTGTTCTGTCACTCTGGCGGTGATTGTGCAGACTGTCTCTAGTGCTGCTGTCCGCTTTCATTTACGCCGTGGCTACATCAGCAGTATGACTACTATCTAACACACCTGCTGAGGATCTCTGCCCTCCTGGACAAAACACATGGACACAGACACATTAAGACAGCATGGGCTCCAGACTGAAGTAAGTTAATCATGTCATTTTTGCTCAACTTTCATCACTATCACTCTGCCCGTCAGTCTGTTCTTGTGGTTTTTATTACTTCCTCTCACAACTGCACAGGAAGTTTCCTGCAGCAAGTCTGTTGCCCTCACTGTGTTGCCATAAACTTCATGGTAGATCTGTTCTTGCTGAAAGCAGAGCAAAATGTTAATCTGGATTTGTTGCGTATGACCAGCTTTTTAATATTTTAATGTAATCACACTTTCTGTTGAGCTATCTACCTGTCTCTAATAGATATATCACAGTTTACTGTTGTCCTTAAGACACCTGTTTCATAATTACCTGAGACCAAAATCTTCTAGTTTATGTGAAATTAGGATTTGTGTGATATGATAAATGCTGGCCAGATTCCCTGGAAGGTCTCAGAATTAATGTGGACATGTTTTGGTGGTTAATACACTGTGTATAATCTCACATCAGTGCTGTAAATCTTCTCTTTCCTGTTAGACAAAACCCTGATCGAACCTTCTACTGGTTCTTTGAAGCCACTTGCCCCATAGCCAGAGACAAAGGTGAGTCCTCTGCCTTCTCTCACAGTAGCATACCTGGGTCAGATAGTATTAACTGTGATTCCCAGCTTGTGTTTCAACCTCTATGGAGTACTAGATGTGTGCTGCCTGCTATAGAATCATTCAGATATGCAGAGCGTTTTTTCAGCAACAGAGAAGTTGATTAAAATTGTTCCTCAAATTCTTCCTGTGACTCTATTTACCTTCTTGTCATTTTCTTACTCAACACACTACACCAGTACCTGAAACTGGCTCCAAACAAAAAACAACACTAGTTAATGTATGTGTTATAAAATGATAAGACATAAGACTTGGTATATATGAAGGTGTTACTGCTAAGCTGAGAGTTGCTCATATTTCCTGTCATGTGACCATGAAAACCACACAGCTTGTCTAGTCACATTTGAACCAGATGGGAACAAATTGTGGCAAAAAAACAGAGCGAGCAGCTGAGTGTGAGAAAATGGAGTAAAAAATAAATACTTCTGACTTTCATTGACTTATATGGTATATGGTTTCACTCATTGTTATCTTGTTAAATATTTAAAAGAATTTTCTTTTCTACAAGTACTTTGAAAAATGAATTTGCTTAGTATTAGCAATGATGTTCATTCATGCATTTATTCATTCTTTTTAATGTTATAGATCCTGGTGTACAGATTCAGTTTCCAGAAGACTTCAGTGATGAGGTAGCCACTCATATTTTCACGTTAAAATTAGAGTAACTTGTTTTATCCATGCTAGCAGCGTGGCTCTAGGGATTGTAATGTTGGTCAGTCGGTTGGTCAGTCCATCATTTGGTGCAGACTGAAATATCCCTACAACCATTGGATGGAATGTCTCTATTTTTTTCCTGCAAAGATTCTTGGTGCGTGGTGGATCCTTCTGACTTTAGTGATCCCCGGACATTTTTCCTCTAGTGCCACCATACAGTTCAGAGATGATGGTTTATATATGGTGGTTTTGCCTGAAATGTCTCAACAACTACTGGATGGATTGGAAATTTAGTGCATATATCTATGTCCCCCTAATGATGAATTGTGATCACTCTGCTGATCCCCTGACTTTTCATCTTGCATGCATTTTCCCAGCAATTTTCAATTTGTCCAATACTTTGGTTTATGACCAAAGACCTGCCCATCAGCAGCAGCTGTACATTGTGTTTCATGTTAATCAGAAAATGTGAACACGCTGCTCTAAGACAACAAACGTAGTAAATTATACCTGCCTAACATTAACATTGTCATTGTGAAAATGTTATACAGGTTCAGCCTTACAGAGCCACTATTTTGATGTTATTTTTCACTCTTCATTTTAAACACACAATTTTGTCCCACTCTAGGAGACTTATCAAACATTACCCAGGTTCTGCTTCCCGTATGACATACAAAGGTGAGTATAAACTGGATTGCCGTGACTCTCTTTACTCTGGGTTACCTTTTTAGCCTGCCTGTTCTTCTGTATGTCCACCTCTCACTGCATTTATCTGCACAGAGTGAGGGATGGAGTGGCCGTGCAGCACTTTACTTTTGTTTTGACTGACCTTGAGGGATGCCAACGGTTTGGCTTCTGTCGTCTCACCAACAGCACACATACTTGCCTTTGCATACTCAGGTACTTTTGTGTGAGAGTGTGAGAGTGTGTG
>NW_023339729.1:8864033-8866935 GCF_004916995.1 Morone saxatilis
ATGTGTGAATGTGTGAAAAGATGTTACTGAAAGAAGGATTCTCATGCCAAGCTGAGCCGAAAACCTTGAAGAAAACCCTTTTTATCAATTTGATTACAGTTATCTTCCATGGTTTGAAGTGTTTTACAAACTTCTCAACAACTTGGCTGATTACCTTACAAAAGGACAGGTGAGATTTCATTGCTTGTGTGTGATCTTTCTGCTCCTCTATTATTCTCTAATCCATACACGATAATCCATAAGTATCATGAACATAACAAGCGTCATCTTCTCAACAGACCAATGAGATGAAAGCGCTACTGGCTGCCCTCTACAAGCAGCCCCTGCCACTGGCAGCTGGATCTGTCACTCTGCAGATGGTAAATCTCTATTTAGCCAACGAGAACCAGGAGTCACACACTGACTTTTTGGTTGTTGTTTTCTTTGTCAGTAGTTAGCGTGTTGTGTTTTTTTCTGAGGGAGAGCAGCTATTGGTCAGCACAGAGGTGTCTCATCCAGTTGGACACCCAGAGGGACAAAAGGGGGTGAGTCCCACAGGAGTTCATGTGGTCTGGAATAACAGCTGTAGCAGATACAGACTAACTCCTGCTGGAACCTCCGTTGTATGTGCTTCATGACTAAACCTGATGTGTGTGGACTAAAACCTTGTCACTCAACCCTCTACTTAAATGTTTAAGTCAAACTTAACACAATTTACACTAACGTCTACCATTCATTCTGACAGTTTACTGTATATATCCATAACCTATGAATAACACATGATTGTACAGACCCCACAACAAATGTTTTGTCTTATGGGAAATGCCTCCATGTGGCTCAAAGCTGTTGGTTCTATCTTGTGAATTTTCATTCCAAAATAAGAAATCCTTCACTTGAAAAAAACATTTATCATTCTTTCAGCTAAAAAAAAATAGTGTGAAAATAGAGAAAGTATGATTAAAGTTGTGACCCACACAATTTCAGTATTTGCCAACACCCATGTTTACCATGGTAACAACAAGTGTGGATTAATACCACAGGTCCAAGCAAACAGCTGTAACTTAATACACCTCTGATATGGCGTAAAGAGTGAAGGCATTTTGAATCCAGGGCAGAAATGGCTGACTCTGCCAATAACAATCAAAACTTCTCGATACTGAATATATATACATTAAATTACAGGAAAAAACACAACAATAAACATGATCAAAAATGGGGTTGGATTTCAAGTAAATCTTAAGGATCATAACTTTAAGGGTTCGTTACGGTAAGACATCAGATTACAGAATACTTTGCATTTCAATGGCATGATTTAATGGACCAGAATTTTGGAATGAAAACCTAAAGTCTGACCCTGTAACTTGTAAAGCATGTCTGTATATATGATGTTAAAGCCAGCTGAAAGCAAAACACTTCCTTTAAATTTGCTGAATATTCTCTTTAGTGTTTTATTTTATTTGTTTTGATCAGGTTCCATACTTCATCGCTCCAGACCCCAGAAGTCTCCCTTCCATCCCTGAAAATGTGAGTATGGAAGATTAAACTAAATTCAGGGTTTAAATCTAATATCCTACAAAGCATGTTTGCCCTTTTAAACTGTGTGCGCCTGTTTCTGTGGGTTTACCAGAGGAACTTGACAGAGCTGATTGTGGCAGTAGACGTGGGTAACCTGCTCCAACTCTATGCCAGCATGCTGTTTGAGAGACGCATCCTCATCTTTGCCAGCAAACTCAGCACTGTAAGACACACATTTCTATTTTTAAAGGATTTTATTTACATCTAGGTACAGAAGCACATTCATTCTCTGGAAACTTACCCAGACCTATAACCAAATTGACACTATGTCAAACCCCAACAAAGACAGAAAGTACTTCTTCTGAATGCAGCTATTTAGAAACCAAACTCACTGACGTAATGTCTTTTAGTCACTCATTAGCCACCATATGTGACCAATGGCAGACCACACAGGCAGACTTATGTGTGTGTTGCTATTGTCTAAACCACTCCTCCATTTTGTGTTGTGTGTAGCTGACATCTTGCGTGCATGCGCTAAGTGCTGTGTTATACCCCATGTACTGGCAACACATCTTCATCCCTGTCCTGCCACCCCACCTACTGGACTACTGCTGGTAAGAAATCTATCTATCTATCTATCTATCTATCTATCTAATCTATCTATCTATCTATCTATCTTCTATCTATCTATCTATCTATGAATATCTATCCTATCTATCTATCTATCTATCTATCTATCTATCTATCTATCTATCCACAGTTGATTCACACTTCTTTATTTGGTTTCAGTGCACCTATGCCTTACCTAATAGGGGTCCACACCAGTCTGTCTGAGGTAAACTACTGATTAAAACTATACTTAAATACTAACAAATGTTCTAATCTACCAGAATTGTCCCCACAAACTGACCCCACCAACAGATCAAACTGTGTCTCTGTGTTGGTCCAACAGAAGGTGAGGAGTCGTGGGTTGGAGGAAGTTGTAATTCTGAATGTGGATACAAATACTCTGGAAACCCCCTTTGATGACCTTAAGAAGATACCTTCAGATGTGGTAAATAATACTCTGTGTGTAGGTTTGTGTTTGTTTGTGTGATTGTCTTTTTAGCATCTCACACTTAACACTTTACTCTTTTTATAGTAAGGAAAGAATGACTGGAATGTTATTTAAGTGAAGTCTGTATCACAGAATCAAGTGATGCTTGTTAGGTAAAAGATACAGGTGTCTTGGCGAAATACACATTGCCAGTGTTTAAGAAGCAACTTTAGCACATGAGGTAAGAAAACAGTCACCCAGTGCTTGGTTACTGTGTGAATAAATTCTACAGTCCACATTATTGCAGCTTGGACTAGAAAGTAGTAGTCAGAAAGTACAGAGCACATCGCTGAGCAGCAGCAGCAGCAGCAG
>NW_023339729.1:8867035-8867783 GCF_004916995.1 Morone saxatilis
CTACTACTACTACAAATAATAATATACTGTATATTCTGATTTATTTTTCACATGTATAAACCAGCTTGTCATCCTTATATTAATAGGGATTTAATATTTGCATATTCAATTAACCTGTTTTAATTAATTATTATTTAGTTTATGTCGAGGCTCAGTTTACCCAAATCACATATAGCACTTTGTTACTAAAGTAAAACTAAACTGGTATTTATTGGGATAAACAAATAAAAATATAGAGTTTTCCATGAGTGGTTTTGGTTATGCAGACTTTTTTACTACCTGTATTTGTCCCCTACCTCTGATTGGCTCTGACATTATTTTGTAACCATCTCAGTGCCTAAACCAAACCAACGCAAGCAACCAGCACTAGCCAATCAGAGGTAGTATTAATTAATTAATAGCGCTAAAGGATCACTACAGTCATATTCTGAAAGCAGCAGTGTTTGACAGGTTGCGAGTGAGACTTTACAGTCAGAACTCATAACTTCACACCTTAGACTGTGTGTGTGTGTGTGTAGAGACCAGGGACAGCACATGTGAATGTGTCACTGCGTGTGTGTTCCTGTGTTAATCAGGCAGAGAACAGAGAGGATTAGTGACTTAATCAGGCTGATGATGATTATTAATAGAATCAGAGTGAGTCGTCACTTCACTCGTTTCCTTCCTAACTTTCTTTTTTTGGCTCTTCGTTCCTTCTGTGTGCACGTCAGGTGTTTGTTCACTCACAGAGAGAGAGAGAGAAGTCAGA
>NW_023339729.1:8867803-8878735 GCF_004916995.1 Morone saxatilis
TCCATCCATCCTCCATCCATCCATTCATATATCATCCATCCATCCCTCCATCCCTCCCTCCATCCATCCATTAATCTACCATCCATCCATCCCTCATCCATTCCTCTCTCCATCCATCATCCATCCATCCCTTCCTCCCTCCATCATCCATCCATCCATCCATCCATCTATTTATATATCATCCATCATTAATCTACCATCCATCCATCCAGTATTCAGACCTTTACTCCCATCTCTCCCTCACCCTCCCATCTTTCCTTCCTGCCTATTTCACTTTCTCTCATTCCCTCCCTCCATGTTTCCTTCCATCAGCTGCCCTCCCTTCTTTCTTCTCCTTCACCTTTCGTCCCCTCCTCTCCCACCGGTCTCCCCCTCCTCCGTCCCTGTGTTTGACAGGTGACAGACTCTTTTTGTGCATTCTCCTCTTCCGCATGTTTTATTCATAAGTGGGGATATTTGTCAGTCTCAGCACTGTTTGTTTACCACAACAAACACACGAGTCACTTCCTGACTCTCGTCTCTGCCTCCTTTCATGTAACGTGTGACCTTGTGAGGGATCGATCAGACCTCAACGAAGCCTTATTGTTTTAACCTGAGCCGAGGTTGATATCCTGATAAAATCCCGAACCAGACTGCAGCCTGTTAACCCGCTCGCTAATGACCCGGCTCGGAAAAGTCCACGATCAACTGACTGCACAGTAGCTGCTCAACAGATTATCATGTGGAGTCTTATTCTGCTCCAAAACTCCAAACTATACTTTTCATATAGTCTGCTACGTCGAAAACAACAGCCAGCACATTTGTATTCATGCATTCATATTAAATTTGTGATCACTGAAGTTCCATCAAAATGTAAAAAATGTTTCCATGACACAGCAGCCATTATGACCTGAAGTTGGACACACACACATACAGGGGACATCTTTTGAATAGAGGGTGCGGTGGTCTTCAATGAACAAACACACATGCATGCATTACGTAAATTACATCACATCAAGACAATAACTAAGACTTTAATGATCGTCTTCATGAATACTGCAGCATGTAAATCACAGCAACGTGACGTCAGCCAAGAAGAAAACTGTCTACTAAATATACATTTTTAAAAGGGAAAATATATGTATTTATCACTGGTGGCATGGACCACAATGGGTGAGAATGTTGTACACATCAGTCACTTGGCGCTCTTACTGCCCACTGCTATGTAGACACACACAGTAGGTTCCTGCTGCTATGTTCAGTTTTAACATAATGTTTTAGAGCCTTAAAAATAGACCCAGATTCAATATCAGCCACAGTCGATTGGAAACGAAACATATAACCACCTAGAAAGCACACGGCCACAATTACAACACAGTAACAATACAATAAGTACAGTGGTGCCACCATATGGCTCTGGTGAGCTCACCAAAGAATTCAGAGTCAGGGAATGAGAACTGATCGTGGAGCATTCAGCGAAAAATGGGCTCATTCTGTAAACTGGATTACGTTCAATGACGATTAAAAGAAGTTTAAAAGAAGAAGAGAATGTGTAATTCAGTACGTGGAGTGAAGCAGAAATATTTCTCAGTCCAAGAAGTTCTATAAAAAAAAAAATTTAAATTTCCAGTGGTACAAGAATGAGGAAGGGCTTTAATTATGGGTGTTTACTGACGCAGTGTGATATATAGTACATTACATGTTAGATAATGGTTTAGAAACAACATATGTAGTGTGGTGTGTGTGTGTATATATGTGTCTGTATAAATGTATATATATATGTATATATGTCTCCAGATGGCTGGGCTGAAGGTGTGTTTGAAGCGTCAGGCGGTATCTCCTGGTTGCGGCGTCTCAAGGGCCTTCCTGAAAGCGCAGGCTCTGCTGTTTGGAGGCTACAGGGATGCCCTGCAGGGTCAGAAGGTCAGGTTATTTTTGATAATAAGAATGACAACAGCGCGGTAAATAATTACTAGCTTGTTCAAATGTATTGTTTGCACTTTTACATCTACTTGAAAAACTGATTTAATGATTTACAATGTTCTCTGCATTTTTATTCGGTTGTTTCAATCGGCCTCACTCTTTCGATCTTTCTTTGCAGGAGGGTGAAATGTGGTTCAGTGAGGAGCTGTTTCTAGATCACAAGTCTTCCAGTATGAGGCACTTCCTACAGAGTGCCATTCATTTACAGTTCTTCAAACAGGTACACATTGTGCCTCTTGTTGTTTACTGCCATCTGCTGGACAGATTTGCAATCATAAGGACTTGTTGGGCAGAGAATTACAGTTTGAAGCAGTCTAAACATTCTCTAAATTATCACTGTCAGCTGTTTCATGGGGCATCACAACCCTATTGGGGGTCTGCAAAAGCTATTACCCAAAACATTTCATTCATGCTTCAAAACCTAGTTATTGTGTCAGTGGATTGGCCAATGCTACCAAAATGAAAAGTTGTTTTATCAACATGTGGTCTATGTACTGGCCATTTTTTTCCACCCTGACTCTGGCGGCATTTCTTATATCCATTACAAATCTAAATCTTACAAATCTTTTGTTCTACCTTTTTGTTGACATTGACTGTACGATATTGTAGAATAACCTAGCACACAGAAAAAAGGATATGCACCTTTGTATACAGTAAATGTAATGTGCGTGTGATGGCTCAAACGTTTGCTCTTTTCACTCACAAGTTATTGTGCAAATTGAACACAATGCAACTAGCTTGAATGAATGAAAAATTTAAATCTCAAACAGAAAAAATAACCAAACCACAGTATGGTGGTTAATAATTTCAGCAGTAAAGCTGTGGTGGAATCAGCAGGACTATGTCATCATATGTTGATCAAATAATTTAATGACTAAATGTATGTTATTTTAGTTCATTGATGGCCGCCTTGATATTCTGAACAAAGGGAAGGAACCAGATGACCTCTTTGAGGAGGAGATCCTAAATTGTGAAACAACTGCAGGTATGTATGTGTGTATGTAGGTGTGTGTGTGTGTGTGTGTGTGTTTGTGTGTCAAATTTCCTACTCACTTATGCTTATGCTTTTCTTTGTTTCTCTGTCTATTTATAGGGAGAAGCAAATCTTATCAACAGTTAGTTGGTAATTTAAAGGTAAATTCCTTTAATCTTTAATGTAACAGTTTCAAATTTGTTCCCATGTTTTTGAAAGAGTGCAACACTGATGCATTCATACTTTTAACAGAAGGGTGGAGGAGCGCTCATTCTTAACATGAAGTCCAAAGCAAACATAAAGGTGTGTATAAATCGAGGCGTTAGGAAAAGTGCAAGTGAATTCAGTCTGCATTAATAAAATGTCTCCCTTTATAATCTTTTTGCTCTCTCTCAGGCAAAAGGTCTTGCCAAGTCTGGGTTGAAAAACCTGCTGATGCACAAGGTGGGTCAGCATTTGTGTGGGTACGTGCTTCGATTGATCCAAATTCTGCTGTGGTTTTACTGTAATACTTTTCTTTTGTGTGTGTGTAATGCAGACTCACAATGAAGAACACAGCCTTCAGAGAGGAGGCTCAGTGTCACACCGGCGTGCCCAATCTGACTGCTTGCAGAACCGCCTGCCAATCACACAACACTTTGGGAAGGTAAGATCTATTTTAAATATTTAATAAAGTTGTAACAGACATATATCCTCATCATTATCTAATCTGACTATTCGACCGTCCTATACTGCTTCTTTGTGCTGTTTTGCACCTTTTCTGCTCATTTCTGTTGCTTTATTGTGATTCACCCCAACGTCTGTCACTTCTATTGGGGGAATGTTGTTTTGCTTTGCTTTGGTACTCTACGTTGCCTCATGTCAGTCACGTCCACGTCGGCCTGTTCACAAACATAGGGCTCCCAGAGACGAAGAAGACATGAAGGACACTGGAAATACATGGGACGGGTGAGAGTCAAAGAGAGAAAAATTATGAAAACCCAGGAAAAAGATGAGAATACTTAGCATGAATTTTCTGGATTGTGCCATTCTGTCATCAGAGCTGTGTCTCGGCCTGTGGTCGACCCTGACTCTGAGCTCCAGAGGGATGCAGAAGAGGGGGAAGAGTCACCGCTGTGTGACCCGGAGGAGATGGATCTGCTTGGGGAGATCTTTGACACTCTCAGCTCCCGGAGCTCCCATGAACGCGGCCTGCTGTACGGCACTCGTAGCCTGGATCTGTTTGGACCAGACAGTCATGACTATATCATGAAAGTAAGAGGATGAGAAACTGACACACACATATACTCACACAAATGTAATTTCTGGTCTAACATCTCATGTTGTATTTACCAGCGCGGTTTTCCAGCCAACCCCAGCCAGGAGAACCTGTCTCTGTCCATCAGCGGCAGTGGAAGCCTGCACAGCTGGAACCTGGAAACCACAGAGGAGCTGTCAGACCTAACGGAAGACACTGATTGGCTGTGCCTGGACAACAGCGTACCAGAAGAGAAAGGGACGGACAGTCTGCTGGCAGCGTGTGACCTAGAGGAGCAAGAGAGCGGACCAAGGGAAGTCAGAGAGAAACAGGAAGAAGTGAAGGTAGAAACAAATAAGAACCAAGAAGAAGAAATAGATGACAGAAATAACTTTAAGGAAGTGAAGGCAGAGGAAGAGAGAAAGAAAGATTGTCAGGAAAATAGTGTGAGTTTAGAGGAGGACCCTGTGAAAGAAATGGCTGAGAAGCGGGAGGATGAAGAGTTGAAAGAAAAAAAGGAAGATGTGCAAAATCAGAATGTAGTGGTAATTGGGGCACATGAGAGAGAAGAGGGAACATATGACATTCTGAAGGGCGTTACAAGAGAAGAAGAGGAAAGAGAGAACCAGGAGGAGGAAGGTAAAGGTGTGACAGGATCTTTAAACAAACTGACAGAACTGAGTCCCCATTATCCCAATGCTGCAGAGCAACAGCAAGGACAGGAGGACAATCTCACACCTTCAGGGCCTCAGAGTCCCATTGTTGACGCTGAACCTCCAGCAGGTCAGGAAAAAAGGAGTGAAGAAGCAGTGAAAAAAGAGTCGTGGGAGATTAAAAAGTCCCCCACTCCTCCTAAAGTGCTGTCTACTGCTGCACGCTTCCAGTCTCAGGTGCATAGCCAGGGCTTTCCGGTGAAGTCCAGGGCCAAGGAATTTGCTGAACCTGGGAGACCGTGCAACATGTTTCGGAGCAGGGAGAATGCACAAACTCACCACTCGCCATGTGACTCGCATATATCAGAAGAGAACAACCGCTCGGAGGGGCACGAGGAGGAAGATCTGCCTTCAATCAAAGTGTCTGAACTTAAGAAGAAATTTGAAGCTTAAAGCAGGAGTCTGGTGACATTCTAGTATTACTGTTTGATGACAAAAAAGAGCAATGTGTTCACTGTCTTAATATTTTCCTATTTCTCCTGCATTGTCTGTGACTCAGCCCCAAGCCTGTTTGTCTCTGAAGATCTTCAGTATCTAAATTCAGTCAATAATGCATTTATTGGGGACTATTTTCAGCCACAGATTTGGTGTGCTGGTGAATCTTTTTCTGCAAATGTTGTTCAATAGTAGGCCTTTCTATGGGATTTGTTGACAATAAGAAAAACATGAAACATCACCAGACTTATCCTCAGGGACAGAAACAGGCTGGAAAGTCACCTTGTGAAGATTTAGCAAATATTTAAACTGATTTGTGTTTGTTTGAATATTATATACTTGACTGGTAAATGACTGGAGAATTGCACTTAAAATGAATGGCAACTAGGCAACATGGTTCAAATAAAGAAATACATTCTCTAACAGTGAGGACAATGAATGTTGATGGCCCATTTGTCATTGATACATGCATATTTTCAGCAAGTGAGTGTGAGAGACATATGCACTCCATCAGCTACTTACCAGCCAAAACTTATTACACCTAATGTAAGTCTGAATAACCTATACCAGCATAAACTAAACATTTTGAGCCTTTGCCTTCAATGCTTCAAGACAAGGGACAGAAAGAGAACCATAGTGTGCACATTCCTGGTTTATTAACAGAACAGCTTATGTACCATACATATTGATTTTTATGTTTAAGAAATTGAGAAATTCTCAGAGCTCCACATAAAAGTGCATCACAGTCATCATCGGTGTTTTAATCAATACCCTTCATAACCGGAAAACGTGTCAAACACAATATGTTTATTATATAAATACACAGAATACACAGTACAGTAAAATACACTGACCTCTGTACAAATACAAAACATACTTCACCTCATGTCCCTTATGTGGCAGAATAAAGGGAGTGACTTATTTAGATAAGGTACATGCATTTCCTCTTTCCATGCAGTGAAACAGGTGATAAATAGTTTGATCAGTCTATTTCTTGTCACCAACAGTGTTTAGTGTGTCTGAATATTTCTGGTGCAAAACACAAACATGCATCATCCCAGAGGTCAGCAGCAGAGCAACATCAAGAAACAGGAGGTATAGATCCACAGGTTTATACAGCGGCAGCGGGGTGAAAGTGTGCCACACCACTTTTATATGTTCAATCATATGAGGCGTTCTTCTTTGGGCAACGGTAGAGGCAGGCCAGGTTTTTCAGATCCTGCTGCTCCTGTCTGTTTCCTCTCCTCGGCACTGGGTCTGTACATTCCCTCCATCCTTCTTTTCTTCCTGATGACACACAGCAGCAGCAGCAGAGCCAAGCTGAGAAGGGACAACACGGTGGACACAAACACTGACACCGTAGGTGGGATTACCACCTGCATCGCCATAGTGACAGACAGCTGGGGAGGGAATAGCACACAGTCTGTCAAAGGGGTCAGTAAATGTATAACTCCAGATAAAACCATTGATGATTACCTGCAGCATGTCAAATAACGTCTCTGTAAAGCTTTAGTTTGTAATAATAAAGTTCCCACTTTTAAATCAAAAGCATTACCTATGAAACTGTCATAATTAAACCTTTTAAGGAGTTACTTGTTACTTTGCACAAATTAACTGTTGTACATTTGCCTTAAAAGTGAGCAGTGGAGGTTAATATGTTACTCAGGAATCTGTGTTGGATAAATGAATTAGATTTTTTAAGTCACGAAAAAGGTTTTTGAAGTGAGTTGACAAAGACTAATTATTCATATATTCTTGATAAACTAAATATAAAAGTAACAATATCTCGATAAAAATAATAATGTACACAATGTAAAACCTGTGATATTTTGTTAAAAAAATGCAAAGACATACATAAGAACATGCAATACGTGTAAGAAAAACATTGGTTTCTGATTGTAATGAGTGCTGAACACATAAGGCATGTTAATCTGGACTGGAATAATAAATCTCCACCGCTGCTTTCATTTAACCGAGTTTCGGCTAAACTCTACCAGGATAACTGGACAGTCCTGTCTTTAATCCGGCCCACAGCCCACAGGGAACCAAAACCAAAATATCCTTAATAGCAAACAGCTACACACAGATGAGCTCATGACATGATTATTGTGAACTCACCTCCCTGAGGAATTTAAAGTATTGATCAGGTCTGTGTGGCCTGTGTTCTCACATCTGGACTAACACACCATTCACAGCAATGACAGTGGAGCATCTGGGGAAAAAAGAAATAATTGGGTCTTATCACTGTCCAAGATTTTATGTACACGAGGAAAAGGCAAGATAATTTAGGTTCGCCAGCTTTATCTAAGAGGTCTATGTGAATTCACATTTTGTTTGTACAACACAAATTGTGAAAAATGGCAGTTCAACATAATATATATATATATATATATGTGTGTTAATGTTCACTTGTATAAGAAAGACAGTGGAGAGACCACCATCTCTGGTATATTCATAAAGCCATATGCGAGACTAAATAATGTAGGGCTGCAACAAACAATTGCTCTCCACATTGATTCATCTGGAGATGATGTGTCTGATGGAGTAATGGAATGGAATAATCATTTGGTCTATAAAATATCAAATAACATACTAAAAAATACCCATCATAGTTTCCAAAATGCAAAGTTGACACAGTTAAAAGACACTGTCAAGCTTCTTTCAAATTCTCTAAGGGCTTTGAATACCAGAGAGAAAGATCTTATCAACTCAAACACTGACTGGAAGACAGATGGAGGAGCACTCACTGCCATGACTTAGTCAACATAAGAACTGCAACATTTTGGATAAGTGGTAGAAAAACTGCACCACTCCAATTCTACTTGATAAAGAAAATGGCAATTTATTATTTTGTTATATATTGTTGCCCCAACAATATATGACAAAATAATAATCTTTCTTTCTTTTTAAACATATATATATAAATATGAGATATATATACACAATTTACACCAGAAAATATGGACTTGAAGGTGGGTCAACACTTCTCTAACACACAGCAATGTGTCTGTTGTGTGTGTATCACACAGGTTTTCCCAGCTGTTTTATGGGATAGTGTTACATTTTACAAGGGTGTTGAAGTATTATTGCAAAAGGCCCTACACAACGTCATACATTGAACCTAGTGGAGGTAGAAAGAGAAGAAATGTTCATTTATAGAATACTGTGTGAGCATAATCAATTAAGAAAAATCATTAGAGCTGAAACAATTCGTCTATTAATCTATCAAGAGAAAACAATAACAACATAACAAAACTATTTAAATGTAAGTGTTAATGTTGTGCTTTTCTTCCTTTTATGCAATACTAAATTAAATAAATCTAGGTTTTAGACTTTTGAAGGGAACTGAAGATGTCATATTGTGCAGGAAGCTGCGATATCATTGTTCTATGACAATCTATGTTCTACATT
Source organism: Morone saxatilis (assembly GCF_004916995.1). NCBI lineage: Eukaryota > Metazoa > Chordata > Actinopteri > Moronidae > Morone > Morone saxatilis. The sequence goes on from NW_023339729.1 coordinate 8,876,535, forward strand.
TTATTATTGCAATTAATTATAATAATGAGCAAAGTAAAGAGAATCTTGAGAATCTACAATAATAATTCCACCTTTACTGTGCCTGTCATGTAATACGTTTACACGGAAAACAAAACTACAGAATAAGTCCTGGTAGAAAGGAGAGGTACGAAAATACTCTGATGAAGAAATCCACTAAACTCACCCCACATGTGCTTTCACCCTATGGGTGCAGGCTGTTTACCTCAATCAGACCCTGAAGAGGCACTCATTTCTCAACTAAATCCTCAATAAACTAATCACACCGACACCGACACACCCACCAAAGTTTTATAATGCCACAGGCGGATGCGTGTGTGTGTGTGTGTGCGCGCGCACTGGCGGAATGCAGCACGTCCTGCTCCACCGGTTCGACCGGCGCCCTCTCAGCTCAGGTGAGCCTGTGCGGGGAAGTGACAGGTGAAACCGCGGATCGGTGAGAGAACAGAAGGAGCTGCTGCAGGCTCTCTGACCGTGAAGACGCTCAGAGGAGGGTTCGGTTGAGGCTCGACTTGTAGGGGCTAACTGTTACTTTCTTCTGAGGGATCAATGTGATAAATTCGGTGGTAGTTACCTGCCGGTAGTTGAGGGTCCAGGTGAGATGACCGACGCGACCTGTGGTGACTGCTGGTTCACTGCAAGATCCTAAATTCATAATCCGGCGGTCAGGGATCGGTGTGCTCGCGGCATACCTGAAACTATTTTCTCCCACGCTCACCTGCCTGCCCATATGCAAATAAGCCTGGTCACGTGTCCCATCTGCGCCAATCAGATGCGCCAACAGCTCTCTCTCTCTCTCTTTTAGTTTTACTTATTCGCCTTGGTCCAGACTGGCCACTCGTCATTGCTCCATTCGCTCTATAAATACAATAAGAATTCTGATCATGGTTATTATTATATTGTATTACAATATGTATTAGTGTATTATCAATTAATATTCCATTACTACATTATTATAACAATAGTGTTGTTACATGATATATAATATCACTATAACTTTAACACTGTGTTTTTCTTTTTCTCTTTCTTTATGTCCGCCACACATGCAATCCTCCACACACCAACCTGCAACCATACACCAACCTTACCTACACTTACCCTACTAGTTTCTACTTCTGACTCATTGTAACAGTTTTATGGTTCTCTGATTGTATGTATGTCTGTCCATTATGTCTATCTTGCTATTTTTTATTTGTATTTCTATTCAGAGTAGGTTTAGTACCATGTATGTCATCAGTTAAAAAACAGAGAGCTGTTGTTTATCAGGACAATCTGCTCTCTGGTGTGGCCTAGTTTCATTATTAGGCTAGTAATCAAACAAACTTTGTTCACGTCCAAATAGCAAATAGGACTCTGGACTTGTAGGACAAAGACAACGCTATTACTGCTCTTGGGAACTGGAACTTATCATACGTTTTGAAAAAAAGAAGAAAAGAATTAATCATCCAGATTAAAAGTTTAGAGAAAAGACACAATGTCTATTTTTTCCAGGAGTTACACGGATGAAGCTTCCTTTTTTTTAGTAGGCCTTGATCCTTCTAAAGCAGATTTACTGCAGCCTGCTGCATGTGAGCTCTAAAAGGGTAAGAAATATGAGGTTAAACTAGTCCTAAATAGAAAAATGGGAAATTACCCATTAAAGTACAACATAAAAATGTAAAGGCAAATGTTTTGAACTTTGCCAACTGAAGGTTCACTGTGGGTATAAATGGTGATAACTGCCCACTGTGTTTCTTATTGATAATCCACATAAAGTGCACTCTATAATATATGTAATTAAATAGCACTCTTAAGTAACTTAAAAAAAGGATAAATAATATACAAAAAGATTATGTTTATACCACAACTTTGTATGTTGTGAATAGTTTATATAACTTTCAGAAACAGTAGTCACCAGTGACCCCAGTTGCCATTAAGTGAACTGCATTCAGCTCGATCACAGTCTGTAGGCCTGAACAAGCATCATCCTGGGCTTTTTTTAAATTTAAATGTTAAACAGATCTGTATGCTGAGGCCTGGGAAGTGTGCAATAACTTGGTGTTCTGTTTGTTTGTTATTTTTTTTATTTTTTTTTATTAATTTGCTTTAATCTTTCATTGGATGTGTCATGAGTGTGTGTGTGTAGCCTACGTGTATGTCTTTAGCTGTTATATGTATTGTATGTGTATTTATTGTCTGTAAGG
>NW_023339729.1:8878746-8880160 GCF_004916995.1 Morone saxatilis
AGGGCAGCTACTACTATGCACTACGCACTTTGAGTCCATGACAAATTTCCCCTAGGGGACAATAAAGTATATTCTATTCTATTCTATTCTTTGGCCAAAGGTGACATCATATTTAGAATAACGTTACCTGCAATGTTCCTATATTTTATTTGGACCATGGACTCCATACTACTAACTAGCTTGCCATTTATAAATTACCCCATCAGCCAACACCACAAAGCAAGGCCAGACCCCCACCAAGCAATAGATGAGAGCAGCCCATCCGGATTGCGTCAAGCCCTCACCTCCTTTTGGGTGAAAGCAACCCCTCTAAATGTTATTGTAATGTAAATTCTGAGATCTTTGCCAATTTTATACCATAAAATAAACATACTAATATAAATTTTTATTTAGTTTTTAAAAGTAGCATAAAGGGAACTAACTTTAAATGACAATAAAATAACCTTGAATCCATGAAAAAGTATAATGCCAAAATAACGTACACCCCCTCAAAGGACATTTCATGTAAATATCATGTAAATGTAAATATTTGGCTATTTATAATAAAACCTCAGAAATTGATGATGTTCAGTATGTTTGATTATGTGTAATTATACTGGTTCAGCAGGCTCAGAAAAGACAGAATTTAAAAACATGATCCGTACTTTTGCAGTTAGCTGTGCTGAGAGGTTAAACAAACATTTAAACCCTCATTGATTTTCTACTGTTTTTCCTCAGATCAGATAGCAGTTTCTCAACTCCTGCTGGTAAATCATGTGTTAGTGTGTTTGTATTGGCACACAACGTAACAAAAATTGGAATAACATGAAAAATATCGGTTGCACGTATTAAAATCATGTTTACTCATGTCAACTTAAAGGTCTTCTGTATATTCAGTTATTATCTGTTGAACTAACATTACATTTTCTGTATTGTACCATTATAATAACTTCTTTCTAAATGTCAATAAGACTAAAGATATCATTGTTGATCGGAGGAAATTACACTCCTCCCATCAGTGGGTCATCTGTTAAAAGTGTCGACAGTTTCTCATTTCTTGGTTTAAACATCACAGACATCTTCACATACACTTTAAAAAGCCCTTCACCGGGGGAAGTTTATACTACCTATATTTAAACTGTAGTTTTGTGCAATTCAATTATTAAGTTGATTAATTTATTATTTTATTTTATTATTTGTTTTTTTTAAAGTCACACCTAATTAAAACATGTCAAGATACTGACAAGTCATTATTTCCTAAAAAGAAATTGAGTTTCATAAAACTGCTTAAATTAAAAGTTAGGAAGCAGAAAAAAATGGGCAGCGTGAGGATTTGAGCGACTTTGACAAGGGCCAAATTGTGATGGCTAGACGACTGGGTCAGAGCATCTCCAAAACTGCAGCTCTTGTGGGGTGTTCCCGGTCTGCAGTGGCC
>NW_023339729.1:8880185-8886691 GCF_004916995.1 Morone saxatilis
TTCTTAAGTCTTTCTGAACCACTCAAGCGGCTTTGCACTACGTGCCCACATTTAACCGCCTTTCATGCACACATTCACTCAGGTGATGGGCAAAGTCCATCGAAGAGAACTAAAATCATTCACCCCACCATTGCTGTGGCATTTCAGGAGCCAATTTGGGGTTCAGTATCGCTTGCTCAAGGATACTTCGACCACGGTGGGCAGGGAGGAGCCGGGATCGACTCCAACAACCTTTCCGACTTGGGGGGACGACCCGCTTTTGCCTCTGATCCGCCCCGTAATTGTCATTACCTATTGTATCATTCTTTCTCTCTTTCCTCCTCGTGCTTTTTTACGAGCTAACTGGTCTGTAGGTACAGAGCTATATATAATGTATATATATATGTAATATTATATATATATTATATTATATTTATATTATGTTATACTATAATTATATAGTATATATATATGTAATATATAATATATAATATATATATGTATATATATATTATATATAAATATTAATATATATAAACGTTTTAATAACGGTTATATAACGAACACGCAACTCCTAGGTGCAATTCAAAACTTCAAATGTATTAGCCGCTAACCACGAATTAACTTTCAATTAAGTTAGCCTTTTCTGTTAAACCTTTACTGCGTGCCTGACGGACTTTTATAACCGAGATTGTGTATAATGTTTTACCCAGAAATGTCTAATAAGGAGAGAACTTCCACCTTCGTTACACTTCTGGGCTTCTGAAAACTGTTGCAGTTCCCCTCTGGGTTCCATGTGAGGGCCTTCAACATATGGGTGCAGAATGAAAGATGGAGCTTCTATTGAGCTATAACCCCTCCAAAATCCCACTTTTCTTCCAGGATATAATTTTTTTTTAGTAGATTTGAATGTTCATTCGAAAGGGGAATGCAAGAATTACCACCTTGCTGGGTGTTCAATTCTTTTTAGAGTCACCTTATTTGCTTTAAAAAGTTCTTTTAAAATTGTCAATTGATTGTCATACAACATCGTTACGGGCCAGAGATACTGCTTTACGGGCAAGCCTTGAGTCACTTTGTGCTTCTGCGCTCTTGCACTTCCTTTCCTCTCGCGGGCATCGACAAACACAGGCTGACACAGGGTTAGGCCTCTCCTGGTCAATACTACGTCCTAGAAAAGAAGTTTTTGTTTTTGCTGGTTTTAAAACCACCACGCCGAAATATGCATATTCCCGCTTCGGATGCCACGATGCCATCAAGGGGATCCTACTTGGTCGTAATCAAGTTCCTTCACTGAATCCAATCAAGCGTTTCATTATGGCAGGGAATGCTAGCGTATGTTATTTGTCAACATACAAGCTCCAACCTGTAAGAAATCGAAAGGACAGGAAAAGTACTCGTTTCATTCAAAACCTTTCGACCTATAAACATGGTTGGAACTTGGCAAAAAAACTTACAATCAAATCTGAGATTTCTCCAGAACCGGTCAAGGTTCAGGTTTGAAAGGGGACAATTTAAGGCCATCTAAGGCTCCATCTGCTTTCGCCCATTCATTCTGCCACTCATAGGCGAAACCCCCAGTGGGAACTCTGGTTCGGAACTGCAACCCAAAATTGGTTCGGTACAAATGGGGAGTTCATAGGGAGTGGCCCATGGCTCTCCGGTTAGGATGGTGGCTCTGGTTTTACTGGACCAACCATAAAGCACCTGTAAGAATAGACAGCACGGCAGAGTTCAAAGGTTACGTTTACAAGGTTTCATAGGGACAATGTTAACGTTTCAACGTTATTGCGTACTCTTTAGGCTAAAACAATTTAGCGCAAACAGTAACGCGGCCAGAACTGCTTCTTTCAATTACTGATAATGACCGAGTGCACGGGCTGGGTAAAAAATAAAAAAACAAAGGAACACGAACCCAAATCTTTTTCTTTACCAGCGCTTACGAATATGTTTTATTCTTCTTGCTTTTGTAACTTAACCCACAGTAAATGAAAAGTTTCCTTCCGTTACTTTCAAAATTCTTCTTGCTCGCCAAACGGTAGCCATCTTGAATTTTTTAGAAACGTGAAGTCCGAGCCTGAACGTCGTGACATCGATGACGCCAGACGCTACGTCCCTCCGTTAACTCAGAAGTTATGATTTAGACACAAATGTTCACTCAGAAAAATGTATCCACATAAAATTAAAACAACATCAATAGTTAACAGCACTTAATAGTTAAGTGCTCTGTTGACTCATTAGCTGGTTTTGAGTTCTGTGCCCATATTTCTTATGAGTTAGCAGGACTGTTCGGGCTTACAGTGTGGAACTGAAACTCTAATCTCATCTTGTAGCTAAATATTGTGGGTTGCAGTTTAAGTTAGAGGAAATTATGAGCAATATGACATGATGATTCAGTAAGTTTAGCTAACAAATATCATAAACATTACTCATTGGCCCAGACCAGATAGTCTATGTTCACTGCTGGTGTATAATTCAGATCTCCGTAAGATTAGCTACTGCATATACATATACATATATCACGCCAGTGTTAGTGTAGACACGGCGTGAATTACACAGTGGCTTTCAGGGGAGCCCTATTTTATGGTACGCACTGCTAATATACATGTCACATGCAGCGCAGTCATTTCCACAAAAAAACATTCTACTATTACTACTACAGACAGTTAATACTGTCATAGTCAAAGTCAGTCAGTTCAAAATTAAAGAATACCTTTGTTAATAAATCAATGATGAAATAAGCAGGGGTACCAAGGCAACATTTTCTGGTTCTCATGCACACCTCTCCCAGAATTAGACATGTCATGATAAAAATAATAAAGATAACCTTTGTTAAACATTGATAAGTACACTTGTGTTATTTAACAAGAGAATTCTTGCACTAAAGTGTTAAGGCTTTTATAGAGCCTGGTATCAGTTATCAACATTTTCATTTGATCTTTGTGAATGTAAACTAATGCAGAGTTGTTGAATCAAAATTAGACATTTGTTTTTACATGGGAGGACTTTATGTAAAGTATCATAGGCACATAGAAACAGCCTTTTGCAGCTTGCCGCTCTCTCTTTCTCCCTCTCTCTTTGACTGTCCCTTCACTTCCTTGTTTGTTTCCCTTCTGTCTGTGGATCGCTACAGTGGGGGGGAAATGGAATTGGGCCCAAAAGTTTTATTACTAATAATAGAAAGAAAGCAAGATGAGAAAGAAAGTGGTGTGTTCTGTCTGTCAGTCTCTTCCACTGTTTTCAGAACCTTAGACAGTGTTGACTGCCACAAGCAACATTGACATATTTTTACTATTCATTTAAGGAAGCTTAATGTGCAGCACATAAAATGGTGGCATGATAATAGGACCCATTATGTTATATTTGAACATATAATGTAATTGATTGCCTGTAAATTATCCTGTTACAGTGTTAATTTTTGTTGTTGCCAAAGATGTCTTTGCCACTTCATTGTAAATGACCACCTTATGGGGACATTTCTGTGTCCACACAGGAAGACAGCAGATAAGTGGACTAGTGGAGAACGCCATTAGTGGGAACTCCATGGGTTCTCTCATCTACCAGCCCTCAGGCGATGGAGAGGCTAACATGATCCACATGACCCTGCCTGTCATTGCAACCATATATTTGGACAAAACCAACCAGTGGGAAACTGTGGGCTTTGAGAAACGTAACGAAGCCCTCCAATACATCAAAACTGGTAGGTTACATTTGTTAGTACAGGCACCAGAATTTAACAGGTCTCCCTAAAACTGGCATCCAATGGACAAGATTAAGTACAGTTGAGTAGCAGTCCGTAAAAAGGTTGTGTGTTTTTGTTTGTGTCCAGGCTATAGCAACGAGCTTGCCTTCCGTAAAAAGGATGGGTCTTTTGCTGTGTTTACCAGTCGCCCAAGTAGCACCTGGTGAGGCAAACGTCTATAAACTTGAACAAAATATGTTTAACGTTATTGGTTGTTTAAATGTTGGATATTCAAATAAATAAAATATATGTGAAACTGTTTCACCATTTCTCCTCTCTAAGGCTGACAGCTTATGTTGCTAAGGTTTTTGCCATGGCCAGAGATCTGATGGCAGTGGAAAACTACGTCATCTGTGACGCTGTCAAGTTTCTGATTCTAAATGCACAGCAACCTGATGGCATATTTAGAGAAGTTGGACGTGTGTACCATGGAGAGATGATGGTGCGTGCACTAATTTCAGTAACAGTTCTGCCGCTACACAAAAACAATAAAAAGACATTTCCATATGTTTTTGTCCGTGTGCAGGGTGATGTGCAGGGCTTAGATTCAGATGCCTCCCTGACGGCCTTCTGCCTCATTGCCATGCAGGAGTCACGCATGATTTGTGCTGCCAGTATTACTGTGAGTAACTGACCTGCATACATTGTTTTCTTTTCTGCCCTCTTTTATTCCATCCTTTACTCCGTCCTGCCACTTGCTTTTGAAAATTTTTAATATAATTTTGATTGTTCAAATTTTTAAATACCTCTCAGGTTTTTTTCAATCACCCAGTGCTTTGGATGCAATTGGAAATTCATTTGTGTCTTTACAGCATTGAAAAATGACATTTTAACAATAACATCTCTTCCTGAAACAGAGTCTGTTACTCTGGATAATCCACAGTCTGTTAGACAGCCTTTGTTGTTTTTACCTTCAACCATAACATGCTCCTGTTGATGGGTCAGCCAAAATCTGTACTCAAGTAGAAGTACTGTTACATTACTGAAATATTACTCAACTTACAAGTTAAGTCTATATTAGTAAAAGTATTCTTCTCAAAAACTACTGTAACTATAACTAGAGTATTACTTTTTAACCATTAATGCATTATCAGTAGCAGGCATTCAATAAAAAGGGGAACTCCATGTAGAAAATATACTCGATAAACCAGTCAGCCAATTAATCAGGCGATTATCAGGCATTTTAAGATGATCGATGCTGCACTAATGAGGTTGATAAACAAGAAATGTCTAAGACACATCTGCAGACAGGCTTGTTAGCGTGGTTGCTTTGGAACGATGTGAGCACTCCATATTGTGAGCTTTGGGATGGTGGTGAAAGTCTCAGGCATCCATCTGTAAGCCTAAATTTGTTTTATTTTTATGTCAGTATTGGTTCTTAAAGTACAGACAATATCACAATGTGCTTGCCCTATGTAATTGTATTTTTTTTAAATGTTTAAATTAATTAATTAATTAAATTAAAAAATGTTCTCTCTGCCATCGAAAAACTCATATCAGTCGAGGACATTTCTGTGATCCATTCATACCTTTTATCAATTATCAAACTAATGTACAGATAAAGCAGAAAAGCTTTTAAACATGCATAGAAGTCAAGGGCCTTATCTGTCTCTATTTGGTTTCTGTTTATCTAAATCAAGTCCCTAAATTACACCAGTGCTGTTCTGGTCAGTGTGGTCACCTCTCCAAACCTTTTTTTCATGGTTTTCATTGGCCTACAGTGTGTTTTCATGCTGGATTTGCTTTAGATGGGCAGAGAAAACAGAACTGATGGCCAAATGATTGCTGCCGATTGCAACATCTACAAAAATGTTTGGATAGACATCAAACTTAGTAGTAGTACCCAAAAACTAAATTAACAATTACGTGAGGAATTGTAATTGTTTTTTTCGAACCCTGGTCAGCAGTGATGTTCAGAAGACTGCCTGCCTGCCTGTACTCATATGGGTACAAAAGACAGCAGTTACCTGGGTGATGGGAGACTTAGCTGGATGGACACATCATTCAGGACTGCGAACATCTAAATCTTTACTCTGTCTCTCTGCCACTCTCCAAGCCTCTGGATATGGTTCTCCCTCCTCATTAGCTGCCTTTTCCTTCTGTCCAGAGTCTGCAAGGCAGTATAGACAGAGCAGTGGCGTACCTGGAGACGCGTCTGCCCCGTCTCACCAACCCATATGCTGTTGCCATGACATCATATGCCCGGGCCAATGAAAACAAACTGAACCGGGAGATCCTGTACAACTTCGTATCCCCAGGTGTCCTCACACAATATTCCTAACCATGATCAAATATGTGTGTGTGTGTGTGTGTGGGTGTGTGTGTGCGAGTGTGTGTGTACCTTTTACAAATCATCTTACAGAGATAGACACATAGGAACATTTAGGACGATTTGGGGACTTGGGTCTTCAGTGAAGAATGTTGTAAATACAGTATAGTTACAGTATAAGTTAACTTATAGAATAAGTTGTGTGTCTGTGTCTTCTTCAGAGTTGTCCTTCTGGCCAATACCTAAAGGACGTGTTTACACACTGGAGGCCACAGCTTACGCTCTACTAGCTCTGGTCAAAGCTGAGGTGAGCACATCCCACTTAGGTGATTTAGTGTGTTTAACCACGCAAAAAAAAAAAAACATAGTTATTCAGTGTTATTGTGTTAAAGGTCCAGTGTGTAACATTTAGAAGGTTTGACTTCAACCTGTGGTCCTTTGCTGCATTTGCTAATTTAATGATAATTCACCCAGTAATCTTAAAGATTATTCACTCTGAAGCACGTATGTCAACCT
>NW_023339729.1:8886716-8901935 GCF_004916995.1 Morone saxatilis
TGGTCAGTTTGACATAAGATGTATGTGTGTGTATATTTTATAAATTGGAGTGATTTTATTGTTTGCCCGCAGTACGATAAATATTGGATTCCTGTACATTTGGACAGTGGATGGTAGTTGTGTTTGTGCGATATGATGGTATGAGGGTGGGGGACTGTGTTTGTAAACACACTACGAGCTTCTGTTAGCTTGATAGATCTATTTGGTTACTGTTTTGCTTGGTCTTCAGTTTCATATATCATTTAGTCCCATAGTTTTGCATGCCAGAACAGTGGCCGGCTGCGGTGGATAGGACATAGGGGTTAATCCACCGGATTAGCTTAATAGAGATCAAATGAACACCAATTCGTATTGACTCTAAGTGCAGGAGTGTGAGGTTAGGAAAGCGTTCTTGAGTGAGGAGTTTCGCCCCAATAAAACATAAAGTTATTGTCTTGCGACCTGGGTAGCATCCCAATCCCACCTGTCCTACGCGACAACCTGTTACGTCACAGGAGCGGGCCGGCCCTGTACCATATTTTACCTATCTCGTATCTTTTTCGCTCAGGCCGCTGTCCGGGACACTATAGTTTCTGGTTATCAGATAAAATCCAGCGCCGCTGTGTCCTCATACAGGCAAAGCAGAGGCGCTAAAAGAGGCAGCTGCCTATCGGGAGCGTCTGTCTTATTGGCGATTGAACCTCAACTATGACCATCAGAAAAAAGAAGAAAAAATAAAGTGTAACATGGACAGGGCCGGAATCATATGTTGTGATATCTTTCATTAGAATATTAGTGACAAGCTCTCAATCTCTAACCTTTTTGCCAAATATTTAGGAATGGTTAGTCATGACCTGTCACCCTCCCAAAATTTTCCCACATATGTCATATATTTCAGGGGAGCATCACTGGTATGCATTTTTTTACTAATAGTGTCTGGTGGGAGGACGAGTAGCTCTTCCCTCTAGGCCTATCCCACACAGAAGGTGCGCACTCCTGTGCGCGCAGTTTGTATCTATGTATTATTTCTGATAATTTATACAAAAGCCAGTATTGAGCGGAAGTTAGTGGCGATTTTGTTCCCTTGTACTAGTGATCTTTGTACATCAACATTTCTACCGATCATTCCATGATGATGTTTCCTATTTGACGCCACTCCCTTGAGGATACGATCAACATCTGCTGGCTTTGCCTTGTTGGTGAGTACTCTGTTTTATAGGTTGCCAATCAAGTTTCTGAAAAAAATTGGACAAATTACCTGTGCGCACTATTGGTAGCAGGACATTATCAAAACTAATGCAAGCCATGATTACACTTTCCTACACCATTCGAAATCGGACACAAAATCCACATTGGAAGTAAGTTAGAAACATTATCCATTTCTCTTTTACAAGAAATAGCTCGAAACACATATAACTGTAACATCCCTTCTGTGCTTCCACGAGAGGCAATACCTTGTCCCCATTTCTGGCGTCTCGCAACATACCACACCAACCACAACAAACTAACTCATCTTCCATAAACCAAGAAACAACCCTTTTTTAACTGGCTAAATCAACCAATTGTTATATAACATTTTAATGTTTTTTCCAAACATTAGTTACTCTCTCCTTCTCCCCAATGGGCTTCTAAGAAGTGGGTCCTAATTACTTGCACGTTTGGGATAGCGGAAACTGTTCACACAAATCTCTCATCATCCAAATAGCATGCTGAACTTTCAACTCGTCTGGATCCCGACATCTCATAAAAGGCATGGGGCCCGCTGGGGTGCGGTGCGGCAAGGGCTCTGCATTGCGACACACCACTAGGGGAAAGGAGGCAGCGCGAGCACTACACACATTCAACCACACACCACAATAGTATTTAAATGACCACTTAGCGAATTCACCACAAACTCTACTTGCACCTATATTTACGTCTAGAATCATCTTGTTGTTACAGGATCATGACCAAAAGGAGTCTTACTTGAAAGATACCTGTCTTATTCTTATTCATATGTGAAACACTCCTAATTATAGAAGAATACTTTTGAAAAACGATGGAGATAAGCTATTACTGAGACACACTATCGCTTACATGTTTTGCTTTTCCGTGCAATATACTACATTTATGGCACATATATTGGAGGAACTTTGGTTCATTGTTCCGAGGCTATACAGAACCACCAGAATTCATACAACTAAAATCCATCAAATTATGAGGGCTGGTCCTATGTTGGGTTTCTAGATTAGCTGTGTATTATTGAATTGCAGATGGGGATAGCGGAGCCCACATGATAAGGGGTTCATATAGTAGCATTGTTACTTCCCAGCATTCTGGACGGTTTCTATGAATGGGTTATGCTGCATGTATAAACTATGGCTATTATGGAAAATCACTGATCTGATCTTCATGGTTATTACTGAGAGGGGCCATTTTTCTTCACACGCACCTAGGAGCCTACGCATCGTAAATTTGCCTACGGGGTTCTCTACAGTTTGCTAGCTGCGGTTCGAACCAAAATGCCCGCCATCTACACTAGCCGTTTATTCTTCATTGTCATCACTTCCAACCTCCTCCAGGAATCCCTTCATATTTTTTTTTCCTTCCCCTCCCTCCTTTGTGCCACAGCTGGTCCTTGGGTTGGAGTTTTAGGTATTCGACCGCTACCAGGAGGTTTAGTCACCATCACTACATGAGTCTTCTGGCCTGTTTCCCATACACAGGGTGCAAACATGTTACGTTCGTTGAAGTCAGTGGTCTGACTGAAACTAGTCCAACTACGCCTGATAGGCCTGCATGTTCATGTTCCAGGCTGCTGATCAGATTGCTCTTCTTCAACCCCATAGCCAAGCAGTGAATCAGAAATTGTGCTTAAACTCGTCTCTGTTGGGCATGTATTCTTGGTCTGCAGAGTCTTTATCATCTCCCTACCAGAAAAATATATGGAGGATCTAAGAATTAATAAAATTAAAACTAATACTTGATATTAAAAAAACATGCAACTTTTGTGCATTCAGGTAGCAGTGAATTAGCCTTTCGGGCAATAATACTCAATTGTCCCGTCTAGCGTACTGCTGCTTCGCTTACTCACTTGTGCGCTAAACTGTATGTAATCATAACACCCGCGACAGTACCTGCAAATGAACTGTCATGCGGCTGGCCAAATGTTCTGCATAATGAAGGTAGTTCCTCCTTCTGACGAAATGGAAACTTTACAAGGTTCAGTGAGGCGTATGTCCGCTTTCGCTTGAAATATTAACCAAACACTTTAAGCACTCTCTCTCAAACGCCTATTGTTTGTGCTTCTGAACCAAAAAACAAACGCAGCGCGTGTGTGATCTGTCATGACGCATTTTGCAACAGCGGAACCAATTAAGCTAATCGCTTAAGCAGCGCAAACACTGTCTCTTACCCATGTTCATCCGCTAGCACTATTCCGACATCACCAATATTAATGAACCCCCTCCAGGTCAAGAGTTTGTTTAAGGTCTATGATGGCTCTTTCTTCCACTCTGCCTCCCCTTTTACCGCTCATGATTTTGATATTTGACATCAAGTTAAAAAAATCTGTTTCACTAAATATTACTTTTAATTCGGACTGTAGGTTTTGTGCCTTGTAAGCGAAAAAAAAGATCTGAGAGTATAATAATCGAAGATTAATTTGACTAAGTCGACTGCGCGTCACAGTATATGGTGAGAAATGTTATAGTATCTTAATCCTGCACTTCTTTAAGTAGTACTGAATGCCCTTTTTTCGACCTTCATGGCATGAACCAATATTCCCCTAGGCTGTACTATCCTCCTCTCCTTCACAAACAATTATCTTAAAATCCTAAGTGCAAAAATTTGTTTATTCACAAGAGGGCTAATACAAATTTTACAAAATGATATCAGATAAAATCGTAACCACTAAACTACCAATTTCAAGATCCAATCTCTAAACTCTCCTCCAACAAAAGCAAAGTATACTTCATACTATAATCGTAGCTGTTGATATGCTTAACGATTTTGTCTGAAACTCTTGACTTTCCATCTGTATGAAGAAGGGGTGCCTCAATATTCGCAGCTTAACCTCCAAACTGGGCCAGTCCTAAAAAGTAAAATCTTCTAATTTGTTTCCAAATGGTTCTTAAGTAAAAATATATTACAAGTGGAATCTGTTTGTTTCGATTAAATATATTATAAATTAGATTAACATGTTAAGACGAGGCCCCCTTACTCTACCCATATTCTCTGTTTACCTTATAATCTGCATGAGTAGACACTGTGGGTTGCTGTGAACCTGCCACCCTCCACTTCTTTCCACTACGTCCGAACTTACATCACACACTGACACTACACACACACAGAGAAGTCTTCTTACCAGATACTAACTAACTGTGTTTTTCATAAGATCCATAGATAAATGACTTTTGAACTTTTTACTTTGAAAGTAGGCATCCACTTTTTGTATTGTGTTTTCTTGTTTGTGGGGGGCGAAACTTTATTTTGTAGTACTCTCAAACTTTATCATTTCAATAACGACCAGTGCTATGGATTAGAGAATCTACACACGGCAGCTGCCAACCAGTACAAAACTCTTGACTTACACCAAACAAGAAACATAACAATACATACACAACAAAAGTGAACTCTTTGTTTGTCCATTCGCGCCACGCGTAACGATACCCCGCCGTGAGGCCGCACCAGGTTTCTACAACCCACCTCAGAATCAATCTTCTCTCAGAAAGCTTGTGTTCTTTTCGACATTTCCAACCTGCCGTCTTGAGACCTTCCTAGGATATTACGGTAACCTGCAAAAGTGTCTAAAATCAGAAAACTAGGCAGCTCAAATCCGTACACACCAGACCACCGTATGTGTTCCGTTGGCTGCGGGTGGCTGACACTTTCCAAGTTTCTATCGCACCGGTTAATGGAACACCGCTCCAGAATACATAGTTCATGGTACCGGACACTCCAAATGCAGCAGCGCGCGCACCTTGTACACGACACCAACTATACTTCAAGACAATACTACCGCCACAATAGCTCCGCCTAATTGAAATTGATCTTCATTCACTAAGAAATGTTATGTTCTTCTTCTTTAACGCGCAAACCGTCACAGATCACAATGAACCTTTATAAATTTCCATCGCGTTACGCGGTGTGGATGCCTCACACCAATCCACTCCTCCGGTCCCTTCTCTTGTGTGGACGGTCTTTAATCTTGTAATGCTAAAACAAGGCATTCACACTACATTCAAATACCTGCAACTTTCTCCAAACAAACGTCCATGAAACTTGAATACTTCTAACGACATGATTTCAGTGAGTTTGCAATGTCCAGAGGAATCGGCGATGTCTACGGCACGAGACGGATCATGTCAAAACATTTACCTCAGGGCTCTAAATCTACAAACATATTCAACAACAGTACCATATCCGTTCTACAACAAATTACTTACAATTTTTTGGCGCACACAACTTGCACGCAGACATCACTCATAACTATGATCAGAATTACAGGCGGTGTACGCGTCTGCAGCGTCATCATACAATAATAAATATTACTCCAACAACAATCCATACGTCACACGCAGAACATAAACTTGTCTTTTAATGCAAATAAAGCTTCGATAGATACAAACCTGAGACCCTGACCAGCTCAACCAAACAGCAGCCTCAGCCTGAGCCCAGCAGCCGCTGTTTGTCTCAGTCGTACCGTACAGTCAACAGGTAAGCTAACGTATTGATCATTTCGTCGTTGACAGTTCTCATACAGAGCCATACCGCAAAATGTAATATTCTGCTTTGGAATAAAAGTTATTTTGACAAAAGTGGTCCTGACTGAACTAATATTTGTGCTTCCTGCACAATACACACAAATCTTTTTGCATGTTGCAGCTACCCTCTACATGCATGCAGGTAGCACATACACATCTACATATCTGCTGTTACTGGAGACTCCAGCTCTGCACACTCTCCTTTTATACCCTCACCTCCCTCCTCCTGCACCTTTATATCCGCCCACTCCTGTCTCATCCAGTTAAACTCAAAGAAACTTAACAACCAAGTTGAACTCCATAGTCATCTTTTATAATGGTGAATGGTTGCCTGCTTTTGATGGAAATAATTAAACTACGGCAGGCTGGCAACAGAAAACCACATTAATCCACTGGCTTCAATTGCCTGATATACCTTTTAATATCCAAAGCATATTGGTTAAAGCATGCAGCTTTTTCTTGTCCAGTATTCTGTTTAAGTATAGCACCATTTATACCATTGCAGTTGTCCTGTGATCCCTCTAACACTCAACCTGGCAGCCAGACATAAGTCACTTGATGTAATCAAAAATGTTTTACAGGGCTTGAGTGAATATATATGAAGCCCTGAGATTTTTTTACATGCTTAGAAATATTATAAGGTCTGGCAATCGTTTAGTACTGCCCAGCAATAATGAATAAAACATTATTTATATGTTTATTTTACTGGAACACTAAGCACTACTGTTGTGTTATTGTGATTATTGTACAAAATATGTAAAAATCAAAAACATATTTGCATAACAACATTCAGCTTAAACAGACATGTAGTGTAGTTTTTTACTTCTCATATTTTATGTAATCAAATGTGTACATGAGAGTAATGTAAAACAAACGCAATTCAAAACACCTTTTTATTTTCTTCAGTTTCATTAATACAGACATTCAAAGAGTGTGCGTTTGACCAGCTGATCCATGCCCACACAAGTAGATCCGTGTTCTTCAGTCTGACACTCTGCTTCTGTGGGCCAGTACTCGACCCAGGTATTCTCACCAAGCATATACTGATACCTGAGGAAAGCAGAGACAAGAATACATTGGGTCTTCATGCTGCCAACAATTTGTTCATAGGCCATTGTTATAATCCATTGCACATATTTTTTGCATTACAAAAATCAAAAATATCATATATCACTAGTACAAATGTATGTTTTTGCTTCAGAGCAAAGACCTGTTTTGTACTAGTCACATCATGCGTTTGGTCGTGTGTTCCGTGTGTGTATCTGTCCGCAGCGAATCTCACATACTAAAGGACCCGTCAGCCTAATATTTTTTTTGCACATTTATGACTCTATGCTCAAAGACCTCTTGTGGTTGCAAAACCTATTTTATTGAATGCTCTGTTTTATATCTCACTCCCTTTAAACCAGCCGGTAGGGGCCACGGGTGATCGAGGCTCATTTGAGTCTTGATTTTAGCCTGTTGTAGGCCACATTTTAGCCTTTGTCATGGCTCCAGAACTCCATAGAAACGTTTGGTCTTATCTTAAATTGGAATAACTGCAGATTAATTCCAAACCCAATATGTTATGATCCACTAAAGTCACAATACCAGATGATGAAGATTTAACTATTTAAATAAAGCCCTCTGAATTGTTTGCTCCGTCTCAGATCTTTAATGTTCCACTCCTTTCCCATATCTGCCACCATGTGTATCTTTCTCTTTCTAAACTGAACTTCCTATAATATATCAGCACAGACTCCTTGCAGTTACAAGTCTCACATTTATTTTCATTTTTTTTTATTTTCATGGTGTATAAAGGGACTGACAAGATAGTAGGATTCAACTCTTGACTGACTGGGAGGGGAGACGAAGGTAGGGAGGGGTTTATTTCATGTGGTGTGTTACAAAACAAAATCTTTTAAAAAAATAACAACATATACAATTAAGAAATTTGGACTTTTTTGTTTTGAACTGTGAATTATATGACTGCACTAATACTGAAATTCTTACCAAATTTATGAACATTTATATTTCATCGGTTGAAATTGCCTCAACATGACCTCTACTAAATCATTGTGAACCTTGCAAGGCCAATGCTGACATATAGCCAACTATTTTGGACTGCTTTACATCATTACATATTACAAAAGAGTGTTAACGCCCTCTAATCAGAGGTAGGCGGCACCAACCTCCCTCAGCCCCTAACCTTGAGTAGAGTCTGTGGAACTGTACTAATTTTCAAATGTATGCTGCTCGAGATGCATCTTTTACAGTTTACACAATTTTTTATTACCCCTACACTCAGTATTATTCTGTTTTTAAGCACCACTGAACAGCATACTTTCCCTTCATGATGATTCCATGATAGACAGCAGGGCGAGAGCTGCATACTGACACTCTCACACAGAAACAAGCACACTGGAGGGCCACTCTGCCACCTGCTTAGCTACAATACAGCTAACTCACAGAACCTTTTACAAATAGGGGCCATGAATGTGTGTCTGCTTGGTGTCTCCTTATCTTTATGCGTGTTAGTGCTGCATTTTTTTAAATATGCTGGGAGAGAGGGATCTATCAGAATTTGGGTGTGCAGTTACACCTTAAGTTTACACAATTAGGGAAACACAGGATGCTTGGTTACAGTAAGACTAAGATTATTCTATGCATCATTTATGCAGAAAACTACTATACAATACAAAATAAGTTTTTTTCAGTGCACGTTTCTTGTGTCTTTAAGATGATTTGATCATCTCCCTATATTAATCAGGAACCACGTCAAATGAGACAAACTTGGTTTACTCAAGAACCCGTACCTGTATGAAGTGACTGAAAGCAGAAAAAACAGTAAAAAAAATGTCTGTAGATACATAGTACAATATTATGAGGGAGACGCACGCAAAGAACAAACTTACGACTGAGTCTGGTCGTCTTTGTGAATATCTTTGAATGCACCCATGATAAGGTAGGTTTTTCCAGTTCTCAAATCCAAAGCTTGTCTGCAGTGCGGATGACTGAGGAAAATGCACAGTTCACCCAGAAGACCCACATCATAAGTTCCTGTAATTAAAATATATAGTTAGAAAAAATAACACAAGAGAACATCAGTTATATAGGAGCATTACTGTTTATATGTTGCATTACTCACAAACACATTGCACATCAAGTCATGCATAAATGGTCAGCAACTTTTCTGCCTGTTTGGCATTATTCTGTCACTTTAAGAAACATTACTCTACGGAAAATTAAAAGTCAGAAAGGTCAAATTGTTAAAAGTCAGAAAAACGCCCCTTTTTTATGAGCGTTTTAACTTTCTGTAGTTATAAAACAACTACATGTGCAACATTTTTAAATTTCTGCCGTATTCCTGAACATCTCATGTATAAATGGCAAAGGACTTTTCTGTTTGTCTAGAAACACTATAGGGGAAAATTGAAAAGGGCCATAAAGGAAAAAAGAGATTCACACCCACCTTCTTTAATGACTTTCACTATCCGCGTTGTGTAAATGTCAGTGGACAAACCATCTGTAAAATTTTCCACTCTGACTTTGTACACTGTGAGGAGACAAGTTGCAGATTTTAGCTGACTTGCTTTCTTTCTCATTCACTCACTCACACAAACACACACACACTTACCAAAATCTATTCGGCTGGTCGTTGTGACCTCACTAGCCTTAGCTATACGATCATCTTTGTCGATGTTGCCCCTTTTCTGCATACTACAGTTCTCTGGAAATACACAGTAGGCACAAAGTAAACACACAACTGATGACTCAAAAGAGCACAAGCATGTCCGTAGGCCTGTGTGTAATTTCAGACGCCAAAGCACAGTGTCTTTACACATGACCGTTCGCTGAGTTTACCTTCATTAAATCGTCATAGACATGTTCAATTGTGGGAATTTCTGAGGGCACTAAGCAGTACATAAATCTTACACTGAGCCTTTGGACATTTAAATAATGGCAGAGGTTAAATGCAAACTACATGATAGGCATATCCCAGTGAGCACAGTAGTAGTTTTGGGCATTAAGTTGCATGCCACCAAGAAGGCCCTGCAGTGGGTATCAGGCTGTGCTATGAAATCTACAGAGGCCTTTGACGCTATTCTCTAGCCCTGACCTAACATGCAATTGAAGGGGATTTAAATCCTGCACCCACTAAAG
Organism: Morone saxatilis; assembly: GCF_004916995.1. Taxonomy (NCBI): domain Eukaryota; kingdom Metazoa; phylum Chordata; class Actinopteri; family Moronidae; genus Morone; species Morone saxatilis. The sequence continues at coordinate 8,896,583 of NW_023339729.1, forward strand.
CAAAGATCCTGCTCAATAGTCAATCAGTCACCCCAGCTCTTCTACCTCCACCTTACAGGCAACATTATGCAACTATTATACCTTAAAATAATTCCTTCAGAATAATTTCTTTTATGCAACACTGACATTTAATAGGGAGATATAGGGAGAATGGCGCCTTTTTCATTCCTACTCCGCACCCTTAACGCCTGTTCTCTATGTGACTTGGGAGTGGGTATGATCTCCTGCGTGGAGTGCATAACGCTTTACAGCATTACGTCACACACCACCTTTGAATTTATTCGTTTATAGGACGCACTGCCAATCCCGCCACCAAGTATTTAACTAAAGTGAAATAAAAGGGCAATTCAGTCAGATTACAGGGAAGGATGTGTTTCTTATACATTGTTTAAAGTATTGCTTTGTTGAATTAGTTTCACTTATGTTAAAAGGTCTAGTGTGTAACATTTAGGAGGCTCTATTGGCAGAAATAGAATAGAATATCCCAAAGTAGGCTTTCATTAGTTTATAATCAGCTGAATATAGAAATTCTTATGTTTTTGTTACTTTGGAATTAACTGTTTTTATCTAGAGATGCTACAAGTCGCCTTCCGTGGCCAGAAGGGACAAACTAAACACTCCTGAGTGTGAGTATGAGTTACAGTCTACCACTACACCGCTAGATGCTACACACTGGACCTTTAAAAGGAGGTAAGAGGTGTTTTTTGACAGTTTTTGAAATAATAATGATAATAATCAAATGTATTCCTAAAATATTTAGCGACTGACGCGTGACCCTACATTCAAGATGTCATACCCAGCCCCAGGTCTCCTCTAACCTGAGAACTGTTGATTTTAATTTGGCTGATTTCTTGTTCCACTTAAAAAGAAGCAAGGTATGAAATAAAAAAAATAGGTTACAGATTTTTAAACAGAACCAACCAGAACCTCAATGTAATGTTGCTGTTGTTTTTCAGTGAGTCCCATCAAGAGTTTCCGATTTAACACATTTATATGTAGACAGTTTAGGTCATCTTGTTTTACCTTCAGCACATCTGCATACATCATTTCTACAGAGCTGCAGAAGCTGTCCAGATGTCCTCTCTGGGTGGTAGAACTTTACACAAGGTGTTGCTGCAACAAGAAAGAAAGATATTTGAAAAATATATTGTGATGGTTGATCATAGCATCACAGTATATCAGCAAATGTACATTAAATATCTTAAATGTGTCTAAATGTATCCTATGACATGTCCTTTAGGGAATTATTGAATGAATATATATATATGAACTGCTTTATATTGTATAAAAAACTTCTCCTTCAGTTTGTGAAGTCTCTGCAGCATCTGAAGGCATGGGCGGATATGTCAAGTTGTCTTAAGTGCCACGCCAGAGCGCAGTGTCTTTACACATGACCGTTCGCTGAGTTTACCTTCATTAAATCGGCTGAAAACAACAGCAGGCTGCTACAATACAACCATACAGAGCTTTACACACAGCAGAATGGTATCCAGATATCCAGTTACCAGGGCTTATCATAGCCTCATCCAACTTTCTGTTTTGGCAAACATAGCATCATGTTTTATCCATGAAACACAATGCAATGCAAACGCTGTTGTGTAACATTAATTACTGAACTATATGACCATGTACGAGGTGAGATACATGATAATTATTACTAAAGTAGCATCAGTCAAATAGGTTATAATAATACAAGCGGTTTCACCAAATCAGTGTTTTATTTTGATACAGTATTTAATGATCGCCACCTATGATCTATATCTAATAAAGTTTTTACCAAATTAGAAGGTGCGCATGGAGACACCCATACAGTCTGTGTGCCTATAAGACCACCTTGTGCTTGACATTATGGGTGCAAATTATTAAACTCAGGGTACAATGCATATTTGCACCCTCGTAGAACCGGGCCTGAATATATAATGACTGTAATTACATATTATTAAAAAAAAGATTATAAAAAAAAGATATCAAAAATCTGGTGGGGCATGTGCCCTTCCAGCTTGTATGGGCATGACTCAGCTGTCTTGAAGTAAAATCTGTACAGAATATTACACTAAATCTAAAATATAAGAGTTTCATATTAAATATATAATAATTTCCTAAACTGTATTCCATAGTATCCTTCTTTTGATTTATAATTATTTTTATTGATCACATTGGCAAACAATTCCCTGTTTGCCACATGAATATGTGACTGGGCAAACCAAAACATAACCATGGTGTTGGCAGATCAGAAAATATTCAAATGTTTTTGGAACAGTCCTTGTTGTTTTGAAGGCGACAGACAAAAAAATATTTCTTGGTTCAGGCATGATCAGTTGTTGATAAATGTCTGTCTGTGGTTGCACTTGTTTCTAAGTGTCTCTGAGACTCACGGTTATTGTATTCATAGACAGACACAGCAGCTGGTTGTAAGATGCCCACTCTCATCTGCTGATGGATCCTAAAAGTGATCTCCTCTGGTTGAGTGTGAGAAACCTGTGGAGAAATGTCAAACCAGGATACATTGCGTGTGTGAGAGAAACACAATTTAATTTCAGCTGTTTTTTTGCTATGACATACACAATAGCAGACCTTGAAATATCAGCATTAAGAATTCATCTTTGAATGTGCTTGTCAATAAAACTTTAATTAATTGAATAAAGTTGATAAAGTAACCTGAGAGAAAAAGGGGACGGAGCGAAGAAAGCCTTACCTTGTCCAGGTAGATGATGAGTGAGCGTCTTTCTGACAGGACTGTGTTCATCTCATATTTTGCAATGGTGCGGGCACGTCCCCTGGACAACTACACACACACACCCACACACAAACACAAGGTTTAAAAGTCAGTGTTACTGATTAGTACAAACACAACGAAGCCTGTCTATATCACATGTCCACCTTTCTGTCCCTCTCTATCTCCACTTCCCCAGGACCCCTCAGTGTCATTCTTTACCTGTCCACCAGATGCTCCCAGACTTTTCTCCATCCATTCCAGATCCTGCCACTTCCATTTTCCCTGCAATCACCTGAGCTTCCCTGCCCACTTCCCCACCTGCACCTCATTCTCTGATCAGCCACTCCTTACGTATACCAATCCACTGCCTTCATTCCTCTGTCTGTCCATCCAACTGTCCAAGTTTTGTCTGCCTACAGTAAGCTATTTCTGAAATAAATATTTTAAGTCAATCTGCTTTGTCTTCATTTCAGTCTAATCCTGTATTTCCTGAGCTGTAACAGTCTGACCCTGTTGTGTATGTTTGTGTGTATATAAGCTCTTACTAAGTTCAGGTCATTTGTGTTAGCAGTGAAGCCAGTTAAGAAGCCAATATCCAAAACTGACATGGTTGCATCGTGCCTATTGTCCTTAAACCTGTACAGAAAATGGACAGAATATGGGTGAGAAGAAGAAAGCAAAGCCAAACCCTTTATGGAAGCAGAGAGCAGCAAAATGCAACAATTTGGGGCACAAGGGTATGAATCGAAAATAGAGTAGGGAGAAGTTAAATATAAGTAGTAGTATAAATATAAATCCATATTCCTGTTAAAACTCATTCATTGTACTTACATAACATCTATTCTCAACTTGTATATCTTCTCATCTTCATCCATTTTCTCTGCAGGAGCAAAATATTTGATGAACACTTTCTCACACAAGAAAAATACTTGGCAATAAAAGAAAAACAGACAAACAAACCATAAGAGACAGAGGACACCAAATTACCTGGGATGAGCTGCACTGACAAGTTAAACTTCTGACAGTCACTGTCCCTTTCTTTAGGCAGAGTGTAATACACCGACACCATCTGTCACATAGATGAAAGTACATCTTAAAACAGTGCCAACTGTCAGGACCTCAAAGAGGGCCTAAGATAAATTCAAAATCTAATTTTAAAAGATAATTTACTTATTGCTTAACATATATTTATATCCTAAAAAACATTCATTGTACAATATTTCTAAGGAAAAATGTACCTTCCTAACAACACTTAATGGTTAACTCCCACCCTTCAATTCATTATCCAATAGACTTGAAATCCTGTTCAACAAAATATCCCATAGATATTGTACACGTATTCTACTCTCTCTACTCTACTTTTGGTTATTTTCGTGACTCAACTTTGCTGAAAAATTTTAACTGGTTAAAAAAATAGTTTTGTTATACAGTATATATTTTTTTTAAATGTAAAACTTACGGTCAACGTTGCCTCTCCATGCCCCGTGGCTCTTACATTTACATCACTGTTTATAACGTTGGTCTGTTGAGATTTAAAATATATGTACACAAACACATACATACATATACAAAAGCAAAACAATTATTAGGGATACATAAGATTACAAGATCATTAGGAACAAAAAACACAAAACCTAGGCCTTTAAAGCTGATTTTATACATATATTTTATAGTATACAGTATTCATTAGCGCACTAACTGCGCTAATGAATATGTTAGACTGTCTGTCTAACATATTGTTCTTAGCTGTCTAAATTAGTTTATTAATGTCCATCACTGTACATCTGCCTACCACAGTATTTAAAATTTTATTTCATTGTAATATATTTCATTTTTTTTAATTTAAAATAAATAAATATTTTTCTGTTTCTGTTGTTGGACACCAAACCGGAACTGTCTCTGCTCTTGTATGTTGAACTTTAAAGAGGTACTACACCCTAAAAAGTGTATTTGAGCTATAAACTGAATTATATGACTGTACTGTGATGAAAAACTTCAAAATTGAACTTAACAAATTTATTAAAATTTGTAGTTTGTGGGTTAAAAATTTCTCAACACACACTCTACTGTTATAAATCATATCATATAGATGACAGCAACCATTACTTTCTTGTCTTCAGAACACCCACGCCCCCTTTTGAGTGAAACAAGCGCTGTAAAAGTGCCTAGTGGTACTATGCCTAGAAGGTGCATTTTGCACGTCAAAGGATTTCTTTACTTTCCTAATCAACAAAGGACAATAAAAGAAATTATCTGTGGCTTTAGGCAATCTGCAGACAGGGTAAAAATGTAAACCTGTGGGACTTGGACAGTCAATATGTGTCCATCTTTGGCAAATAGTTCATCACAGGTTAGTTAATGATGTTATTGAGTAAATGGCGTATGTTTGTGTGTTTTAACTGTAGATTTAAGTGAATCAGTACAGAGTCTCAGTGATGGTGTAAATAAAGTTTTTACTGTGATAAAATATGGCCCTACCATAAAACACCCGCTGTTGAAATGGAGTTTGGTCAAACGATCTGGAGCAGTCTGGAGGGTATTGTAATCTTAATAATTCACATAAACTGAGCTGATTTACCTTCTAATGAACCTTGTAAACAGCATAAAGTAATATAGAATGTGGAGATAGAACCGACA
>NW_023339729.1:8902043-8905243 GCF_004916995.1 Morone saxatilis
TTTTTTTTACATTTGCTGAGAGGGAGGGAACTAGCACAAGTTAAGAGTGTAGTTACACTTTAAACCTGAGATGCAATGACTTTGTGAGGGTAGCTTATACTGTTTGGACCAGAAATAATATGATGTATAATAACTTATATAGACATAGACACATAAAATGTTCTGTGAATATAGCCACCAGGTTTGTTACTGTTTTTGAGCAAGACTGAATTTATAGCCCTTACTGAAGATCTGTGTGTGTGTGTGCGTGCGTGCATACTTACTCTAGATGTTCTCGTGGTGTGGTGGTTTTCCCTGTTAAAATTGTACTTGTCAGGCTTTGACCTGCCTGGCAACAAGATTTCCACATTCAGATCATACTCTGGTTCTTTGGCATTGACCCAGTACTCAGCAACAGCCTGGTACACCATTATGGTAGCCTGGAGAGAGACATAAACAATAGTATGAACCCATATTAATATAAGCTAAATGCAAGGAAAACAGCACAAAAGTGGGTAGCAGTACAAAACTGTATCAAAATGTAGACAGCAGTCTGTGTTACCTGAGTTGATCCAAAGCCTCCGCCCACGTTCTGCTGTTGGTTGAACCATCTGACCACAGGTCTGGCGTCTTCAAAGGCCTTTATTAACAGAAGGAAAGTAAACTGTTAAAATTGTCTGTGGTTGACTTTAATTTTTTAAAGTCCTGATTCTGTTACAGTTATACAAACTATAGAACTACCATAGATCTGCTAAAGTAATTTTGAATTATGACACAATCAGACTGCAGACTACTCAAAACTTGCCTGATACAAGCAATCAATCACAAGGAACATCAAGTCTGTTTTTGTTTGTAATTGTCATTACTGTGTGATTATAAGGTGCTGGAGGATGTTCAAATCTGTCCCTTGTTTTTATAACTCAGCTTTTAAGTAATTTCAACTCTTGTTACCAAAGGCTTCAAATACATATGTATAATGTTAATGTATAATCAGAAATTCCCCCAGAAAGTGATGCCAATCAAATAGAGAAATATGGTTATTTAAAGTGTAAAACTTTTTTATAAGTGACATTTGAGGCAGTGGCACACATTTCACTTACTTTTTTTTTCAAACTCACTAGCATTTTAGTGGAGCAACATGAATGATGATTCTGTTGTATGTTTTTTGTAACATGACAAGTGGGACATGCTCACCTTTGCTTCGACCAGAGCAAGAAGAGCGTAAGCTGTGGCCTCCCGTGTATATTCTTTATGCTCCTGTACTGGCCAGTGGGACAAGTCTGAGGAATACATGTATGCGGTTGTTGTTCCCATTTGTCTACTTGTAATAAAAAACAACGATAGAAAAAACCAACCAAAAAAAAAAACCACAAGGAGTATCACAAAGATTCCCAAAAGAAAGGGCCGACAGGAATATTGTCATGATTGTGCTATATTCCTTACTGATAAAGGTCACTTATCATGCATTTATAATTTTTCTCTCATTTATTTTTGTGTCATGTGATAAGATGTGGGTCTCCATCAGAAAGTGATTAGATTTTAATGTTAGAATTAGTTGAGGTGGTCTCAAGATTGTCGGACATTTTAATCTATATAATCTTTTTTTTCATTTGATTAATTTGCCTTATCATTTTTATTGCTTCATTCATTTATTTTACTTGTATTCACTTGATTTATGAGTTGCCTATTATTAATTTATGCTCTAACCATGTGTGCATTATTCACCATACTATTACTTTTAGATTATAATCTCTTGTTTTGCGAATCATTACCCATGCTATTACCTATCACATTATCATGATTTAAAGAGTGTTGCTTATTTAATAAGAAAAAATAAGATGAGCTTCTTTTTTTGGTTGTGACCCGCTGCGTTCAGGTCAAACTAAAGGGGCTGATAATACCCTGTGCACAATTTGCAGCCACCGTAGTTTAGCTTAAGATAATGCACTAATGCATAAATCAAGAAGGCGATTTGAAGTATTTTGTAAATACTCCTTATTCTCTTCCGCTAAAGAATTATAAGAAAAATATATATATATAAATAACACATTTTTGGCATTTCTGTACTGAGTGAAAATCACCCTATTATATGGACCACACCAATGTGTTGCTTGCCTCTGGTAAACCTATTATAGGAATTATTAATGGATGTGTAATGTTTTTGAATCTCTACACCTATATGTTTCTGAATATTAGTTGAAGAATATTGCTGTGAGCAACACCTGAGGAAGCAAACTTGTAGAGGATCTCCTTGTTGAGTTTGTTTTCATTGGCCAGGGCATATGATGTAATGGCAACAGCATATGAGTAGATGAGGTTGGGCAGACGTGACTCCAGGTAGCCCACTGCTTTGTCTATACTGGCTTGAAGACTCTGGAGGGAAGGAAAAGAGAGGAAGGAGAAGGAAAATAAAGAGGGAACAGCAAGATAACTATAATGTAAATATATTTTAAATTCTGTTCAGGAATGTTGTAACATTTGATCTTGGGATAATAGCTGAGACTGGATTATCTCCTTTCTAATCTATAATTACATATCAGTAGTCAAAGGACCAAGATTTTGGTATTGGAAACATTGTGAGTTCTGTTGTAGTCTTGACCAATAACATTGGAGCAAGCTTTGGTTGGATACAGTTAAACAATCTGTGTGGGGAGCTAAAGAGGCGGAATACATTGGCCAAAATGCAATCTTGGAACGCAGCTTAGCTTTTGTCTGACAACAATTTAGCTTTTTATTAGCTTTTTTCTAAATGTATCTGCATTCATATGATATCGGTTCATATAGATTAGCTGAAATGTGTTATCACATAACAAATCACACAACAAATTGCTTACTGAAACTTAGAGAAAGTCTTGTTTCAGAAATTGGTTATCTGTATATCCTGGCTATATCACTTTGGAATCTTTCCATGTTGCTAAATTACGGTCAGACGATAACTAATGGATTCCGAGATTGTCCTCTCTTGTATCTTATTATCTATAGTGAGCCGCCTGCGTTAGTTAGTGTGAATGCTTCAGCTTTTGGGTGCATAAGTCTTAAATTACTGTAAAAGAATGTTCCCCGAGCCCGATAGTTCATTTGATGGAGCGTCATTTGTTTATTTTATACATCTGGGTGAGAATGATTTTGATCATGATATGATGACGAGGTTGGCTCAAATAGTTGCATTTGTTAAGTGTGGAGAAGTGTTTTGTGTGGTTTGTCAGCTAAGTTCAAGATGT
>NW_023339729.1:8905343-8906119 GCF_004916995.1 Morone saxatilis
CCTGGAAGCTCTGTCCATTATTTACACTGTAAATTAAATGTAATATATTATTAAATATTAATATTGTGTAAATTATTTACACAATATTTCAAACCTTACGCTGCTTCAGGTTTAATTTACAATTCAACCTTACCTCTATTGGTCTCTATGTCTGTCTCTCTCTCACTCTTTTGGTGCCTCACTACACAATCCTGTGACCGCCAAAAACAAGGCCGTATTATTTCACACTTGTGTCAGAGAGGGTTCTGTGGTGAAAAGAGCTTGTCTTTGTCAATCGGCTACAATATGTAAAAGCAGAGGTGAAGATTGGTCACTTTTTATAATACAACCTCACTGTATCATCATGGTTCAGGTTAAACATGAACCCATACCTACAACCGTGGAAACTGTATTATGTGCTGCGGTGGTGGGGCTTAGAAAATGGTTAGTTACTTCATTGGTACAGTGTCAGTGTCAGTCAGCCAGTATAGAAAAAGAAAAAACAATGTACAGAGTTGATATACTTACATTTACAGATTGATCGCATATTGTGCGTGACTCCTGCATAGCAATAAGGCAGAAGGCTGTCATGGAGGCATCTGAATCTTTACCAGCCTACACATGCACGGACACACAAACATGTTTTTTATTCATACAAGATGATAGTGAGTGACATGTAATTGTTTCCATCTTTATTAGCTATTTTTGTAAATGAAAACCGTGCACACACTCGCATTGCACTACTGAACACATATCCATCTTCTTTAAACATCCCATCAGGTTGCTGTGCATTGAGA
>NW_023339729.1:8906189-8906680 GCF_004916995.1 Morone saxatilis
TCTTTGGCCATGGCAAACACCTTGACAACATATGCTGTCAGCCTTAGATAGGAGAAAGGTGTAATCATATAGTTTAATTATTTGTAAGTGAAATACACCCTTTAGATCTAAGTTAGAGGACGATCTGCAAACATTTATGTATGAGTTCATGGATGTTTGGGTGTCTCACCAGCTGCTACTTTGACTTCTTGGAAACACAGCAAAAGACCCATCATTTTTACGGAAGGCAAGCTCGTTCTCATAGCCTGGACACAAACAAAACACAAACCTCTTAATTGACTGCCATTCATTACTCTACTAAATCTTATCCATTTTATGCCAGTTTGGGGAGACCTTACATATTTTGTCTGGGATTATAGCATCTTTCCTGCTGGCATAGGTTTTTGTTTTTAATAAGACAATTATGTTGAAAATGGCTATAGTCTATGTGTCTGTGTTGTTTTGACCCCATTTTTTGTCAGTGTCATGTCAGAAACTTTACCAATTCCAAA
>NW_023339729.1:8906781-8907137 GCF_004916995.1 Morone saxatilis
GTTGCAATGACAGGCAGGGTCATGCGGGCCAGATTCTGCTCTCCACAGCCTGAAGGCTGGATGATCAAACTACCCATTGAGTTACCACTAATGGCGTTTTTCAGTGAAGATACCTGTTCTCTTCCTATATGCACACACACACAAACAAGACATTATAAACCAACCAGAAGAAACAACAAAAAAATTATGTAAAGCTCCCCCACAACCAGTGAGGTAGTCATTTCCCAATAAGAACAATATACTACAGAATGGATTTTGACCACCTTTGTTAAGTCCAAGACCACAACTTGTCAACAGAGGTTTAAGTCCAAGTCAACATATCTATATATATGGATATAGATATATAGATAGATATA
>NW_023339729.1:8907219-8907573 GCF_004916995.1 Morone saxatilis
ATATCTCACCTGTCACAGAGATCTCTGTGTTAGTAGGTGAATTTAGAACCATATCTTTCTTCGGAATGTTACTGTTGATAATTTCTTTTTGTGCACCACCTAAAGGTAGAAACAGTGGGGAATTTGGGGGCAAGTGATAAATTCATATTATTAAATTACCACATAATGTAGCTATTTAATGGGTGAACTCACCTACACCTTTATTAGTTGGGTCCATAGTTATAATCTTAGATGATTGCATCAGAACACCTTCAGACTAGAAAAACAACAGTAAGGACAAACATTGGTAAAACATTCTCACTCCCTCCTGCCCTTCAGTATCATAGACACAAAGATGGGTGACAATTTAAAAGA
>NW_023339729.1:8907660-8907795 GCF_004916995.1 Morone saxatilis
CAGGTTTTTCCTTTAATTTGTCACACTTCTGAATATATAGGCACTGCATTGGCCTTTGGATCATTTATCAACATAAGTACCTTGTTGCAAAGTAGCTACATGTGTCTATGAGTTTAATTTGGAGGACTTGTTGAA
>NW_023339729.1:8907895-8917562 GCF_004916995.1 Morone saxatilis
ACGATGCTGGGCTGTTGTTCGAGTCCAGCACGGCCTCTGGGACTCCCTACAGACAAGGTGACACTACTTTACTCTTCCCTCCCCTGAACATACCCCTCTTTAGGCTATTGTCTCAATGAAATATTACTAGTTAGGAGAAGTGGGTGTAGAAGTTTGGGGTTTTCATCATCATTCATATGCCATTTTTAGGTGCAAGCATTAAGTGGACAGTAGAAGAACTGCATCTTAAAGGGTCTTTTCACCCAAATTACATTATACCATACAGAGTTTCAGAGTTTGTGTTTCCTATGATTACATTACCTATGATCAAAAGCTAGCGAGTCGACAACATTTCTAACACAGCCAAACATCAAGTAAGTGCAACAACAAAAAACATAGTGAGCCAGAACATAGTCAAGTAACAGCAAGAAGGCAGCTCATCATCTGTTTGCAGCCTTGTATTTAACTTCCTCTATTGTCCTCTTAAGTGTCTTCACCTCTGCATTTAGCTATGGCACGACGCCAGTCAGTTTCTACAAAATCAGTGACATAGTTGGTGGTCTGTCAGCATAAAGTGTTACTTACTTGACCTAACCGAAAACCAAAAGTTACAGTGCAACAACAGGAATAACAGAGGCCTCATTCACATATACAACTCCATATCCATATCTACCACATTATATTACAACTCAGTGTTTTGATAGAGACGCTGTTATTTTATAGTAGAAAAGTTACATAATGTTGCTTTAAATGGCAGATACAGCAATTTGGAGAAGTGAACAGTTTTTCTGAAAAAAACAGAGTAGATATAGAACAATTTTAGATCTGTTCAGAGAACTGACGCCAGTGACCACCAGGCACAGATGTCCCATCCACAACTGCATTAGACTGCATTTAGACTACAAATGCACCAATATTTAACTGAGAATGAGGAGCACTGTTGTGTGTCCTTATGTGTAAGCAACAAGACTTTATTATATTATATTATTATATTCAATTGGCATTTCTGCTGCCCTAAAATAGCAGTGCACCAACAATGTGCTGACCACACCATTTTAAGAGCAACACACCCATGACTGCACACAAGTACATTTGCTACTAGCACAACATGGGTGCTGGGCACGGAAATTACAACTGCACTGTGGTCCACCTTGTGGCCCATAATGGTTTTGGTTTAACTGGCCCTTTGAGATATTTCCAATAGCAAACAATGGTGAGTGCTGAATGAGCTGATCATGGTCCATTCGCTTATGTTAAAATGTACTATTGTTAACTATTACATTTTAATAGTCCAACAAATAAGAATGTAGATCAATTTTTATCACCCTACACTAAATGACACTGTCTAAATTACTTTGATTTTAAGAGTATCACATAAATTATACCATGCAAAACTCAAGTCTGGGTCCAAACTTGTTTGGCTCTGTTAAAAACTAGTCTGTGTTGCATTTCTAGAATTGAAATGTCCGGCCCCCAGCAGGAGAAGAAGAAACACTGTAATGGAGGTCACCAGCAGCTTAGGTAAGAACCATGATTCTACTGAATCACCACATATGCAGTCATCTTCTGCCACATAGTTCAGGTTTTTCAAAATGTTTGAAGCTGGCCATCGTATGTCTTTGACTTACACAATACTCGTGGTCTAAATTAATTTTTGAGTTGTCTATTGTTTTACTATTATTTCTTATTTAATCAGAACCAGTACTTTTTATATGAAATAACGGGTGTATGTATATCTAGTCCATTTATTTAATTTTTAATTTGGGGAAATCAATTGTGCAGTGAAAAGTTAATTAAGAGAGTGCATACTAAAGGAGTCTCTTTTTGGACAAAGTAAATGCTTTTCTGATTCATCAAGAAGATAACCACTAATGAATCTGCTGCAAATACAAGAAATATTTTTTGTTTTGAATGACGGACCAAGGCTTCTCTTTTCCTCTTTTCTTTATGCCTGTGTTCGAGGAGGGAACACAACATGTTTTTTCACTGACAAGCGTTAAGACACAGGACCGGCCTTCATCACCATTTCTGACCACTCAACATAACATGAATCCCACACTCAGCTGCGGTGAATCACACAGATTGCTCCGAGTAAGGTTGATATTCTGGGCAGATACATGAATCCTGATTTACTGTGTGAAGCAGGGTTTTACTAATCACTCTGTCCTACCAGTCTAGGGCTGTATGAATGTGAGTTCAAAGAGTCATTAACTAAAATACCACTCTCTTGAATAAAGATAGAAAATGGAAAATAGGGTACTATGAACTCTTCAAGATATGATGGTGCCTGACCATGAAGAGCTTTGTAGGTGATGATTTTATATTCTATTCTGAATTTTACAGGGAGCAAGTGCAGAGAAATTAATGCAGGATAATGCCATCTAGAGTAGCTATTTCTTTAGATTATGAGTTTGAGTTTGAGTTTAGAAAGTTTTTGGGGCCAAGTCCAAGAAGTTTGGTTTTTAGTTTTTTTCAGTTTAACATAAGAAAATTCCAGGGGCCTCATGTACTAACGTCCAGAGTCTTGCGAACACAACAATTCGTGCGTACGCCATTTGTAACCAGTTAAACAATAAAGTGCGCACCGATGGCCGCCATCTCAATCAGCATGGCTCACCCACACAACAACAGCAACTAGCACTCACTGGGAGCGTGGTGACGTCACGTCTTACGTACCCGTAACCTTTCACAATACAGCGTAACGTAATATCAGTTACCTAGTAATATCAGGACTCCACCCCAACCTTGTGGCCTGAAGGCTCTGGCGATGGGCAGATATGTCTTCATATCTGACCCTTCTTTTTCACCTCCGCTGCGGTGCGGTTCTTCCGACCTACCGAGTTTATGCCTGTCAGCCCCTACCTCCGTCAGCAGCACCTCCATTCACACTCCGGTAACTTCATTTTTTTCCTGGCTTCTTGCCATGTTTCCCTAAAGACAGGTACTAATCTATGCGGCCTATTATACTAAGTTAGCATATTCAAATCGGCTATTCTTGGGAGGGAACAGGGTCGGCAGGCGTGCTGCACCGCGTGCATCGTGTGCTCAATTCACCGTTGATCTGCGATACAAAGACATCGACCGTGAGATTCTCGTGCTCGCACGTTTTGATACAATGCTGAAATTTTTCTTTGTGCGTACGGCAACTCTTCACGTGTAAGTGTACGCCCCACACTTCTACAGTAGCGAATCACGCAAGTCTTAGTAAGCACCGAGCGCCCTGGTTTTCTAAATCTAAGGCAATTTTATCAATTTAACGCTAATCCGCATAATTTCAACTGGCTTGGCGGCATCAGTAGATATGAACCTAAATATCCTTCTGCATACCACAAATTGAACACTGTTTTCACTCCACTAATCATGTTGCCTAAAGGAAGCATATATAAGGTGAAGCATGCATGGAGGATTCCTCTCTAACACTTCTGAGAGGTGTTGTTCATGTTTGATGTCAGCTTGGCTAACATGGACTCTATGGAGTCTAGAGGGCAGCAAAGGTCAAAAATAGCCCTCTTAACCAGTTTGTTCAGTCTCATTCAGTCTCTCTCTGTGCTTCCAGCTCCTCAACAGACTACTGCATAAAGGATTGCAGATGCCACCGCAGTGTCGAAGAAACAGTGTCCTGCACACACTGAAGGACCTCAGTCTCTTTAGCAGATGTAGACGACTTTGGCCCTTTTTGTACAGGACATCTGTGTTGTAAGACCACTCCACTTTATTGTTGGGATGTCCATAAATCACTGAAATTTGAAGTAGAGCAGCCAGAGAACATCGGAGGGAAAACCAGAAAATATTTTCTCCATAAATTGTGATCTAGTTTAAACAAAATCAGTGAATAAAGTTATAAACATTGGGTGCTTTTGTACAGTAACCAGTAAGGCTGTGGCTCAGGAGGAAGAGTGGGTCATCCACTAATCAGAAGGTTGGCGGTTCAATCCCTGGCTGGTCCTGCTGCATGTCGAAGTGTCCATGAGCAAGATACTGAACCCAAACCTATGCATCAGTGTTTGAATGTGAATGACCGAATTTCTAATTTTGATGGCCTTTACCATCGATTGTGTGAGAACGTGGCATGTAATGTAAAAGCGCTTTGAGTGGTTGGAAGACTAGAAAGGCACTATATAAGTACAGTGCACCCCGCTCTGGCAGTATCTTTCAAGAAACTGAATATTTTCACCACTTCACCATGCTGCCGACAGTAAACTGAAGCCATTATATCCATCTATGCTTTCTTCAAAGGCACCAGACTGTCATTGGTGTTTTACCATGTTAGTTTCGTCACCAAAGTCACACAATAACACAAACTAATGAACCAGATGTAGACCAATAACTCCTATTTTTTCCTTTTAGGTAAGATTACTCTTTTTTTTGGAGTCTGGTGGGTTTGATAAGAGCCCTGTTCTGTTTCCCATCGGAAATGATGCTGTCCTGGGCCCATTACACTTTATACTTTACTTCCTTAATATGTCAGTGTTTCTCCATACTGCTACTTTTATTGCATGTCTTGTGCAGGTTTCTCAGTTTCTTTCAAGGGTCGAAGGATAGAGGGCAAAACTAAATATTACATAACAATTTCTCTTTCAAATTTTTCTTATTTTAGAATGCTTTGTTTACAACTTACCCATCTTCTTGTACTTTATAGCATCTTACCTCTGTCTCTCCTCCTCAACTGTCTTGCTTTCCAGTGAGTCAATATAAAGACCAACTGCAACGTGACTGTTGTTTGGATGGCATAAAGGACATTCCTGTTTTATACACCTGTGAGAGGCGCAGCGAGTACATCACAGACGGTGCAGCTTGTGTCGAGGCCTTTCTGCATTGTTGTAAGGAGATGAAAAGACAGCGAGCTGAGAGGAAGGAGGACAACCTCCAACTGGCTCGCAGTAAGAGACAGGGACATGGGATGGAGGGAGGGCTGGGTGGTTACTATCCATGATCATTCTGGTATAGCAAACAGTAAAAATGGTAACCATTTTATTACACTTTAGGTGACAACAGTTACATGGACATCAGTGAAATTGTTTCTCGCTCAAACTTCCCTGAAAGTTGGCTGTGGAAAGATCTAAAACTGCCTTCTTGCAATCAACACCAAACAAAATGGTAAGTCAACTGAAACCTATACACACAAAATAAATACACTGATAATTTCATTAATAACACCACCAGAATTTAAAGCTACACTTTACCTATCGGAGTGTAACACAATTTTCTATGTTTCAGTGACACCACATCAGTTGTGGAAAATGTTCCTTTACAAGACTCAATCACAACCTGGCAATTCATTGGCATTAGTCTGTCAAGAACTCATGGTGAAGATTCAATGATTAAACTCTGTCTTCAGTTTTAGTTGTATGTCTATAAAAGTCTTGTCTCCATCCACTCCTTACACATTTTTTTATCTCTGTTTCATCACTTGTATTTTGTATCTATCACATGCTTAAGGAATCTGTGTTGGCAATCCGTTAAAGATCATTGTCCGCAAGGAGTTCTTCATTGATCTCAGACTTCCCTACTCTGCTGTCAGAGGAGAGCAGATAGAAATTAAGGCAATCCTCCACAACTACAGCCCTGATTCTATCACCGTAAGTCTGAAAGAACTGGGAAACTGGGGCTAACTTTCTGCAATATCTACAATATTTAAATTCGCTTTTCCATTCACATTGATCTTCTAGAAAAGATTGTAAAGCCTTACATTTCTTTAAACTTGGGATGCACCATTGTTATGTAACCTAAAATAAAACTGATGATCTTTTCTATTCGCTCCGTGTGAGGTCATCATCGTTGATCAAGTACACATACCTCAGTCTCTTTCTCCATCTGTGTCTTGTTGTAAAGGTGCGTGTGGATCTGATTGAGGAGGAACATGTATGCAGCTCAGCTCATAAGCGTGGGAAGTATCGTCAGGAGGTTAAAGTTGGGTCCCTAACTACACGATCGGTACCCTTCATCATTATTCCCATGAAGGAAGGACAATATCGCATTGAGGTCAAAGCAGCTGTTAAAGACTCATCGCTCAATGCGGAACATTGAAGGATTGGCTGACGGGGTGGCTGGTAAGAGGAAACACAGTAGTGGGTTTAAAGCTTTTTATACCACATCAGAACTCAAGAACAACATAGAAGCACGTTCTGACCTGATCTCCCTGTCGGCAGGACGATGCCATTTGTCTGTGCTGTATAAAATCTTGACAAATTATGATTATTAAGATTATCAATTTTATGATCTGACAATGCTATGATTAAGTGTAAGTTAGGTTAAAGTACAAAACAATCTTGGTTAGGTTTAGGGAAAGTTCTAAGTTCTATGTTTTAATGTACATTAAAATACTCTGCTATGATGAACATTTTTTCCATACAAAAAAATGACAAGGGGCTGGAAGCTCTTTCTTTGATTCTGGATCTATGAATACCCTGCACACCACTACTTGCTAGGTTGACCAATGAAAGAGCAGGTAGCATCAAGATGGCTAGCATTAGAGAAAACATAGAGAGATAGAGAGAGAGAGATATAACTATGGCCTATATGTTTGAGCCTCAGTCAGACTCAGATGAGGAGACTGTTGGTGAGTAGTGTAATTAGCATCTTTTATTAGTTTAAGATGTTTGTTAGCTTGTAACTGGCAGTGGCTTTCACAGGGTCAATGCTTGTGAAACATATAATATCTGCTATGATGTTACAGTGTGTTCACATTGTCAGATTGTTATTACGCAGTACATGGTTGAAGGAAGATCCAACCTTCACTATGCCAGACCTGTCATTTTTAGGGCAAAGCCACTTTGGCCTTTAACAAATACAAATTATTCCGGCATCATGGCCAAGATGTAGGGCACCAATGCTAAAACCACCCAACAGTATATATAGCATATAAAAAATCAGCTTGAGCTTAATACAGCAGTAAAATGCAACATTAATTCAGCAGTAATATTAATACAAAAACATCATATATAATGATTTTTTTCAATACATTTTGCGATAATACTCACATAGTTTTACCGTAGTAAGGTTAAGAATGCAGAATTCATAGTAGCTGGTATTAATACTTTTACTCAATGGACCTAAATACTTCCCCAACCACTGGTTAGATGCTAACGTTAACTGTCTGAATTGTCTCTGGTTACAAATATATTTGTGGGAGAAATCTTGCAGGGCCAGTTCAAAACAAAGTCAATGCCAAACTTATTGTGTGGGTCGATCATTTTCTCTCTGTACTGACGGTTCGCTCTGTGCTGGAGGTTTCAGATTGCTTTGTTAGTCACATCTGATAGACAATGATTGGCTTTTAAATTTGTTACGTACACAATCTAGCTTGAACGGGTACAGTTGAATCAGATTTGAAGTGTACAGACATCTTCATCCTTCAGTAGAGAAATGTTAATACCTGTCTAGTCAAACCTTGCACAGATATAAAAGTCAGTAAAGTCAAGGTCTGACATTTTAGGGGACATAAACTAAGATACCTTTTTGAGTGGAGGGGATCTTTAAGGTTACAGGATTTTTGCCATCATGGTTACAATAATAACCATGTGGAGCGATTGTGGTCATGTTAAAACCAACATGGTTCATTGGAAATTGGAAATTAACAGCTTGAAAGACCAAGAAAGAATTGTACCAAGCCAGTCATATTGTATTTTCTTACACATCAGCATGTAAAGATTATTCAAAAATAATTGTGATTTCTAATGTTTTTTCCAACTGTTGTTTTTCAAGCCTCATGGTGTACTGGTTAAAACTCCTAAGAATGTAACTCTAGACCCAGCTAATAAAGGTGAAGGTGAGTTCACCCATTAAACAGCTACAGCTATTATACAGTACATTTAGTAATATATAATAATAATATATTTATCACTTGCTAACTAATCCCCCAACTTGTCCACTGTTTCTCCCTTCAGGTGGTACACAAAAAGTAATTATGAACAATGAAATTCCGAGGAAGGATGTGGCTCCAAACACACCTACTAGCACACAGATCTCTGTGACAGGTGAGATATAATGTATTTGGGCTTGTTATGTGATACAGCATCTGAACAATCACGTCTACATTGAATTAAATTTGTATTGTTCTTATTGGGAAATAACCACTTCACTGGTCATGGGGGACCTTTAGTTATTTCTTCCAGTTGATTTATAACATTTTGGTTTTTCTGTTTGTTCATACAGGAAGAGAACAAGTATCTGCACTTGTGGAGAATGCCATAAGTGGTAAATCAATGGGTAGTCTGATCTACCAGCCCTCAGGCTGTGGAGAGCAGACCATGATCCACATGACCCTGCCTGTCATTGCAACCACATATTTGGATAAAACCAACCAGTGGGAAGCTGTGGGTTTTGACAAACGCAAGGAAGCCCTCCAACACATCAAAACTGGTAGGCCAGATGTATCATCCTCTGTTTGGAATTGGTAAAGTTTCTGACTTGGCAGGAGTGTCATATAAAAAGACAGTATGATAGACAGCAATGCACGCTACCACTGCACCAATCCAAGTGAGTGACAATGAAAATAAATGGGGTCAATACAACACAGATAGACTACAACCATTTTCAAACAAATTTTCTTATTCAAACAAAAACCTATGCTATGCCTGGAAATATGCTATAATCACAGACAAAATATGCACGCTTCAGTAGAGCAATAAATGGCAGTCAGTGAAGAGGTTGTGTGTTTTTGTTTGTGTCCAGGCTATGAGCTTGAGCTTACCTATCGTAAAAAGGATGGATCTTTTTCTGTGTGGACTCATCGCCCAAGTAGCACCTGGTGAGGCATCTCAACATTTATGAACTCATATGTACTTATTCACACATCTTCCCTAAATTTAAATTCTGAGTATGTATTTCATGTGCAAATAAAAAACAAAACTATCACACAACCTCTCCTCTGCTCTCTAAGGCTGACAGCGTATGTTGCCAAGGTGTTTGCCATGGCCAAAGATCTGATCACAGTGCAAAACCACGTCATCTGTGACGCTGTAAAGTTTCTGATTCTGAATGCACAGCAACCTGATGGCATATTTAAAGAAGTTGGACGTGTGTACCACGGAGAGATGATTGTGCGTTCATTGCTTTCATTAACATCAATTCCTCATCTTGATGATACAAAAATAGCTAATCAATATGAAAACAATTACATGTCACTGACTATCATCTTCAAAACATGTTTGTGTGTGTGTGTGTGTGTGTGTGTGTGTGTGTATGTGTAGGGTGATGTTCAAGGCACAGATTCGGATGCCTCCATGACAGCCTTCTGCCTCATTACCATGCAGGAGTCACGGACAATATGTGATGCCACAGTAAATGTGAGTACCTCAACTTAATATATGTGTAGTGTGTATGTGCACATGCCACACTGGTGACTTGCAAAACAAAGCACTGAACCACTATTATGCAACTGACCATTTGCTTAGTCCCAACCCCCTTGTTACTGTTGCTACTACCTTCAAGCTGTCTGTTCTCACATGGTACATAATGCAGTGTATCATGGTAACAAGGGCATATTTAAAGGTCAAGTGTGTAAGATTTGATGGAATATAATATTCATAGGTGTGTTTTGTTTTATACCTTTGACTCTTAGACGAATAGGCCAGTTAATATAAAAGGGGACATAAAAAAAAATCAAAAGAAATTAAATAATTAGTGGATAATCACTTGAATGAGACGTTTATATCTACAGAGGGCTCTTCCAAAAGCTAGTTAAACA
>NW_023339729.1:8917662-8919811 GCF_004916995.1 Morone saxatilis
AGGATTGCCTTAATTTCTATCTGCTCTCCTCTGACAGCAGAGTAGGGAAGTCTGAGATCAATGAAGAAGTCCTTGCGGACAATGACCTCCAACGGATTGCCGACACAGATTCCTTAAGGATGTGATAGATACAAAAAACAAGTGATGAAACAGAGATAGAAAAAATGAGTAAGGAATGGATGGAAACTTTTATAGACATACAACTAAATCTGACAGAGTTTAATCATTGAATTCTCACCGTGAGTTCTTGACAGACTAATGCCAGTGAATTGCCAGGTTGTGATTGAATCTTGCAAAGGAACATTTTTCACAACTGATGTGGTGTCACTGAAACATAGAAAAGTGTTAGACTCCGAGGGGTAAAGGGTAGCTTTACATTATCAGTGTATTTTTGTGTGTGTATAGGTTTCAGTTGACTCACCAGTTTGGTGTTTGTCGAGGGCAAGAAGGCAGTTTGATATCTGTCCACAGCCAACTTTCAGGGAAGTTTGTGCGAGAAACAATTTCATTGCTGTCCATGTAACTGTTGTCATCCTCACCTAAGGTGTCATTAAAGAAGTTATTATTTTTCATTGGGAGGCAGTGACTGTTTACTAACTACCAGTATGACCATGTCTCTTACTGCGAGCCAGTTGGAGGTTGTCCTCTTTCCTGTCAGCTCGCTGGTTTTCCATCTGCTTGCAGCAGTACAGGAAAGCCTCGACACAAGCTGCCCCGTCCACTATGTACTCGCTGCGCCTCTCACAAGTGTATGAAACAGTAGTGTCCTTTATGCCATCCAAACAACAGTCACGTTGCAGTTGGTCTTCATAATGATTCACTGTAAAGAAAGACAGTTGAGGAGGAGATACAGAGGTAAGAAGGCATAGAGTACAAGAGAAAGAATGAACTAGAAATTTGTAAATAAAGCATTATAAAAAACAGGCAAATTAGAAATAGAAATTGTTCTAATAGTTAACTCAATTAGTTTTATTTAAATGCCCTTTATTCTTACCCAGTTGATTTGAATAGGGAAAGACTCTTAAATGGAAAATGGAAGAAAGAAACAACGAAACCTCCTGAAGGGCAAGAAAGGATGGATCCATCTCCCTCCAGTATATAAAAATATCAGTATGAAGAAAGAAATTGACATATTATGTAAATAAACTATAAAATAAGGAGTTTCAGCTTTATCTGTTTATTAATGCATAGTATGGTGAGAATTGTGAAAGTCAATAACAAACATTTTGGAGAGCCTGAACTGTGTGGCAGAAGATTACCTAATATGTGGTTATTGGGTAGTTTTAGAGTTACTAAAACTATACCATGGCTTTTGGTGGAACTAACTTTTTCTACTGTTGCGGGGGGAACAAATCATGTTCTTAGGTGAGCTCATGTCTTTTTAAGAGGAGTCCAGCTCCACCTGGCTCCCCTGTAGTTTGCATCCTGTTCTTACTTAAACTGGTGGTGACATCCATTATAGTAGTGGTTCGTTTCCTCCTGCTTGGGGCTTGAGGACATTTCATTTCTGGAAATGCAAAACAGACAAGATGTTTAACAGAACCCTACAAGGTTGTACCTAGACTTAATTTCTGCATGGTACAATTGATGTGATACTCTTAAAGTAAAAAAAAAAAACATTTAGCTGGTTTGATGCATGGATAGGGTGTGGGGGTGAGAAAATCGATCTACACTCACATCTCACTGAAATTTATACTGAAAGTATAATAGGTCGCTTTAATAGATCTAACTCAAAAACATAACCCCAGTGGTATTTGGCAGATCATTTTGTGTTTTGCTTTAAACTTTAAGATGATCTGTTCCTGAGACAACAAAGGTGGTGAATGGAACTTCAATTGTGGTGCTTACACCTCAAACAAACACATTACATCTAAGAACTGTACAGCAAAGTCATTTCAGAAACAATGTCTCAGAAACTCTGCATGGCATGAAGTAATTTTGGTGAAATGACCCTTTAAAAAGCATTTCTTCTACTGTACACTAGATGCTTACACCTAAAAAAGCACTCAAATGATGGTGATGAATAAGAGAACTCCAAACTTCTACACCCATCCACTCCTAACTAGGGAAGAGTAAAGCAGTGTCACCTTGTCTGTAGGGAGTCCCAGAGGCCGTGCTGGACTCCAACAACAGCCCAGCATCGTAGAAC
>NW_023339729.1:8919911-8932261 GCF_004916995.1 Morone saxatilis
TACAGAGACAAGTCCATTGTCGGAGGCAATTAAAAGATTGTTATTAACTTTAACCAATGCTGTCTCTGTGTTGTGATGAACTCTAAATCCTGACTAAAAATCCTCAAATAAGCTGTTGCTATGTAGAAAGTCACACAACTGTTTTGCGACTACTTTCTCCAGACTTTTAGAGAGAAAGGGGTTAGAAAAAAAGAAAGGTTAGAAAAAAAGAAAGGGCTTTTTAAGAAGGGGTTTAATTACAGGTACTTTAAAGGACTGTGGTACATAGCCTGATAATAAAGAAACATTGCTCATGTCTAATAAAGAAGTGCCAACTTGATAGCAGAAAAGTAGAAGAAATAACTTCACAAAAACGAACACTTATCAATATGTATATTGTTACTTACCTCACTACAAACACGCTCCTCTTGCTTCATGCCTCTCCTGTCTGCCTGAACCCACCGTGTCTTTGTCGTCCAGGAGTCATAGTTCTGGTTGAAGCAGTTGTAAATCTGTCAGTGTCGAAGGCTGTGTTTGGTCCCAGCCGTAGTCACAGGGAGGCTGCTGAGCCCGGCTTTGTTGACTGCTCGCTTTGATGCCCCTGGCCCCAAGCCTGAAAGCCTCCTCTTCCCAGCAGTTCAAAACTCCTATGCTAGCGGTGTAAACATACTTCCCTCTTTGAGCTCGCAGTCCGGGTACAGTCAGCTAACAGGACTGCTAACTAGCTAGTGGCGGGAGCTAGTACAGTTAGCACATGTAGCAGTGCAATGGTAATTTCCTGTATTAGGGTTATTACAAGAGTGTTGCAACAATCCCTTGATGCTTTTGTCCCGGTGACAAGGCATTGTATATATTTTATTGAAGATGCACTTTTCTGTTTGACAGATGGTGTCACTGTATTACGCTCTGCCTAAAGAAAAGGAAAGCGATTGTCAGAAATTTAACTTGTCAGTGGAGTTCAGCCCAGGTAATTTGTCTTTGTTCGTTGTCATTTTATCTGTTTGTCTGCTTGTTTGTTGTTAGTTTTTTCTGTTCTCTATCCATCTTCCTGCCAATTATTTTTCTTTTATAATAAAAGGGAATTAACAATTGTTTTTGATTTTTTTTCTGCTGCAGAAAGTGATGGGAAAACATACAAGCTGACACTAAAAGTTTTGTAAGTATAATCAAAAAGTCATACTAACAAGTATTAATGTGACACCATTTTTCCTCCTGGGCCCACCGTATACCCTCCCACCCCCAAGAGAGATACAGTTACAAACGTAAAAGGAATAACCACCATCACACTAATGGCAACAGTTACAGTCATGGACGAAAGTATTGGCACCCCTGGAACTTTTTCAGAAAATGCACCATTTCTGCCAGAAAAGTGTTGCAATTACAAATGTTTTGGTATACACATGTTTNNCTTTAAGTGCATTGGGACAACACACAAAAGCAGAAGAAAAAAGCCAAATTTTACATCATTTTACACAAAACTCCAAACATTGACTGGAAATAATTTCATTTCAAGCATGTGATCTTCGTTTAAACTCACCTGTAGCAAGTAACAGGTGCTGGCAATATAGAAATCGAAACTGAAGCCAGTTAGAGTGTATAAAAGTTGACTCAACCTTTGTATTGTGTGCCTGTGTGTGCCACACCAAGCATGGAGAAGAGAAAGAAGAGCCGAGAATTGTCTGAGGACTTAAGAAGCAAAATTGTGGAAAAATATCAACAACCTCAAGGTTACAAGTCAATCTCCAGAGATCTTAAAGTTCCTTTGTCAACTGTGCGCAAAGTTTATAACCCATGGAACTGCGGCAAATCTCCCTGTGGACGGAAGAGAAAAATTGATGAAAGAATGCAACGCAGGATAGTTCGAATGGTGGATAAACAACCTCAGTCAACTTCGACACAAATTCAGGCTGTCCTGCAGACTCAGGGTGCAACAGTGTCAGCTCAAACCATATGTCGTCATCTGAATGAGATGAAGCGCTATGGCAGAAGACCGAGGAGAACCCCACTTCTGACACAAAGGCATTAAAAAGCCAGACTGCAGTTTGCAAGAACATAACTGAGTAAGCCTCATTCCTTCTGGGAGAATGTTTTGTGGACAGATGAGACTAAGGTAGAGCTTTTTAGCAAAGCACGTCATTCTACTGTTTACAGAAAACAGAATGAGGCCTACAAAAAAAAGGACACGGTACCTACAGTCAAATATGGTGGAGGTTCAAAGATTTTTTGGAGTTGTCTTGCTGCCTCTGGCACTGGGTGCTTGATTGTGTGCAAGAATCATGAAATCTGGAGGAACTATCCCAAAAGATTTTGCCTGTAATGAGGCCTAGTGTCAGAAGCTGGGTCTGCGTCAGAGGTCATTGGGTGTTTTTCCAGCAGGAAATGACCCAAACATACCTCACCAAAGCACCAGAAATGGTTGGAGACAAAGCGCTGGAGAATCTGAAGTGGCCAGCAATGAGTCCGGATCTATATCCCATAGAACACGGTCCAAAATTCCAGTTGAGAGGTGTAGGAAACTTGTTGATGCGATTGGTTTCAGTTATTTTCTCCAAAAGGGTGTGCAACCAAATATTAAGTTGAGGGTGCCAATGATTTTGTCCGACCCAATTTTTGAGTTTTGTGTAAAATGATGTCAAATTTGGCTTTTTTCTTCTGCTTTTTTGTGTTGTCCCAATGCACTTAAAGGAAATAAACATGTGTATACCAAAACATTTGTAATTGCAACCCTTTTCTGGGAGAAATGGTGCATTTTCTGGAAAGGTTCCAGGGGTGCCAATACTTTCGTCCATGACTGTATAACAAGACTTTAAGGCACCAGAGGGGAAAAACAAACAAGCAACAACAACAACAAGACTCAGTTGCCACAACCAGGCAGTAGTGCGGGGCATTCTGTTTTTGACAGACAGAGTTGTGATCTGCAATTACACTGCTAGATGCCACTAAATCCTATATCCCTCTCACTTTTAATATTATTAGGTAAATTGACGAAATTGTAAATTGATTGAGTGGATACATTTTAACATCATTCCCTGATATTGTTTGATTAGTTCTTAACTGCATACTTTTCAGTGCAGAACAAGTCTATTTATCAAAGAGTAAAGGTTGTGAATATTGTTATGTTTGATAGAGGTGTGGACCCAGATGCAAGACAGATTCAGAGTCAGGTAAAGTTAAGTTGGTTGTATTCCAGAAAAATATGATGGAGAAGATGATGAGAGGGTTGAGGCGATGGCTTACCAAAGATGGCAGGTAGGCAGGCAGGCAGGTGAGGAGTAGTCTGAGGATAGATGGATGGATGAATGTCGAGGTGTAAACTCCCATTGTAGACTGAATGATCTGGTAAAGAGTAGATGGAGAACCGGAGTAGACATACTGTTTAGTAGATGAGTTAGTTGAAGGCAGGTGAGCAGACTGGGTAAATTGAATGCAGATAGGTGTGGAGCAGAGCTGCAATCAGGAAGGAAAACAGTGCTGCACTGGAGACACTGAACCCGATAAAGTGAAGGAAGTTGATGACAACATGAGTAAAATGAAGAAAAAGTAGTAAAGCAATATTTTCAACTACTTTGTCTGCAATTTGCTTTACAGAACCACAGCATGTTTGTTAAACTAATAGCAAATCATTTGCTGTATTGTTGTCAGAGAAACAAAATGAACATGCAGCATTTTTTGCTTTATACTAACATTCCCCAGTGCTCTGCCAGCGTTTTTCTTCTCTTTCTCTCTTTGAGAGACTGCTCTTTCTTCATCATTGTCAAAACAAGTCAGTTTTTAATTGTCCTGCACTCCTTGTCCATAAGTTCTTTGTTATCCACTCCTATTTCACACTTTCATCAGAAAAATATGATGGTGCAAACTTCTTCAGTGTTCTTTTAAATAAGCTTTCACACCCATTTAAGCTAATAGGAACTGCCCATTCCCACTAGTTTGAATTGCTTTTGAAACCATCTTAGAGGACATTTGATTTGACATTTGATAAAAAAAATTTCTTTCTCTACATCTTCTGTATACTGTTATTTTAATTATTCTGTCAATGTTTTGTACAGGTTTAAGGACATACGGCGTAATTCAACCATGTCAATTTTGGATATTGGCTTGTTAACTGGCTTCACCGCTAACACAAATGACCTGAACTTAGTAAGAACCTTCAATGATACCCACATAGTGTACAGTTCAAAAGCCAAGTGTTTTATGGTTTAGAAAATGATATGACTTTGTGTATGTGTGTGTATAGTTATCCAAAGGACCTGCCCGCATCATTGCAAGATATGAGTTAAACTCAGCCCTGTCAGAAGGAAGTTCAGTCACCATCTACCTGAACAAGGTAAGACAACACTTTCTTCCTCTTCTGTTTTCTCTCTTCCTTGTTCTTTATTTTGTTATCTCTATCGTTTTACATCTCTCCACAGGTTTCTAACATACAACCAGAGGAGATCACTTTTAGGATCCATCAGCAGATGAGAGTGGACGTCTTACAACCAGCTGCTGTGTCTGTCTATGAATACAATAACCGTGAGTCTCAGAGAAGCTTAGCAACATACAGTAGTTCCAGATATTTTTTCTTTGCTGCCAGTAGATGTCAAAGTAGATAACACAATTCATCATTAGCTTTTTAACGTATTATGTACATTATCTGATGGACTGGAATAATTTAAAAACATTTTTTGAATTTCTTTCTTTCTTGTTGCAGAGACACCTTGTGTGAAGTTCTACCATCCAGAGAGGAGAGCTGGAGAGCTTCTGCAGCTCTGTAGACATGGTGTATGCAGAGAATGTGCTGAAGGTAAACAGGATGGTTTTTAACTGACAACCTCATCCGTCTATTTTAAACATAAATTTTTTACATCTAACATTGTGCTTAATAGAGGTGATCGACCTGCTGGTTGTGCTAGAGGAAAATTCAGGACATCATAGTAATTAGAATTCATGTTAACTCTAGCGTATTTCATGAAAACTAATCAATTTGTTGTTGAAATGTTTCAGCTATTTCAGTTGTTTCAAATGGCTAAAAATGATGGTCAAACCATGCATCACTAGAATTACTCTCTCTAGCTTTATAAATCTCCCTTCAGAGCTACTGAGAAAAATATACCATCATATTCTCAGGGTAATTAGTAGTCTATTCCTTGTTACGGGTACACTTTACGACTTTACCACCAGTAAAGTGTCTATTTAAAAGGAGCTGGTCGGGCAATTAGTTTTACAGTAAATCAGCAGATTGTAACATAACCATCAGAACTTTCTGTCAGCGGCAACAAGCAACGGCAGGATCCTGTACAATCAGAGCAACAATCAGAGTCACTAACATACTTACATTGTGACTTAGATACACCTGCTCTCATCCATCAACTAATCCATGGACACTGATGCATCCACATGTGCTTATTTTTAATCATTTCATCAGTTGTATATTACTGTTCCTATTGTGTACTTCCAGAGAACTGCAGTATGCAGAAGAAAGGCGACATCGACAACGAGGATCGCATAGCTAAGGCCTGCGAGAGTACTGAGACCACCAAAATAGATTTTGGTAAGAGACTGTAAATTGACTGCATTTATGTTGTGCTTTTATCCAGACTTGTATGTTTGTGTAAGTAAGAGACTGAAAGAATAAGTAGGTTATGGAGCAAGCAAGCTAACAATCTGCAACTTGACTGTCCTCAGTGTACAAAGTGGAACTGCAGAAGTTTGAAGATGGTTTGTCCACTGATGTTTACACAATGCGGGTACTGAAAGTCATCAAAGAAGGTGGGTATTTTTTGCCTCTTTCTGACATTTTATGGGCACTTTGTATCTTAATGGAGTTTCCAGTTAGACATTAAAATGATTGCCCATTTAAAGGGGAAGTCTGACATTTTGGGAAACACCACTTACTCACTTTTTTGCAGAGAGTTAGATGAGAAGAGCTTACATAGATTATTGCTTAAATATGAACCTATGACTAGCAGCTCTAGCTACTTAGCTTGCATCGTCAGGCAACCAGTGGATATCTGGGAAAGTACTGGCCAAGACAAATAGTCAGTATTTAACCCCTGCCATAAAAAGGGAATATGTAATGTTTTGTCATGGCAGTATAAATGACACAGACTTAAAGTGCTGGGTAGGTGTAAGTGTTTATTTGACTTGGAGAGATCACGTCTTTAAAGCTTAAACTAAGTAAGATGCTGTAGCTCCGAAATATTATGGGATTAGATTCCTAAAAGATTAAGGCGTGCACCTCGCACCTGGGAATATGCGAAAATACAACATAATGTTAGTATAGGACCCTTTAACTATGCATATAATAAATACCTTCTCTTCTCTCCTCCTATATATTTTATATTACAGAAACTGACTGATGTGGGTTCTCAGGGGGTGAAACTAGTGCACAACTTCTCAGTGTTACCCTCGCTGTTTACAGGCAGGCTTTAGATCTAAGGAGAACAAAAAAAACCTACCTTGTCACTCGGGAAACATCCAAAGATATTTTACAAAGACAGGAAAATCAATTGTAAGTTCTTCTTTGGACGTAATGTGCATGTAATGTATTGTTCTCTATTATTTCATTATGTCTAAGTATCTAAACAGTTTCAAGCTATCTAAATTAAGATTCACTCTTCTTGTATCTACTTGTTACTGCTTTTTTGAGTAGATTAAACATTAAATCTACAGTTTTTTTGATAGCGAATCGAGGAAGTTTATAAGGATGTTTTCAATGTTCTGTGCCAGCCGTTAATTACAGACAGCTGGCCACATGAAGACTCATTTTATTTCAACTTGTTCTCCTACCAGGTATACAAGTATGTCGTCGGGTGAGAGAACGTTGGGGAGTCGAGTATCTGGACCCTGCAGAAGCCAGAGTGTCAAACTGTGAGGGAATATGAAAAAATACCTGTACGGGGCATATGAGACCTGGAATGGCAGGTAATGAACCTTTGGATCGTCAGCAGTAGTGGAAACAAGAAATGGTTCTTTCAAAAAAGCCTCCACTGCTATAAAATATGAGGCTGCTAAATGGGTGCAATATTACACTGCATTTAATGTAACACTGTTATGGTCCTAAATCTCGTTGCTTTGTCAATCGTATATACATATTTACTGTGGATTATGAAAACTAACAAAAGGTGATCACTGTTATATTGATTTACTGTCAATACTAAGCTTTGTTAAGTTCAACTTGAAGTTGAAGTTTCAACATTTGATAATTTTTGAGGGTCAGTGGAGTAAAGGGCTATGGGTAAGTTAGCAATGTAAAATGAAGGGCAAAGTGTTGTTTAAAAAATCGACTGTGATGCGCAGAATATATGACTGACATATAATATGAACTCATGTATGATCATACAGGCAGAAATATAGGGTGCATTTAAGCTGTTGTTAAAACCACTGCAAGTTATGCAAGTGGAAAATGTATTTGTGGTTTCATTGGCTAAATTGATTAGCAAAAAACATTATAATATAAAGAAAGTAAATTGTACATCCAGTGCATAAAAGATATTTATGTAATGTCGAAATGATTTCAGAAATACTGTGATATTTTAAAGGATAGAAAAATAGAGGTTCTGTGTGAAGACCCTTGGATGCTTTTGGGTTATTAAAGGAGTTCATAAGGAATCATACTGCAGCATTATATTTTTCATCACGTCGCAGAGCAAGTCAGATTAGGAAAAGTTAATCAACATGAGGGAAAATATGGACTGAACTAGAACAACCAAGTCCTGTTACTGACAGTGTAAGAATTTAACAAGGTATATACCAATATATTTGTATGATATTACCTTCAATTGGCCCATTGATCTGTTCTGATTTTTTCTTCTTATTAGAACCTCTGTACGCCCAACACGGATAAGGCAACATCCCCTTATTGAACCCAGTTCACTTTTTACAATAGCACATCACTCTCATTCCCTATTTGCACTACGATTATATCAGTGGTTATTTCGAATAATGCCGCCTTTCAATCCTTCATATTTTGGATGTTTTTGCCCAGTTTAGTTAATCTATGTGTTTACGAAGGATCATATTGGTCCAAGTCCCAAACATTGCCTCTTAATCACTCTATTAAATCAATCTGTACTCCCTCCTAATATTTCCAGTGTTAAATCTTTATCCATAAATCTGATTTCCATGAAGAACTTGTTATCAGCTTGAATCTCCATAATTTAAAATGGATATTTCTCCTCAGTGATAAACTTCTTTTTCATATTGGACTTGACTCTAATGCTGGAATGCTCATATCTCATATAGACCAATAGAACCTTGCCTCATCGGTTACAAGACCTTGTTTATTCTGCATTGCCCCATAAACCTTTGTGCCAGCTTGGTCCAGTCATGGGTTTTTTTTTTTTACTAGTTGAAAATCACACCCAGACCTCTCTAAAATGGACGCATAGCGCCATATCTAATAACTTCAACCTTATTACAGGGAAAGCCCCCTATCAGTTTTCTCAGTGGTCTGCAAAGGGTGTTGACACGCTGTCAGTTGTTTTGATAAAGGGATGAGATAATTTATTGGTTTGTGCTCTGTATATAAAGGTCTTTTTTCTTTTACCTCTGGCTCAGGTTAGCAATGCATACCTATGGGATCTCGTGGGGTGAAGCTTTATTAATAACTCATTCACTCCATTCTCTGCTAGATGTGTGAGGTCATACTAGAAGCTTAGTATCCAGGATATACTTACTAACTTCTAGCAGTCCATCAAATGTGGACTAGGGATCTTGGCTGTTCTGTCAATGAAATTTGCTGGTCAACAGTTTAGTTCAGTTTACATTTTTGCAAAGAATGTATCTCACTCCTAGAACGCTCGACTTGATAAAGTTCAAATCCTCTCCTAATTGTGAGTTATGCCCTAATGGGGACATGGGGTCTTTTCTGCACATACTGGAATTGCCCAGAAGTAGTGTATTTTTTGGAAAATGGTATCAATAACATTATCCAACTTAACACTAAAGTGCCATATTGTCCTAAGCTGCTCCTACTGAATGATACCTCTGCTGTAAGCCTCCAGTTTTATCAGACACAAACACTTTTAGCTGGTTTGACAGCAGCAAAAAAAAAGTTAGCCCTCTACTGACAACCTCCTCATTTTCAGCTTTTTTCAGATTCATTGGCTACAGTCTTTATTGGATATAGCATATATGGAGCTGCCAGTAGCAAGAATGCACAATGCCAAACAATCAACAATCAGTGCCTAGGCTTTAAATTCTATGAACACGCTAGGTCATAGACCCTATACAACTACTCTCTTCGTTTATGTATAAGAAGTCTATTTTTATTCATTTTATTTTTTATTTAATTTTTTTTTATTATAAATCTTTTACCTTCTCTATCTTGTTCTGTTAAGGCCAATTACAATGTGGTTTGACATTGATATGTCTAGTGGCTCCATCACACTGGAGAATAATAATGAAAGGAGAACCCTTGTCTAGTTCCATGCTGAAAAATACAATTAAATTGTATCATGTATACATACTACGTATTCATTTTTTTAATTTTAGGTCCAAATCCAAACCTTAAAGTACCCTGAATGAGTACTCCATTTAAACAAATGCCCCCTCAAGACAAAATTAAATGAATATCTACAAATTATTTACATTTATTATGTAGCCTACCTTATTTGAATGGGTGAGATTTCAAATTATAAACTTGTGTTAAGTAGTAAGAAAGTTTAATAAAGCAACAACATATAAATACAATACTGTATTATAGAGTAAGATCCTGCATTATTGAATTATATATTGATGAGACACATTATGTAAATGAATGTAATGGTGTAAAGTCAACCCTAAAGTTCATGGAAAAGCCACTAAACCTAAGACTGTAGACTTTACAACACTTTTAGTGATCTCTTAATGGCCTTTCAATGTACATATGGGCATGTGACTATTGTTTTAAGACAGACCAGATTATCAAAGCTTTCTGAACCCAGAATTCCTGAATTTTCTTAATGAAATTGTAATTCCATATGATTTTTTCTAATGTTTTGAGAATTTTAATAGTTTTTCAGAAAATATATTAAGACAATGCAGAAAAATTGTAATGAGATCAATAACAAGGGACTTTCTGCATTTGTAATCATTTACAGTAATTCATACAGTATTGACAGATATTGGGAGTAAGAGCTTAACTTTGTTCCATTTCACCTGTGTTTGTGTAGCATAAGTCAAGGTGCTGTGGACCTTTAAATGATGCCAGTAAATTGAATTTGCACAGTGATGAAATATGTCAGACACAACAAACAAACAACCAGTCCCAAACAATGATGAAATATTGAATTGATCCATTGCAGGTCCTTAGCCAAGATAATCAATAGATCACTCATTACATATGAAGTCCATGCTAGGGCAGAATATCCTTATCTGAGCAAATAAGTTATTTTGTAACACTCAAATAACTGTTAAGAAATACATAATAACATAAAAACATTAAGTATATTTGTCAGTATTCCTCAGTTTCTCAGTAAGTCAGTAAATCCTAAACAGCATGTGGTTCAGTAACTATATTTTTAAAGGAGACCCATGATGCTCTTCCTTAGTTTTCTGTCATATATATGTACTGTATATTTATATATGTTTCGATTGATTGGTCACCAATCATTATGAGCCAATATTCACTCTAAATAGATTGATCGGCAGTCTCTACAAAGGGGAACAGAACAGCCATTCAGAGGATGCATTCATTTTATTCCACAGGAAGTTATACGGTCTTTGAACCACATAGATTTTCTTAGGCAGGCCACCTGCTATAACCAGCATCTCATTTTAGTATTTTGCAGAGAAACAAAGAGAGAAAGAGAGAGAGAGAGAGAAGGAGAGAGACAGAAAGAGAGAGACGTTATATGGTGGACACGATGGAAAATTCTTTGCAAGCACTGACCAAGAAAAACACAGTTAAGTTTTTAATAGACATCATAGAAGACATCACTTGTGTTTGTGGGTGACTAAAATATATTATAGACAACAAAATCAACAGAGCAGACACATGATACCTTGAGAGAGAAGCAGAAAGCTGGTGTGTGTTAGATAGATGTGTCTAACCCTAACCCTAAAATTAGAAATACAAATATATCACTCCCCCCTCACCACAGTCGCACTGCCATTCTGTGGGAAACTGTATATTTGTAATGCTCCAATAACGAGCGTAGGCTGATATGGTTTAAGTTGTGTCCCTAAGAAGCACACTGGAATATTTTGCACATGTTGTCTGCCAATAAATAAACATTTCATATTATTTTAATTTTCAGGTTAATTTTCAATTCTACTATAATACTGTCAATGGTTTAAGGACAGCAACATTTCTCCGTTTGCTTCCTGAGTCATCATATCTGGCAAACAAAAAAATAAAAGATGCTTCACTGAGTTTTTATTTTCCAAAAGAAATGCAAAAAAGAAAAAGAAATGCAAATGCAAACCAATTTCAACTCAGACAAAGTGTGCAATGTTAAATGTTTGGTCATAAGAGTGAGACTCTTGAGCAGACTTCTCCATTGAAAACAACATCCTTCTCTTGCAGTGTCTTTTTCACTTTCCACGTCGGTGTTGTAGTATCTTTGGCAACTCCATAAGAGCAAAGGTTTGCAGTATAGCTTCTGTGTGGAAAAGTCACCCATGACCAGGTCCCTACCAACTCCTCTGCACACAAATGCAAGTCAAATATTTTCAGTGTTCTAGGTAAGAACTCCTTTGTGGAGTGTCAAGACTGTACTGATATCAGGGTCAAAATCAGTGTGAAGAATTGTCCAACAAAAACCAAAAGGCTGGCTTCTCATCTGTGACCCTCAGCACTGCAAAAGAAATTCATCCAAACTGACAAGACCCTCTATACCCCCAACAGCAAAGGTGAGTTCAATGCTCCATCAGTGCTGAAAAAACTCACATACCTCTGTGAGAATGTCTCTACACAAGTACGGTTAGGCTTATTACCACAGAAATTAGACCACACTATTTTCTTTAGTTTGAAGACATTTTTATTTTTTTGATTGACTGAACTGTAAAATAAGAGGTCGAGAGGGGGTATGACACCCAGCAAAGGGCCACAAGTCGGATATGAACCCTGGGCTGCTGCAGCAATGACTCTGCCTTGGTACATGGGGTGCAAGCTCTACCAAGTGAGCAAAGTGATGCACACTCATATGCACAAGTCCACACTCAGACTCTATATAAGAGTAGACGTCTCCCACTCAGCTATCACTTAATCTGGACTGTTGCGTCCAGCCAGCGGTTAATTTCACTCATCATTCCCCTCGTCACGCATCGCCCATAACTAAGTTAGCTAATGCACATGCAATTTTCTTTATTAGCGTGCACTAGCAAGTGCAAGGGTCTATCTGCAAACTTGTGTGTTACTATATGACACACCCAGTTCACTACACACATGGTTATGTGGCTGTATATTA
>NW_023339729.1:8932361-8933740 GCF_004916995.1 Morone saxatilis
GTTGCTCTGATTGTACAGGATCCTTCCGGTGCTTGTTGCCGCTGCCAGAAAGTTCTGATGATTATGTTACAATCTGCTGATTTACTGTAAAACTAATTACCCAACAATCTCCTTCACCAGATTTTAAACAGACACTTTACTGGTGGTAACGTACATGAAGATTAGTTTACCCGTAACAAGGACTACTTAACCTGAGGATACGGTTGTACCATTTTCTGCAGAGGAATTTTACAAAGTCTGAGAGGATAATCAGGGGACTATTTCACAAGAGCAGAATTCAGACAATCCAGGATAACAAAAAAAGCATGAAAAAAAGTAAGCTTTAGTCTAGTCAGTACATCCGGGCTTTAATAAATTTTATGTTGGACAAGCCAGACTGAGGAGGTGCAACTAGGTGAAACCAGGTTTAAGTAATTTGACCACAACAGACCACTAGGTTGATCACAGATTTACTGATGATTACATACTACATACTGGAAGCTGATGTAAAGCATATATTGTGTAAAAAATTAAACTCTCTGTAATAAAACAGCAGGAAAAAAGACATGGCAGACAATAGCAGACAAATTGAATGCGTAACTAGCCTAAAAATAAACATGTGGGCTACTACCCACTGCTCTTAACCACTGAAACCATCCTAATTATACCATTCAAGGAATTACTTGTCATTGGCACAAATTAACAGTTGTACACTTTGCTTTAAAAGTGAGCAGTGGAAGTTAATATGTTACTCAGGAAATTTACCATGGAGATTAATTACAACCACTAATCCACATGGGGTGGATAGTCAGTAAATGACTGGGGACTGAGGCTGTGGTTAAAATAGTGTGTCTGTTCAAATACTTTATTTTGGCATGAATGGATTTTTAATTGAGTTCCTTTATCAAGTCAATGTTTGGAACATTTTTAAGTGTGTTAAATAAATTAATTTGATTTCTGAAGTGATGAAACATTTTGTAAGTCAGTTGGAACCAAGCGCTTATTCACTGACTGCGGCTTTAATGTCACATCACATAAATAATAATACAATTATTGTCGCGGGGGTAGCAAGTCCAGCAGAGGACGCCAAACTTCCCTTTCCCTGGCCACATTGGCCAACTTTCCTCTTCCCAGGCCAGTGTTGAGATATAATCTCTCCACTTGGTCTGCCCCGTGGCCTCCTCCCAGCTGGACGTGCCGGGAACACCTCCCTCAGGAGGTGACGTGGAGGCATCCTCACCAGATGTATACAATAAAGTACAATAAAAACTGCTGCAGTGTATAGACAATGCAGGATGATAAGCCAATGTTAATCTTATTGTGTTTAGGTGTTAGGTGGTTAAGTTAGTTAAATTTAAAGTAGACAGATTAGGTCATCAGTTAGACAACATCCTGTTTAC
>NW_023339729.1:8933955-8935098 GCF_004916995.1 Morone saxatilis
AGCATATGAGACTCACGGTCATAGTATTCATAGACAGACACAGCAGCTGGTTGTAAGACGCCCACTTTCATCTGCTGATGGATCCTAAAAGTGATCTCTTCTGGTTGAGTGTTAGAAATCTGTGGAGAGATGTACAACAAGGTGAGGTGGAGATAAAGAAATTAAGAACAAGGCAGAGAGAAAAGGGGATAGGAAGAAAGAGTGTTGTCTTACCTTGTCCAGGTAGATGATTAGTGAGCCTCTTTCTGACAGGACTGTGTTCATCTCATATTTTGCAATGGTGCGGGCACGTCCTCTGGACAACTACACAAACACACACACACACACACACACACACACAGACACACACACACACACACACACATTGTCATAGTCAACTTTTATAAACCATAAAACACATCTTGTGTCTCCTACAGTATGTGGGTATGTGTGTGTATCTTTGAAGGTTCTTACTAAGTTCAGGTCATTTGTGTCAACGGTGAAGCCAGTTAACAAGCCAATATCCAATATTGACATGGTTGCATTGTGCTTCTTCTCCTTCGACCTGTACAGAAAATGGACAAAATAATTAAAACAAATAATGGGCAGTTCAAATGAGTTCCAATGGGTGTAAAAGCTTATTGTAAAGAATACTAAAGAAAACGTTTGAAATGGGGGTGGATAACAGTGCAGGATAATTAACAATGATGAGAATAACAGAATCAAATGGGGAAAGAAGCAAAGTAATGCAGGGGCCATAGCTAGTTGGAAAATGTTCTGTGTAAAGCTAACACTCACTATAACTTCTTGATTGTACTTACATAACCTCTATTTTCAGCTTGTATATGTTTTTATCTTCATCCATTTTCTCTGCAGGAACAAAACATTAGATTAGCATTTAATGTATTTGTTTTTGAATGTACAGCAGGGAAATGGGACAAGCAGATACAGTAAGCAAACAAAATCAAACAAAAACCAGCACACAAACAGATAAAATGACAACAAACTAAGACAAAACAAAGAAATTACCTGGAATGAGCTCCACTGACAAGTTAAACCTCTGACAGTCACTTTCCTTTTCCTTAGGCAGAGCGTAATACAGCGACACCATCTGTCACACAGATAAAGGTGCATGTAATATGTGACAAGGTAATAGGCAATCCT
>NW_023339729.1:8935242-8935665 GCF_004916995.1 Morone saxatilis
TCTGTGGGAATTTAAATATACACAAACACACACTTATCAGCAGAGGAAAGATGCAGAGAAGCAATGATGACATTAATGAGCTACTGTGTGTTTGTGTGTTTGTGTGTGTGTTCTCACTCTAGATGTTCTCGTGGTAAAGTGGTTTTCCCTGTTGAAATTGTACTTGTCAGGCTTTGACCTGCCTGGCAACAAGATGTCCACATTCAGATCATACTCTGGTTCTTTAGCATTGGCCCAGTACTCAGATACAGCCTGGTACACCATTATAGTGGCCTGGAGAGAAGAAGAGAAAAAATAGGTTTTTATATAAATAGGTTATAAACTGAAAAATGTGGAACTGAACTGAAAACTGGTAGCAGTACAAAACTGTATCAAGATGTAGAGAGCAGTCTGTGTTACCTGAGTTGATCCATAGCCTCCGCC
>NW_023339729.1:8935760-8936246 GCF_004916995.1 Morone saxatilis
GTAAACTGTTGAAATTGTCTGTGGTTGACTTTGTCTTAAAATAACTTGAATGTCCTTATTCTGTTACAGTTATACAAACTGCTAAAGTAATTTTGAATTATGACACAATCAGACTGCAGACTACTCGAAACTTGCCTGATACAAGCAATCAATCACAAGGAACATCAAGTCTGTTTTTGTTTGTAATTGTCATTACTGTGTGATTATGAAGTGCTGGAGGATCTTGTTTTTATAACTCAGCTTTTAAGTAACTTCAAAGGCAGCAAATATATTTACATATATGTATAATGTCTATGTATAATCATAAATTGCTCTGGAAAGTAGTCCACAGTAATGGATGGTTAGTGATGTTTTTGATAAATCAGGCAATCAACTGGAAAAAATTGGTTATTTGGGACATTTTGTGGCAGGGACATTACTTAAAAACCCATTTCACTGACTTTTGTTTTCAAACCCACTACCCTTTTAATTGGGCAGCATGAATGA
>NW_023339729.1:8936346-8952715 GCF_004916995.1 Morone saxatilis
AAAAGGTTTCAACATAACATTCCAAATCAAATAAAAATTGCACATCTAGTAAATTCTTCTGCTGGGTTTTTGTTTCAAACAACACATATCTCTGAACCACAATATCTTAGACCACGATACATTTATTTTATTGATACCCCATATGCGCTAAATATTAACACTGTAATTTAGTGTTACAGAATAATGCAAAATAAAGAGAACATTTTATTTCCATCCCTTTCTCTATTGCTGACATCCTTTGAGTTTGTATCGCTGGGCCATCTCCTTAATGCCCGAACAGGCAGCAGTGTGTTTCTGAGTTTGACACTCTGCTTCTGAGGGCCAGTACTCGATCCAGGTTCTCTCACCGAGGACATACTGATACCTGAGGAGAGCAAAGTGAAAAACACGTTGGCTCTTTATGTGGACAGCTATCTGTAACATATTGAAATAAATCAAAAAGGGATGACCATAAAAATCAAGTGCAAAGTTGTGTTTTTCCCTCAAAAAACTAAATTTAAAATACCACATAAACTAAACTAAACTTGATTTACATGCAAGTACATGATTAACAACAGAAAGCAGGCAAACGTTAAAGTTTAAATGCTGAAATTATCACAAGGGAGGTAAACACAGCGGACATACACAGACACAATAAACTTACGATTGACTCTGTTCGTCACTGTAAATATCTCTGGATGTGCCCATGATAAGGTACGTGTTGCCTCTTCTCAGATCTAAAGCTTCTCTGCAGTGTGGATAACTGAGGAATATGCGCAGCTTACCCACAGGACCCACATCATCATTTCCTGTCATAGGAGATAGAAGAGATAGAACAAGCTTGAAGCAAAACTATGGTTTATTACAAACTGGGTTTTATGTTTGTAGCTCTTTTGTATCAGTTATGATAACATTGTAGTCATTAACTGCGGTGTTATGTGTATGTGTATTAGTATCATCATTAGTGCTTTGGATAGGAAGCGCTATGACGAGCAGGTTGGCAACATGCATGGCAGCCTCTGCCATCAGTAAATAAATGGGTGAATGTGACAGGTGTTATAAGGGGCTTTCTCATAAAATTCAGGGAAAGAAATACCTCATCTTTGAGGTACTTTAGGAAAAGCATCTTGGGAAAACAAACACTTAGGCAATTCAAAAGAAATAAAAACCCACCTTCTTTGATGACTTCCATTACGCGCACTTTGTAAATGTCAGTGGACAAACCATCTGTAAACTCTTGTAGTCTCACTTTGTACACTGTGGACAGACAAGTTGCAGATTGTTAGCTTAATTTCTCACTCACATTTGAAAACATACACAACAACAAACTCTTACCAAAATCTATTTTGCTGTTCACTTGAGTCTCACAGGTCTTAGCAGTGCGCTCATCATTACTGATGTTGCCCTTCTTCTGCATACTGCAGTTCTCTGGAATAGGCACAAAGTGAATATACAACCGATGATTAAATAAGCACATGTGCA
Source organism: Morone saxatilis (assembly GCF_004916995.1). Taxonomy (NCBI): domain Eukaryota; kingdom Metazoa; phylum Chordata; class Actinopteri; family Moronidae; genus Morone; species Morone saxatilis. The sequence continues at coordinate 8,937,808 of NW_023339729.1, forward strand.
TGTACGTATGTGTGTGGATGAGTTGGGTGAGAGCCTGAATCTAAGTCACACTTAAAAGTATGTAAGTAAGTAATTCTTTAGCTCTGGCTGCTGCTCTGATTGTACAGGAACCTGCAGGTGCGTGTTGCCTTTGACAGAAAGTTCTAATAACAACACTATAATGAATTATGCAACATGACCTAGGGTTGCCCCCTAATAGTCGGCTTATGATAGTCACTGACAAGAGTCTTGCCCTTTTCATTAGTCAGATTAGTTTCAGAACAAAAACAACACTCAGGATACAAAATCAATTTTGAAAAAAAGCTAAATGTTTCCTCTTAACCAGCCCGCTACCCTCATCCCTGCATCACATTTCCCATTTAGAACTGTTAGAAAGGGCTTTAAATACCTAGGGGTTGAGATCACACCTGCTTTCTCCTCCCTCTTTACTAAGAACTTTGGTGTTTTATTTGAAAAATCTAAGAAAGACATGATCAGACGGATGAACCTCCCTCTGTCCATAACTGGCCGGATTAATCTCATTAAAATGATTATACTACCTAAATGTATTCACCTCTTTTTAAATTCATTGCACAGTAGCATATTATCGTTTATCTGGAACGGCAAACCACACAGAATAAAAAGAAGTGCCCTTCAAAGACATAAAAAGTTTGCTGGCCTGGCCCTACCTAATTTTACACATTACTATTGGGCATGCAATATAAAAGTTACGTTACATTGGATGGAAAAAGATCAGGGTGGTAGATGTGAGGCCTGGGTGCAAATGGAAAAAGCCTGTAGTCTGCTTAGCCAAAGTCTGTACTATGTGCCCCGATGCCCCCTCCCCCAAACCAATTTCTCTCCAACCTGGTGGTCTATAACAGGATTTGGTTTTAATTTAGAAGACACTTCAAATCGCAGACAAAATCTATACACTCTCTCATCAAGAATAATTATAACTTTCCACTCTTTCTCACTGACTCAACCTTTAGGATTTGGTACTCAAACTCTAACATATGTGATATCATTCCTCACTCACTGCAAGATGTTAGGAAATCATGGGAAAATTACCTTGGAGAGGAGATGACAAATGATCAATGGGAGACAGTGCTTAAACTGGTACATTCCTCTTCCTCTTGTGCTCAACACAGCTTAATACAACTCAAAGTTGTTTTGAAAGCACACTTAGCAAGACTGGCAAATATTTTCCCTGATGTGAATCTTTTATGTGCTGACTGTAAAGGCCAACAAGCAGATCACATACACATGTTCTGGTCCTGCCCCAAACTCAGTACATTTTGGGTCAACATCTTTATAGCCTACAGTAAAATGTTCCAAAAAGATATTACTCCCAACCCCATATGCACACTATTTGGATTCACCCCTGAAACTCGCTCCCTTAAAGGCAAAGCTTGCACAGTCATAGCATTCACATCCCTGATTGCAAGACGTCATATCTCCTGAAGGGAGGAAACACCTCCCAGCAAGAGGGGAGAGAGATACCATGCACTTTCTGACACTGGAGAAAATCAGATACACCCTTAAAGGCTCCCTGAAAACCTTTAGGGAGATTTGGACCCATTTCCTAGAGTATTACGAGGACTTACAAATACCATTAAATGAGATACCAATATCATCACTTTCAACATATGCTGCAAATGAATGAACGAACTAATAGAAAATCAATAAAAATGCGAACAAAAACAACGTTAAAACTCAACACAGGGCGTCACTTACCTGTGCATTGCTGCATATGCTGACTGTATAGCTGCTGCCACTCGCTAGTTAGCAGTCCTATTAGCTGTCTGTACCTGGACTGGGAGCTTGAAGGAAAGGGGGAGTTTTAACACTACCAGGGTAGGAGAGGGGGTCCCAGCAGCGAAGACTGCCATGGAGCACAAAACTGAACTGGGCACACAGCTGATTTACAGCAGCTCAGACCAGGACGAGCTTGTAGCGAGTTATTTTGGAAGTAACTGTTGAGGTTATAGATCAATAAGTCTGCCAGTATTTGTTTTTGTGAAGTTGGAAGTTATTTGTCCATGTTTTGAAAAATGAGAATAGTGTGATCTTATACTCTGTTAAACTAAATTAACTAAATGTTCAGTCTCCTTGTTGGATGTTCTGATACATTCAGAAAGTTTATTGCTTCTTCAGTTATCATTTCACAGACGGCTGTGAAAATCTATATATTTAAATAATTCAATTAATATCATAAACATGCAGCAACTAGATGACTACTGTAGTTATCTAAAGACTACTAGTCGACTAGAAAAATCTTCCTAAATGACCATCTCCTTCACCTGATCTTAAAACAAGCAAATAATCCAGAGTGCAACCCCCAAATCAGTGAGAAATATATGGTTTATCTCCTTGGCAAGAATTTCAAATGCAACAAATATATGTTTACAATAGACAGTTAAGGTTGTCAGTTCGACAACATCCTGTTTACCTTCAGCACATGCGCATACATCATTTCTACAGAGCCGCAGAAGCTGTCCAGATCTCCTCTCTGGATGGTAGAACTTCACACAAGGTGTTGCTGCAACAAGAAAGAAACATATTTAAAAAATATTTAATGCCAATTGCAGGATTGTAGCTATTTGGAAATGTATATTGTTTTATCTTGAAATTGTAATAACGCAGTATTATTAACAATGCCCTATTCACTGAAATCTATTGGAAGCAAATAATTGTTATTTAAGCTCAATAGTGGCAAACTGTCTGTGTGTCAGAGACAAGGGCAGCATACAGTATGTTTCTGGATGTCTCTGAGACGTACTGTGTTGATGGTTGGGTTCATAGACAGACACGGCAGCTGGTTGTAAGACGCCCACTTTCAGCTTCTGATGCATCCTAAACATGATCTCCTCTGGTCGTGTGTGAGACACCTGCGGAGAGATGTAAAACAAGGTGAGGTAGAGATAAAGAAATTAAGAACAAAGCAGAGAGAAAAGGGGATAGGAAGAAAGAGTGTTGTCTTACCTTGTCCAGGTAGATCATGAGTGAGCCTCTTTCTGACTCGACAGTCTTCATGTTATATTTTGAAATAGTACGGGCACGTCCTTTGGACAACTACACAAACACACAGACACACACACACACAGTTTGTATGTTTGTGTCCAAATATTAAAACACATCTTTGAGATCTTTGTGTGCATGTAAGTGTGTGTATGCCCTACTAAGCTCAGGTCATTTGTGTTAACGGTGAAGCCAGTTAATAGGCCAATATCCAACACTGTCATGGTTGCGTCACGCTCCTTGTCCTTATACCTGTAGAGAATGTGGGCAGAATACTATATAGCTATAAACTGAAATTAAAATATAATAAATATAATAGACATTTAAATAAGTTGACAAAAAAAATATTTTGTGGCAACATTTGTTGTCTCTTTCCTTCTGAAAAAATTAAATAATTGGAAACAACAAAAAAGTTATTAAAATGGGAGTGGGTAACAAGGAAATCAGCGACACAATGCAATTAAAAACAATTACAGCACTGAAAAGAGAACAACAAAAATAAATTGAGAATCCGAAACGGAGAGGGGAAGAAGTGGAACAATAGAGTGGGACTGGTCAAAGAATGCTCTGTATAAAGCCATTTTATGTAATGACTTTTTCATTGTACTTACAAAACCTCTATTCTCAGCTTATATATCTTCTCATCCTCATCCATTTTCTCTGCAGGAACAAAACATTAGATGAGCATAAAATGTTTTCTCATAAAATAGTAAAAGGATGCGCAAACATAGACATTTACCTGGGATGAGCTGCACTGACATGTTAAACCTCTGACAGTCCTTTTCTTTAGGCAGAGCGTAATACAGCGACACCATCTGTCACACAGACAAAAGTTCATGTAATATGGGATAAGGTAATAGGCAACCATCTTAACAATAGGTAAAGAAAACAATAAGGTAAAAAAAAAATAATATTATCTAAGATTCAAAACGGACACTTTAATAAACAACAGATGTTAGTTAAATAGTACTTACTGTCACTGTTGCTTCTCCTGTGCCTGTGGCAGTCACTTTAACATCCTGATTTATATCATTGATCTGTAGGGATTTAAATATGCACAAACACACACACGTGGATCAGCAGAAGAAACAAGTGATTATATTAATGAGCCACTGCGTGTGTGTGTTCTCACTTTAGATGTTCTCGTGGTAAAGTGATTTTCAATGTTAAAGTTGTACTTGTCAGGCTTTGACCTGCCTGGCAACAAGATGTCCACATCCAGATCATACTCTTTTTCTTTAGGAGTAACCCAGTACTCAGCAATAGCCTCGTACACCATTATGGTGGCCTAGAGAGAAAAAAAATTATCAACTGGTTTGAGGCCAGAGTACCACAAAGACAAGTCAAATAGTGCTACAGAAACATAACGCATTGATAGAGATAGAGAATGAGAGGTCTGCATTACCTGAGTTGATTCATAGCCTCCATTCACTCTCCGTTGTTTGTTGAACCATCTGACAACAGGTCTGGCTTCTTCAAAGGCCTTTATTAACAGAGGACAAGGTTGGAATCTTTGAGTTTGACTGCATTACATTTTTAAAAATGATGATAGTAAAAACACAGAATACATTGTTATAGCTTTTATATAACAGAAATATCATTACTATCATATATGGTTATAGTCAATGCCAGTTTCTACACTTTGAATTTCTGGGCCAATTTTTACTATATGTGCCTTATTTTAGCAGGAAATACACAACAAAACATTGTCTCTTAAATGGATTACTCCTGTAAATTGTAACAAGTTGCAAGTGTATTTTCCCTCTATACTAAAATAAATAAAATGGCTGCTTAGGAGGGCACACTGACAGTATATAATTAGTTGACAGAGCTTCTGGGTCTGAGATGTGAGGCCAAAGCGCAAGTACCTTAAACCTGCATTTTTCCCAAATGTGATTTATGGTCACAATTGCTAGCATTATGTTCATTTAGTAAATTATGGTCCCATTCAGAGTGAAATAGATAATAGCATTATGTATGCTTTTGGGTGTCAATGTTTTCTTACTGAATTTCTTGCCTAAAATGTTTTTAGAAACATATTTTAGCATCCTATATATCTGTAATACGAGTGTGTGACCAGGCAAGTCCCCATTGTTTCCTGTTTTGGAAGAGTCGAAACCAAGTGCAGCCAATAAGCGCAGCTCAACTTTATTTATCTGTGTATTATAATGTTTTTTGGAAAATGACCAGCAGTGATGTCATAGGGTCTTTTGAGTCAGGAAAATGCCTGTCTTCACAAACCTCCTGCCCTTTAGTGTAGTACCATGAAAGATGACTACTGAAGGTTTTATGGCATGAGATACCGGTGACACAAAGATACAAGTAACTGAGTCATGCTCACCTCGGCCTTGACCAGAGCCAGAAGAGCGTAAGCTGTGGCCTCCAGTGTGTAAACACGTCCCATAGGTACCTGCCAATGGGACAACTCTAAAAAATAAAAAATAAAAAAATTATATTAGTATACTGACAAGCCAGGATATGTAGCCTAATGCAGTGGACAGTACATTTAACAACGAAATGGCAAGACTGTTTCTATGCTACAATTTGTACTTAATAGCATTATCTATTCTATACTCTGTTTCTGAATATGTGCATATTGTTGTATAAAGAAACCTGGGGAAGCAAACTTGTAGAGGATATCCAGATTTAGTTTGTTTTCATTGGCCAGGGCGTAGGATGTCATGGCAACAGCGTATGGGTTGGTGAGGCTGGGCAGACGCTTCTCCAGGTAGGCCACTGCTTTGTCTATACTGCCTGGCAGACTCTGGACAGAAGGAACAGAAAGGACAAACAAAGGAGAATCAAGGTAGAACAGAGACGGCTTAACAGACAGAAAATCTGTGAGCACAGTACATCTACTGGATCTCAACATTTACTGGTAGAGAGGCACAGGACAAAATTGACAGGTCAACAGTCTATCGCAGGACTAACACATATATTAACACTGGGTTATTATTTGGTAATTGCAAGTGAGGGTAAAATGGAGCAGGAGATTGGCCGGAGAATTGGGGCAGTTGGGGCAGTTTTGCGATCCCTTTTATCCAACGCTTGTCACAAACAGAGAGTTGAGCCAAAAGGCAAAGCTCTCGATCTACTGGTCGATCTTTGTTCCTACCCTCACCTATGGTCATGAGAGATGGGTCATGACCAAAAGAACGAGATTGCGGGTACAAGTGGCCGAAATAGGTTTCCTCAGGATGGTGACCGGTGTCTCCCTTAGGGATAGGGTGAGAAGCTCGGACATCCGCGAGGGACTCGGAGTTGAGCCGCTTCCTTATTTCCTTCGAAGGAGCCAGCTTTAGATGGTTTCGGGCCTCTGGTGAGGAATGCCTCCAGGGCGGCCTCCTGAGGAGGTGTTCCGGCACGTCCCACCTGGGAGGACCAACGGGGTCCAGACCGAGGACCAGGTGGAGAGATTATATCCTCAACACTGGTCTGGGGAACGCCTCGGATCCCCCAGTCAGAGTTGGCCAATGTGGCCAGGGAAAGGGAAGTTTGGGTCCTCTGCTGGACCTGCTACCCCCGCGACCCGATCCCGACTAAGCGGATGAAGATGAGATGAGATGAGAATATAATAAGCAATTAGGGACAGGTATGTTAGAGCCATTTTCACTTTCATTAAATTACTATTGTTTGATTGTCTGATTAAATTTTGATTGATTAAGTTAAGAAAGAGTTAAGTGTCTTCCCCTGCTTCTCTTTAATATCCACAGTGGGCGTGGACTACAGCTACAACTCCCCCCGATGAAAGAGGCAGTGGCTATTCTTTTAATTTAAAGCCACAATAGACTCTGGGACAAGCTTAAACCTATAGCTTTCTCTCACTTCCAGCCATACTGAACTTCATTAGTTACAGTTACTCTTGTAGTGTAGGGTCGGTAAATGAAGAAAAACAACAGGCGACGGAAAATGAAAAAAACATTTTATGCAGGTATGGTACTCACATTAATAGTGGCAGCACAAATCGTGCGTGATTCCTGCATGGCAATGAGGCAAAAGGCAGTCATGGAGGCATCTGAATCTACGCCTTGCACGTCACCCTACAAGCGAACATACAAAACACAAACGTGGGTAAATCAATACCAAAAATCTGTTTATTCAGATGTCAGTGATATGTAATGATTTTTAATATGGTCTTTTGTTTTGTGCCAAGTTGAAGACTGATGCAATCAAGGCACGCACCATCATCTCTACATGGTACAATGTTCCATCTTCTCTAAACAAGCCGTCAGATTGCTGTGCATTGAGAATCAGAAAGCTGACAGCATCACAGATCACACTGCTTTGCACGGCCACCAGATTTTTGGCCATGGCAAACACTTTGGCAACATAAGCGGTCAGCCTTGGAGAGAAGAGAAGGTGTAATAGTATACTTTTATGAAAAAAATCCATTCCCACATAGACAGAATCTACGTTAGGGGAGGATGTGCAAGCATTTATGTATGAGTTCATTTGTGTTGACAGGCCTCACCAGGTGCTACTGTGATGATTTTTATAAGCAGCAAAAGACCCGTCATTTTTACGGTAGGCAAGCTGATTCTGGTAACCTACATAAAACAAACACAAAACCGTTTACTGACGCAACTAAACTCTATTGAATCTGTACTAAAAGCCAGTTTAGGTAGCACTTTTAAATGAAGTTGCTTGTACTGCTGTCTACCAAAGTCTCAAAGTATCTAAGCTTTATATCTTACACATAAGGGCCTTAAATAAAATTTCTAGCATCTGTGCTCATGAATGCATTTGTGTGAGCCCACCGGTGCTGATGTGTTGGAGGGCTTCTTTACGTTTCTCAATTTCCACAGGTTCCCACAGGTTGGTTTTGTCTAAATATGTGGTTGCAATGACAGGCAGGGTCATGTGGATCATATTCTCCTCTCCATCGCCTGAGGGCTGGTAGATCAGACTACCCATTGATTTCCCTTTAATGTCATTCTCAAGCTTATTTGATTGCTCTCTTCCTGCAAACATTTCCACAAGTGAGGTCATAATTTGCGACAAAAACCATTCACATTTATGCAGAAGTAATACTACAGGCGTGTTACGACAAGGCATGCCATAAACAAATCTTACCTGTCACAGAGATCTGTGTGCTAGTCGGTGTGTTTGGGACAAAATCTTTTATAGGAATTCTACTGTTGATCATTTCTACTTGTTTGCCATCTAAAGGGTAGAACATTTGTTGAGATTAATTCACAAATAATAAACAGAGGTAACCTTTTAATTAACAGGCAAATAATTATATACAAATAACAAACATCGTATAAGTAACAGGTTGCTTCTATTCAGTATTCAATGAGTAATTGCAATTTTACAACTTTGGTTAATACTATTATGTAGTTAATGGCCTGTAAATTAAAATTTTAAAACAGATACTATAATGACTGTTTTTTTCCATACAGCAGCTGCTTAATGAGAGAACTCACCTTCACTTATTTTTGCAGGGTGAAGAGTTACAGTCTGAGGAAATTTAACCAGTATGCCTTCTGGCTGGGAAAAAAACAGTTAGGACAAACATGAGGGATCACAACTATTTTTAAGTAAACTTTATTGACTGTACTTCAAAACTTTGTTCTAAAAAACCTTTTAGTTCCCTGAATTGTGAATAAAAACTTAACTAGCAGTTAAAGGTACCCTGTAATGTTTTTGACCAGTAGTGGCGCTATGGAGCAATGTTTTTCCAATTTTTGTAGCGTGTACATGAATGCGGAAGCACATGCACCTGCTCGAGGATGCGGGAATTTGATACACACATTCCTGACACCATTTTCACATTATTCTGATGCTGATAGACAGACACTGGTAGTAACACATGAAGAAGTGTAGCAATGCTGCAAAGAAGGATAAGGAAGAAAAAAAAACAAGCAAACATGCACGTAAACACTGCATGCATTTATATATTTTATATATAAATATATATTTAAATCTTTGTTGTGTCATTGAGTGTCAGTGTTTCACAAGAAGTAAATAAATTTATATCACGAGTGCCAGAGATGTCTGTCCTGCTGGTTTTAGGTGGCTGCCGACACTTATTGTACAGATAGAAAAGGCCTAAATACATTATCATGTAGCTGTAGACAACAGAAGAAAAGCTCTGAACCCACTACATGGAGCATATTTCTCTTACCACCACCTGCAGCATTTTCATAATTCCATCACTAAGCATTGAGTCTTTAACAGCTGCTTTGACCTCAATGCGATATTGTCCTTCCCTCGTGGGAATAATGATGAAGGGGACAGATCGTGTCGTTTTGGACCCAACTTTAACCTCCTGTCTGTATAATGCGCGCTTAGAAGCTGCACTGCACACATGTGCCTCCTCAATCAGATCCACACGCACCTTAAAAATAAGACAAAGATAAATAGAGGTATATGTTGTTGATCAAAATAAAAAACCCTGCATAAAGTGAATCAGTATTTAACATAGACACACACACACACACACACACACACACACACATATATATAAATATTTCAGGTACTCTGTATCATTACCCAGAAAATAACAATAATGCTATTTATGTCTAATGTTGTGTCCGCTTGCTTGAATGATCCAGACTTACGATGGCAGGATCAGGGCTGTAGTTGTAGAGTACTGCTTTAACTTCTACTTGCTCTCCACGGACAGCAGTGTAGGGCAGCTTTAGTTCAATGAAAAAATCCTTCCGTACTATTATCTCTAATGGTTCAGCCACACAGATACCTTAAAGAAAACAAGTAAGCAACAAACAAGGCTTGAAAGATAAAAAAGGGGAAAAAAGGGGTAACTAAGTGAGGGACAGACCTAAGAAAAAAGAGAAATGGTGCAACGTAGGGTTTTTTTGTTTTTGAAGATAGAGGCAGAACTAAACATAAGACAGAGTTTAATCATTGAATACTCACCGTGAGTTCTTGACAGACTAATGGCAGTGAATTGCCAGGTTGTGATAGAATCTTGCAAAGGAACATTTTTCACAACTGATGTGGTGTCACTGAAACAAAGAAAAGAGGCAAAATGTAAGGTTATCACTGCATTCATTTGTGTGTATAGGTTTCAACTGACTCACCAGTTTGGTGTTTGTCGAGGGCAAGAAGGCAGTTTGATATCTGACCACAGCCAACTTTCAGGAAACTTGGTGCGAGAAACTATTTCATTGGTGTCCATGTAACTGTCATCCTCCTCACCTAAAATGTCATAGAATAGTTACTATGGTAATTTTCATTAATTTTACTACTTTTTTTAATACTACCAGTATCGCTCTATTTCTTGTCCCTGTCTCTTACTGCGAGCCAGTTGGAGGTTGTCCTCCTTCCTCTCAGCTCGCTGGCTTTCCATCTCCTTACAACAATGCAGGAAGGCCTCGACACAAGCTGCACCGTCTGTGATGTACTCGCTGCGCCTCTCACAGGTGTATGAAACAGGAATGTTCCTAATGCCATCCAGGCAACAGTCACGTTGCAGTTGGTCTTTATATTGACTTGCTAGAGGGTTACGGAGGAGAGACAGATGTGAAAAGGTATGGAGTACAAGCAATGTTGCCAGACTGGACTGAAAACGAGTAGCTCAATCAGAAGCTAAAGCCTGCTTAAGTGTTAAAAGTAGCTACATTTTTAATAATCATTTAAAATAAGGTTGTATAATACTGTTTTGAATTGGGCAAACTTAAATCAACAGGAACTGTACGTTTATAATAGAAGTCACAAAGAAGAAGAGAAAATGTTAAATGTCATGTTAAATTAAATGTTAAACATTGTCACACATATGAATCAAGTCTTACATTACATTTCAGCAATCTGTTATAGTATTTTCATTTGATATTTTGTAGTATTTTAATAGTATTAAATGTTTTTGTTTTTATTTAATTAAAAATACTATTTCAGAGATTCCTCCACGTACCACTAGAGGCAGCTTGGATACCATAGCCTCTCTATGAGCTGCAGGTCAAACTCATTCACTCACAGGATCATGATTTACAAATTACGATGTCTGCAGTCACGTGATTCTGATGATGCTTGAAGTTCAGAATCAGACAGTAAGTACTGTGCTAGTTATATTTTATTAACCCTTAGGGGTTCCTGGGTACATTTTTCTACCATTCCGTTTTTTATTTTCATGCTATTTTGGCTGTGTTCAATGAATTGAAGCTTCAATTTGCCCAAAAGTTATATTCATTTTTGCTTTTGTTTAGATTTCTGGGTCTTGTTTCCTTAAAACAATTTAAGCCAAAATGGCCTTAGGGCTTATTGCACAAAAACTCACACATAAGTTTACGGCAAGAAAAACTGGCCGATTGGGGAAAACCATTCAAAAACGCCATTTTTTTGATCCCATGTTTATCTTAACATAAAACTAAGTCATTTCCTTTTAATTGTTAAGATTTTTCATTTTGATCTTTTTACAAGCTTTTCAATTTAATTTTTATATTAGTCATTAGGATACAAATGTGTGATTTTTGTTTAAAATCTGGACAACTGCAGAAATAATAATGCATAAAATCAATTGGTTGCTGCCAACTCATTTGATACCCAACTCAGGTCCAAAATAATATTTATAAGCAGTATTATCTTTTGCCATTAATTTTCATGGAGAAATTATTTAGTTTTTTTCAAAAAAAAAAAACCAGGGCAGGAGTTGTGGTAAAACAATTGGCCTTTAAAGGGGGGTTAAAATCCCCCCAAACTTATAATAAATAATTTCGATATGCTATTTATTCAAGCTGGAAAGTAGTTCTAAAAAGATTGACTCATTTAAAAGTTTAGAAAAAATATTTGGATTTATATAGGTTTTTACAAGCGTTTTGTGAAGGTGGGCGGCAACAAATCTTGACCTTAGAGTTCAAAAAGGTGTCACCAATTCAGTTTCTGACCAACCTGCTGAAACATGGTTTCACAATCACTCTCTTTGTTTTCCTGAGTTATGGTGGTTGATAATACTGTTCCAAAAAAGGTGTTTTTTCCAGGGCCTTATAAATGTTCACAGGTGAAACTGACTTTGACCTACGGTGGCCAACAAGTTTGCAAACGGCGGCCAACAAAAACGGCAAAAACGCTTGCAAACACAGGAATGGGATGCAAAACAAAAACACATAAACAAATGCAACAGGAAAAACTGTAGGCAACAGAAAAATGCTGCAATTCCACAAAAATGTTACAAAAGAAAAAGGAAAAACTTACAAACCCACAAAACACTGCCAAAGAAAAATGCTGCAAATACCAAAAACACACAAAACAACAAAACAACTCCAAGAGAGAAACGCTGCAAATTCACTCCACAAAACGGAAGTGCGCCAGGCCACTAGGGGGACCCGACCTGAGGGATGGACCAGTCCTGTGGGACCAGACCCGAAAGACATGATGACGTGTTGGTGTGTCTATAAGCTGTAGCAGAGGTACACAGGATCTCAACAAACAGACTGAAATATATGAATATATATAAAAATAACAATAGCTTTGTTCACCACAGCGACACGTATCTAGCAGACAGTACACCATCCACGATACACGAGTGTGAGCCCATGTTGTTAAATACAGCAGATACAGCAGATACAATAGATGCAGCCTAATTAGCCTACACTAAACAGTGTGTGTACTGAATGACAGATCTGCCACTGAACTCAGATCAGTGTGATGCTGACAGCACTGTAGCTGTGTGACGTAGCTGCTGAAGTGACTTCTTTTTTTCGTATGTGTCTCAGCTTTGTTCCCAGTTGCAGTCGGACACTGTTTATGGACCCAGAGTTCAGAAATATTCAAACACACTGCTAAAATAAGACTAAAGCATGTTGACGGGTCAATCTGGAGCATTATTTAGTCTCGGACATGGCGGGCTCAGTGGCTTTAAAACAGAGCCCACTGCCTCTGAATGACATGCGTAGTGAGAGGTAAGGATAATGCTGTGCCACTTCAGGTGGCCACTGCACTCCAAACTGCCACATCTCAGATCATCATGCTGGCCGTCAGACAAACCTTTACATATTACATTATTATATTACATTGTAAAATATGTTTCTGAAAACATGTTAGCGAGGAATAGTCTGTGCAGTAACGTTTGCCAATCATGGCTCCAAACTGGAACTGTTGGTACCACCTTTTCCACCTAATTAGCTCTGGTTCTTGAACCGGTTATGTTCAGGATTCAACAATCTTCTTACCAGGAATAACCCTCCTGCGGGAGCTGTCTGCCTGTGGTGCTGTATTTTAATGGTGGTCATAGCGGCGGTACCCGGAGAGCCTGATATTCTCTGATGTTGTACACAGTGTGAAAGCCTGTACACTGGTGCAGGTAATTCTGGAGACTGAGGGTGTTGAGGACATTTAAAATACCGAGATGAGATGGTGCAGAGTTTTTATAAAAAGTGGGAAAGTGGGTTTAATGTGAAATTATTGTTTTGGTATCGGCTACAAAAAAACATATTGTACATCCCGAGTGAATTCTGTAACAAATATAATAATATTGTGATAATCTGATGATGGGATCTAGCAATGAAGTTGTAGATTGCAACCCCCCGCCTCACCCTCCTCTTTCAAACCCGAAGGAGAAACTATGGTAGCCACAGAGCATTGCAGCGACCCTGTCTAGAGTCAGTGTTTGGTTTGTCCGTTCTGGTCTACTGTAGACCCATGGTGGACTCCGTAGAAGAGGACCCGATCCCTCTGTAGGTAATAACTTATTTATAACAGGTTTCAAGAGTTTTTCCTGAATTATTAGTGGTTTTACTGGTTTTGAGGCACAAACGTAGCGGTAGTGTAAATATTCTCATTCTGATGTAATGATTCCTATATTCAGGTGATTATACACTAATGAAAACCTATGAATATAATGTTACATTTCTGACAATAGATCCATGAGAAACAGATGAGAAGCATCGGTCTGTCAGACAGTAAACAGGCCGATGGAGGCTGAAGTGGGTTTGAAGCTGTTTGTGGACAGACCACTTCCTGCTGACAGACTATAGTCCCCATTCAACGCTTCCGCCCACTTCTTCATTTGAGTTATTTAAATCTCGCAGCTTCTGTCTTTTTAATTAGTCTCCTCTCTGATGGAGCTATGTGCTCTCAAACAGGCCGCACAAGACTAAAAATTAAAATAATCAAACCACCAAGTAAAGTTCAGCTCCAAATCAAACCCAGCTCTTCACTTCAACAACCTGTCCTCCCAATGATTTGCATGTTAGGTAAGCAGCGACGGAATCGCCCGCTGTGCTGCAGTGGATTATATTCAGAGGCTGTAACTCTTCTCCAGCCGACATCAAAGCACCTTTGATCTCTCGGTTTTCACCGTTAGAATGAATGCCCATCAAACAGAAACCTTCAGTCGAGGTGAAAAACTGACCAGAGTCCTTCAGTGAATAGAAAATCTGATTTTGAGAACAAGTACAAATTCAAAATGAGTCATTTACACAGTCAGTTGTAAACCATGACGGCATTCATCAGTTTGCTGTGAAGCTGTGTAATTATACATGGAAGTGATGTCACCCAGCTCACTGTGGTCGGTCCTGGCCTACAGGTTTGGGTTAGGGTTCCTGACAATAGATCCTCCACACACACACACACACTGCATTTTCTCCTGATGAAGTGAATCCGGGCTGTGTTGTGTGATGGACTTTCTAAATGATGAATCATCTGGCCTCGTTAGCTGCGATAAAAGCCCATTAGCTCAGCGGCTGACACAGCTAATTACAGAGGAGGTGAGGAAGATGAAGGTAGGTGGAGGGATGAAGATGCAGGAGGAGGAGGAGGAGGAGGGTGCGCTGAGGCCACAGAGTCAGCCAGAGCTATAATGATACATAGGCCTGACAGGAAGGAAGTGACATATCACTGAACGCCTTAGGCTTACACACACATACACACTAAATAAAGACACACACAGTCACCAAAAAAAAGCTGAGGTGGCTCAGTCGCCGTAGCCACCGGGCCCTGTGAGCTGCCC
>NW_023339729.1:8952721-8953023 GCF_004916995.1 Morone saxatilis
CCCTCCTCTGTGCTCCTGCAGAGGAGAAACAAGTGGACGAAGTTCCAAACATACTATTGATATTGACGATAACTATGAGGTATCCGTGGTAACCAAACTGCATCACTCGTACAGACGCAAACATTTCCATCTCTGCATTGTTTCATTGTTGACTCATCAGTCACACCTTGCTGTCCTCTTCAACGTCGCTATAGTAACCGAGCCCAGCGTAGGTGCAGGCAAGGGTGCTCCACAGACCGCAGTCTGTGCAAATATCGCGTGTTTTCTCACATGCTGAAGGTTGTTTGAGGTTAAAGTCTAGG
>NW_023339729.1:8953048-8957081 GCF_004916995.1 Morone saxatilis
CAAAAACACACAAAACCCAAAACAACTGCAAGAAGAAATGCACAATTTCACTCCAAAAACGGAAGTGCCCGCACTTAGGGGACCGACCTAGGGATGGCAGTCCTGTGGGACGACCGAAAAGACATGAAGAAGAAGAAGTTGGCAACATATAGAAAGGCAGCATGGTTACGTGCTAATGTTACGTGCTAGAAACTTGTTTATAAGAGCTGTGACTTGTGAACAATGTTAGACGATAGAGGAGGGAGGGCGGTTGGGAGAGAGGTTAAAATGAGACAGAAACAGAAAAACAAATCAAACACCCCATATAATTTACTGAAAGGTGGAATATTAAAAAAGGTCTTATTTAAAATGTTCAGGAAATTTTTTTGTGTGTTTTTGGTATTTTGAAATTTTCTTTTTGCCAAATTTGGTTAGTGGGTTGTAATTTTTGCTTCCTGGCATTGTTTCTGTGGAAAATGCAAAAAAGCAATTCTGCGTTTTTCTGTTGCATTTGTTTTTATGTGTTTGTGTGTTTTTGGTTTTGCATCATTCCTGTGTTTGCAGCGTTTTGCCGTTTGCGGTGCGTTTGCCCGTGTCGGCCACCATATTGACCTTTTGGATAAAACATGGCATTGCTTCATCATTCTTAATTTTTCCCATTTAACTGTGTAACAACTTTGTGCAATTCATAATACATATACTTACACACATATACAATGCCATCATGACTTTTTTTAAAAAAATAAAACATACACATATATTCAGTCCTGCAGTCATGGA
This sequence comes from Morone saxatilis, assembly GCF_004916995.1. Lineage (NCBI taxonomy): Eukaryota > Metazoa > Chordata > Actinopteri > Moronidae > Morone > Morone saxatilis. The sequence goes on from NW_023339729.1 coordinate 8,953,808, forward strand.
GGGTGTTGTTAGAGCTGAAGGCACACATCTCCATATGCATCTTGCCTATTTCTACACACATCAACAAATAAACTAACACTGCCAAAATTATAATAAATGCATAACTGAGTTTAAAAACTAAATAAGTAAGCACTACAAAACAGGTTAAGGAGCAATATTATCTAAAATATAAAATACACAAATAATTACAATATCATTTAAAAAAAAGCCAAGATGTTCATTGAGGGGCAGAGCTTGAGGTTAGAAGAGGCCAGCGTTGTTTAACCCTGAGGACAACTCTGATGATCCCACACTACTTCACAATGTCATTAAACTACATCTTTTGTTATTATTTTAATGTGAGACATCCTCTAGCAGCAAAAATAACATACTCTACATTTAAAGCCATTTTTATACAACATCACTAAGTCACCCCCAATGCCCATTATTATGGATTAATTTAAGAAAACCTAGTGGGGTCCATTCAACAAGAGGAGCAACCACCAAGTCTTTGTCAATAAGAAGCAATTAGATCAAGATTTGTTAGCTAGTGACCTGACATTGAGCAAAGCAAAGCTAATGTGCTACAATTGATACAACAACAAGTGACAGTTGGGCTGCAGTGAACAAGCTAAAACAAATCTATGAGTGTGTGGTCTGTCATTGAGAACTACTAGAATGCCAGATACAGGGACAGGATTAGTGGGTTGATCATTAATGTGATTAGTTTCTTTTCCAGTAGTATTTATGCCCTTTCTATTTGAGTTAGATGTTATTATTTTTGAAAATATGTCTCCTTGCCCAAAAACAATCAAAATTACAGATGACGCTGTAACCAGTGGCAAGGCAAACATTCTGCAGTGTAAAGACAACTTAACCATTCACTGCCTTTCTCCAGTGTGGGGAAATACACAGTTTATCCAGTTTTTCTGTTGTCTCTGCAAGTAGCTTAAAGTTATGTTGAAGCTTTATAGATTGTATGAGCTTAATGTTATTTGTGACTATATGCACAACAGTGTGCACAGTGGGATGAACGTCGAGGACAGGAGGAATGTTTTCAATAACATCCAAAGTCTTGGGACTAAAAAAAGAAGTGTCTTAAATGTATGGCATAAGATGACTAAATATTTGGTTATCAGAGCTGTGGTTCTTACCTAAGCTGGTAGTGACGTCCATTATAGTAGTTCGTTTCCTCCTACTGGTGGCCGGACATTTCAATTCTGAAAAAAGTAACAGGGTGTGAGAAAAATGCATCTACATTTACCCTTCTTGTTTAAACAAAATATTTTACAAAGGCATATTGTATAAAATACTGATGGTGTGATGTTTTAACACCCCTAATAAAACAGATCACCATGGAATCACCATGGTTGACTGCTGAAGCCAACATGGAAATGCATGAAAAGGTCTGTTTAACCAAATTATAAAAACATTTTTTATCTGACTTACCCCTAGTGGTATTTTGCAGATGCAAGACTGATAGAATAAATCTAAGTTGCTTAATTTTCAGTGCTTATACCATGGTCTGGGTGAATATTCGATTCTGACTGGCCTCTGGGTGTCCATTAATACCTGATGTAAGACACCTACTAAGTAGTTCCAGTGAAACTCTCTGTTTATCGTTCTAAATTAATAACAAAATCTAGCATAATATCTCATATCTCAATATATCTCACTACACTGAGTGTAGTCCTTCAGTGCCTCATCCTCTGAACACCACAGGACGGCCCCTTATTAACTTAATGATACTTTGCATAAATGATCCTCCGACATCCCGTCTGCTATTCAACTCACTACTTCAGGCTGCGGACATCAATACACATATTCTATTGTTGGTGAAAATCTTGTTATTGATTTGGGGACACTGACATGACTGATAGCTAGTTAGTCTTGTTGTTAAACATAGTCAACATATTAAACATAATGTCAGGTCTCTGACAAAAATAAATCCAGCGCTCTAAGAGCGGAGGGAACTACACATATCTCCCATTTCCAATTCGTGTATATCAGCAGTCCCCAACCACCGGCCGCGGGCCGGTACCGGTCCGTGGGTCATTTGGTACCGGGCCGCACAGAAAAATAAATAAATAAAGATTTTAATGATGATCAGACTATGAAAGATGTTTTATTTTGAAAAATGACAGGATTCTCTCCGAATAACATCCGTCTGTGCGTCTGTGCCTCTTGACACAGGTTAAGACAAGTCATATATGTTACCCCAGTTAAGCCCTCAAGCTAGCAAAAATGAGTAAAAAACAAACGTCTGAGATGTCCTGAGATCGCCACAAAAGCACTGAAACCCCTGCTTCCCTTTCCAACATCCTATCTTTGTGAAGCAGGGTTTTCTGCAGTGACAGCGACCAAAACAAAATTACAGAATAGACTGGACATAAGGAACACACTTCGGGTGTCATTGTCTCCCGTTACCCCAAGATGGGACCGGCTCGCAAGCTCAGGGCTCGCACTAACTCAGCGTAATGGTGAGTTGTATTTTAATACACTTTATATTTGTTTTTTTTATGCCGGTCGTATTATTTTATTTCGTCGTATTTATCGCCCACACCTTGAAGGCCGGTCCGTGAAAATATTGCCTTACATGAAACAGGTCCATGGCACAAAAAAGGTTGGGGACCGCTGGTGATTTTCCTTGCAGAATGCATGCAAATATAAAATAATTATCTTTATTTCTTTTCTTTGGCAAGTGACTGTGGTATAAGCAGGATAATGCCCTTTGAGGTGTCCATTATCAGGAATTATTGGACGACTTTGATATATTGAGTATACAAACCTTATATGCCAGAAGTTCTCAGACATTTTACTCAAGAGTTCAGGTATGAATTTTATTTAAGATCAGAGATCTGGAACAATCAATCAACTCACTTAACTTGTAAATTTTACTGGGATCTTCACCTCTTTGGCGATGGAATGTTTTGTGCCTACTAGTAGGCTACTTTTTGTTGCAGTTAATTAACGTTTCATCTTTTGTGATTGGGCCAGCATGAAAACGAGGCAAACACAGCCCAGACGAAGATATCAATGAGGGAAATAAGCCACATTAAAACCCACATTCATATAGGGACAGGATTACTGTGAATAATCTCCAGTGTAGGACCTTGTCCTCGTCTTCCTCTACAAGAGACGCTTTATCCATCTCTATCCATCTCCATCTCTCTTAATGCAACAATCATCTTAATGTTTAATTATGCTCCACCAGGAGAGTCCAGATAACGATTCCTCGATTTCCCCGCATAAAATCAAATACACAGACAAGCACCTATGGTGAGATATATTTATT
>NW_023339729.1:8957181-8959788 GCF_004916995.1 Morone saxatilis
ACAAGGTAAGACAAGGTAGGGGCTGGGTCCGGACATTAAGAAGTCATGCTATATACAGTCTGCTAAGACTATACAGAAATGTATAGCAATGAATAAGAAAACCCAAAAGGTCTATGCACGTGTCTCCTAATTAGTGATATTTCGCCCCGCCTCAATTTAGCCGTCTCCCATTTGTTGCCCAACTTTGGATTTTATACAGGATAGGGCATTTTAAGAGAACAAGGTTACTGGAAGGAGGAAAAAGAATGACACTGGAGAGTGAAGCAGTATTACCTAGTCTATAGGGAGTCCCAGAAGCAGTGTTGGATTCAAACAACAGCCCAGCATCGTAGAACACACCCATACTGTCCTTCCCTCCACCTGGCGTGCAGCCTGTGTCGTATGTCTCCACCATGTCCCATACCTAAGCAGGATGGAAGTCATTCACACACAAATATACAAGCAGACAAGTCTTAGTGTTTGCCACATGTGAAGGAAACATGTCGTTATCTATCTAAGGGCTTGCGGTTCAATCCCTGGGTGCTCCACAAGACGCTTTCCTGAGCAAAACACGAAACCCAAACTTCTCCGGATGGTTAGGCCAGTGCCCTGCCCTATAGATCCGCTGGCCGTGCGTGCATGGGTGAATGAGAGGCAATCTTTTAAAGTGGTTTGGCAGAAAAAGCATTATATAAATGCATGATATCCTAATATTTACATTTGCAAAGTATCTGGTGCAGGACAAACTTTATTCTAGACATTATTCAAATCCACAAGCTCACAAACTTGCGCACACTATGCATATTATAGTGTGAGCTTTTTCCAATGAAACCAATTCAGATACGTAAATATGAAAATGAAGAAATTACCTTTTTCTGGTTGAGGCGGTGCTTGTTATTTAGGAGGTAGACCCCTTTGTCAACTGCCACCAGACCCACTGTGGCTTCTGGATCTCCAGTGACTTTCAGACCAAACATCTTGCGAGGCTCATAGGATGAAGAACGTGTTGATGCTTCCAGCTTCAACTGAAGGAGAAAGTATACTTCTTTTTGGGAAAAATACAAATAACTTTATACCTTTGTTGTTTGCCCACTTCAACTCTTTTACATCAGTGATGTGTGTCTCACCGAGCCCATGCAGGAGTCCTTGACATCCACCCACACAGAGTCTGATACCACTTCATTGTCATTTGTATGGTAGTAGGCTAAGATGCGGAATGATGGCAGCATGTTTTTGGTAATGCTGACTATCATGGATATCAGTACTTGACCTTTTGTCCTGTAACGGCCATATTTCACCAGCTTACCTCTGCTCAAAATCTGTGGACACAAATTTAAACATCAGTATTCGACACGCATACCTACATACTGTACTACACAGGTTACAGAAAGCAACATGAACACTCAAACATGCACATACACAGGTGCAACATCTCTTACCAGGTATGTGATGTCATGTTGTGTAGTTTCCTGCCTGTTGAGGTTGAGGCTGATTTTCATGTTTTCTCCTAACGTCACTTCAGCTGTATCCACACCTGTAATGTAAAATTATCATCATGAAGGCAAAGTCTTATATGGTAGTTCACTGCACTTCTGTTAGTATTTCTGTTATCATATGTACCTATGTGGATGTAACTGTTGCTTGTCGTGCTATATGGGAGAGCTGTCATGTTGGCTGATGCTTGCCTTTCAGATGTAATACCGTTAACATCGGTCTTTGCCTAAAATTAAGAAGAAGAAGAAGGTCAACTTTATTAATCCCCAATGGGAAATTGTTTATTCACTCAATGTGTGTGTGACACATAGGCCAAATACAATCACACACAGGGCCTATAGACATGCAATTGTGGAGAGATGGTGGAGTGATGAGCAGTTAGGGGGTTAGGTGTCTTGCTCAAGGGCACATCGGCAGTGCCCAGGATGTGGAACTGAATACAATGAAAAGTGACGGTCATGAGCCTCTATACAGTACACCATTCTTTCATTTACAGAGACACATTTTTTTGGTTAAGGTAAAACTGTGTCCCTGTGTTATCTCTTGAATTGACAACAATGTGCTAACACCACAAAAAGGATATAAATAAATACAGTTCCTCGCACTTACTGTGACTATCATTGGTGTAGGATTTTCTTCTGTATTGATGGAAAGCCTTGCCATGCCATTGACTGAAGTGGTGCCCCGCACCTCACCCGGATGCACTACCACTCTGACATTTTGTGCTGGAGTGCCATCAGGGTTTACAACTTCAATCTGCCATCAAAGAAATAAATAGCTGAATAGTCAAAAACATATAACTATCTAATGAAAGTAGCACAATCCATTGCATGTTATTATGGAAATATAAACAGATCCATGATAGATGCAATCATATGTTTTTTATTTCTTTTTTTCTAACTGCACATTTCTGTATATTTCAACATCGTAAATGAAGGAAACCAACGATTCTTGAGACTTAAAGGAAGGTTTGAATTGATTTGAATGCCGATATTTCCTGTTTTCAGTTGAGGTTTCGTTTCCAATGCCAAAGTAAATTAGAAAAGTAATAATATTCATAATCATTGAAGTAATACAAAGTGTGTAAATTTTACTTTTATGATGTGAAAGGAGAAAAATGCCACATTAGTAAAA
>NW_023339729.1:8959813-8969706 GCF_004916995.1 Morone saxatilis
GCTGTTCATCTTGCTGCCGTGGGGTAGGGTTATCTTATATGGATGCAAATCGAGCCACCATTGTGTTGACCAGGGGAGGGGGTAAAGCGTTTTTGTAGGACTCCGCACTGCGATCCTGGCTCGCGCCAACGAACAACGTGGACGTCACAGGACACGCCGGGTAACTAATTTATTACTTGCGCTAGCGGTGGTCGCGAACATAGTTGCTTGTACTTTCTCCTGACCAGACATTCCCGGGTGGGCAACTGAGCAAAGTACCGCTTTCGCATATTTCTACGGCATAGAAGAGAAAAAGGTAAACAATGGCGGCCTCTTTTTCATAGGAAAAACAGCATTTTGCCAATATTTTAGAGACCCCCCCCCAAAATTTCACAAATCATTTTTTCAGGGGAGCTCATGTCTCATTAAGGGGGGCTGAGACCCCCCTGGCTCCCCCGTAGTTCGCACCCTGCATATAGTAATTCATCATTACATGTCAGTGACTGTACCTGGTAACGTTTGAAAAGATCATTCCAGATGTTTTCCTTGACGCTCCTGACGAATGCAGAGTCGTCTGCCTGCACTGTGTAATGTTTGCGCAGTTTCTGAAGGATGGGCAATATCTGGCCACAGGTTGGACTTTTTTCGCTGGAGACGGCAAGTGTGGATGTGTAATGCATCCTTATCAGCAGCACAAACTCCTTTGCTTTCCTGAGGTCCTCATTGCCCATTCTGGCCAGTCTGCAACATAAACAAAACAAAAAATATATATTGCATAAACAAGAAACATAACCCTTTTAATGGCTATAATCAACCAAGTTTTATATAAGTCATTTTAATTTTTTTCAAACATTAGTTACTTCTCCTTCTCCATGGGCTTTCTAAGAAGTTGGTCTATAGCTGCAGCTTGGATAGCAGGAAACTGTTCACAAAATCTCTCCATCATCAAATACAGAGTTCCATCTCGTCCTCACATCTAAAAGGAGCATGTGCTGGGGCAGCTCTGCAGGCACACACACACACACACACACATACAAACACACAAGATTATGAGATTACATTAAACAATGTAATATTACCATTACTTTATCATTTTTAAATTGATCCTAATCTGTTCATTTATATGTTACAATTTGTATGTCATTAGCTTGCAATTAAAGTATTTAAACAGTAGGCATATTACTTACTGAGGAGTTGTTGCTTTTCCTTCATGACTACTTTAGCCATGTGGGATCTGTTCATCCATACAGTCACAGAACGAATCCTTGCTGCCCAGTTGGAAACTGTATTGCAGTTGTACAGCTTCTGAGCTCCAAGGTTAAGTGGGTGCGCAAAACATGGAAACTTGATGATGTTTAGCTTTTTCACAGCTACATCCATGTTTGCTGTGTTATCCACAGTTGCTGCCACCACCTTCTCTTTCACTCCAAACTCCTCCAGGATCCCCTCAATCTCCTTGGCCACAGCTGTCCCTGTTTGAGCTTTGTACACTGCTTTGGTTTTGAGGACTTTTTCTATACTCTGGCCTTCCCTGACATAGTGCAATGTTACGGTGAGGTAGTGGTCTTGACTGAAACTAGTCCAACTATCTGCTGTGATGGCTGCATGTGTGACATGTTTCAGGTCTGTGATCAGATTGCTCTTTTCAACCCCATACCAAGCAGGAATCAGATAATTTGTTAAACTGTCTCTGTTTGGGGCATTGTATTTTGGGTTGAGAGTCTTTATCATCTCCCTACAGAAAATATATGGTAGGACTAAGAATTAATAAAATAGAACTATACTGATATAAAAACATGCAACTTTTGTGCATTCATGGAGAGTTGAAAGTTACCTTCGGCAATAATAACAGATGGTGTCCCGTTAGCTACGCTGCTGCTTGACTCACTTGTGCGCTAAACTGTATGTAATCATAACACCCGCGACAGTACCTGCAAATGAACTGTCATGCGGCTGGCCAAATGTTTCTGCATATTAGAGGTAGTTCCTCCCTTTGACGAAATGGAAACTTTACAAGTGTTGCAAGTGACCGTATTGTCGTCTTTTCGCGTGAAATATAACCAAACTTTAAAGCACTTCTGCCTCAACGCCATGTTTGCTGCGTTCTGAACCAAAACAACGCAGCGCGTGTGTGACGTCATGACGCATTTGCAACGAGCGGAACCAATAAGCGGAATCGTTAAGCAGGCAAACACTGTCTCTTACCAGTCTCCGTCAGCACACCGACAGCTACAAATAAGGAACTCCCCTCCAGGTCAGAGATGTTTTGGAAGGTCTGTATGATGTGCTCTTTCTTCAGTTTGACCTCCCCTTTACCGCTCATGATCTGATATGACATCAATTAAAAATACTTACTAAATGTAATTTTATATTTTGGAGCTGAGGTTTGTGCTTGTAAGCAAGAGAAAAAGAGTCTGAGAGAAAATAATCGAAGATGTAATGACTAATCGACTGGCTGTTAGACAGTAATGGAGGAAATGTGTATGTACTAACCTGCACTCTTTGAAGAGAGCTGGGAAGGCTCTTTTTGTGACCTTCATGCATAACCCCAAATACCCCGTAGGCTGTACCATCCACCTCTTCACCAAACAGATATCTAAAACCCCAAGGCAAAAGTTTGTTTATTTCACAGTAAGCTAAAACAGAAGTTACAAAATGATTATAGATAAAATGTAACCACAAGCTACCAATCAAATCAGATCTCTAAACTCTCTCCACAAAACAAAAACTTCATACATACGTAGCTTTGATGCTAACGGTGAACTCTTGACTGTCCACGTAGAAGAAGGGGCTCTCAAGCGTCAGCTTAACCTCAAAACTGGGCAGCACTAAAAAGTAAAATGCTTTCTATTGTGTGTCCAATCAAAAAAATAATTACAAGTGGTATCTGTTTTGATAAAAGATTAAAAGATTAACAGTTAAAGAGGCCCCCTGACTCACCATATTCTTTAACCTCAAACTCTGCAGAGTAGCTCAGCTGTGGGTTGCTGTGGAACCTGGCCACCACCTTCCACAGTCCGATACTACACACACACACACACACACACACACACACAAGAATGTCTTACACAGATACTACTAACTTGTGTTTTTAATAAGGGACAGAGAGTAAAGACTTTTGAACTTTTTACTTTGAAAGTAGATCACTTTTGTATTTTTTTTGTTTGGTGGGGAAGATTATTTTAGACTTCTCAAAACTTTACATTAAAAGACCAGTGTATGGGATTTAGAGGAATCTAGACGGCAGACTGCAACCAGCTAAAACTCCTTGACTTAACCAAGCACAAAGAAGACACTACAGTGGTCGTGAATCTTTATAACAAAAAGTGTAAAAGTGTTTGGTTTGGTAATTGTTTTTTTTTTGGGGGGATTATTAAAGTATTTCTGATTCTGATTCTGTTTGTCCATTCTGGGCTACTGTAGATAGGACCACAGGAGAGTTTCATCGGTTTAAATAATTTCTTCAGAAATTGTGTTTTTGTATTTGAGACTTCTAAATATCCTATATATATATATATATATTTGACATAGCTAGGATATTATGTAACTGAAAAGTGTCTAAAATGAATAATATCATAAATGTAACACAGACACCAGTTTCAAGTTTATTCGCAGGTTTAATGTGAAAGCATCCAGAAATACATAGTTATGTAATCAAATGAGCTATCTTGCTCATGAGAATTGTCTTTTTCGCCATGCTAGTATGTGGCTATAGAGATGGGGATGTTGGACCACAACTCAAGTCTAGACTGAAATATCACAACTATCAGATCGATTGCCATTAAATTCTGTACAAACATTTGTGCTCTCCAGAGGATGAATCCTACTGATACTGCTGATACCATAACATTAACTCTAACCCCACCATGCTGATATTAGTGGGTTTAAAATGAATTTTCTCTAAAACTATTGGATGGATTGCAATTCAATTTGGTAAAGGCATTCATGTCCTCCTCAGGCTGAAGCTTCAAGTCCAACTTTATCTAATACTTACTTCATGACTAGATTCTGGCAGGACTAATGACATTCCCATCAGCCTTGTCTGTATTTTGTGTTAACATGTTAAACAATGATGTGAAGTTAACACTGCTAAACATCATCATGCTAGCATTGTCACTGTGACCATGCTAGCATGGTGATGTTAGAATTTAGCGCAAAGAAACACAAGCCTTAGTTCAGCCTTACAGAGCCACTAGCACAGCTGTAGACTCTTAAGGGCAATCCACACCACAAACATATACTTATACTAATAACAATAACTACAAATATCCCTATTGAATTGATTTATTTCAGTAAGAAATTTTATTGTTTTTTTTTTTTTTTCTGTACAACGTACAGCAGCAACAGATCATCAATAACTTTATCAATTTTTCCATTTAGCGGTGTGGATGCTCACACCATCATTGGTCTTGGTGTGGACGTTAATCTTGTTAATGTAAAACAAGTGCATTCACCATACATTCAAAATATGGAAATTCACTTCCAAACAAAAACAAAGTGTATAAAACTTAAATAAATACTTAACTGACAATTTCAGTGAGTTTGTAATGTCCAGAGTGTATGCCTGATGTTAGGGAGACTGGATCAAGTGGTAAAATCATACCTTCAGGGGTCTAAAATAAGATACAATTCAACAACAGTTAACAGTAAAGCTCATCACTCATCTTCAGTGGATGAGGTTTTAATGTAGCACATGCAGACCCCTGGATCAATCTAAATGTACCATGAACCGGTTAATGGTCGAATTGAAACTTCATTGAGATTTTGCTGCTAACAGCGTCTCCACTCACGTGAAAGGTAAAAGGTCAACTTGAAGGGAAACTCCCTCCAAACATATTTTGGTTTATGACAGTTTATACTGACAATTGGGATATTCAGGGGTACTGTGTGTCAAGTGCTACTTAGCAAATGATAAAGAATACTAACATGCTAAACTCAGATAGCAAAAATGATAACCTTACTCACTGAAAGCTAAAGCACCACTGTGCGTAAGTATGGCATCAAAGAGCTACTAGCATGGCTGAAGATTTAGTCTTGTTTTGGTATTTCAGAGGCATGAGGAAGACAAAGGTGAAAGTATGGAAATGATGCACAAATTAAATCGTATAACATTCAAATATGTACATCTCGAAGATAAAACACAGTACCACAATCTCAATGGCAATAGAAGCATCTGTCTGAGTTTCATTATCCCTCTCCACAGGCTCCATGCTGGGCGTCACTCCAAACATCCTGTAATTAACTGAAAGACAAACATTACTTTAAGGGTTGAATGAGGGTGTATCTTCTCTGGTCATATGAGTTTTTGAGATTTTGAAAAGGGGCCCACTTTAGGGATATGCTCACTAAACGGAGTGTGTGTGTATGTGTTTGTGTGTGTGTGTCATACAATGCGTGACGAAACCTGAAATATAAAAAAACATGTGGCTGAGGCTGTTGTGATCCTTTCATTGTGAGGAAACAGTGCATTCATTTGTTCACTTACTGTATACAGCACAGTGAATGTGGGCACTGAGTGATACACAGACACTGAGTCGCTCCAGCCGGCCTCTTCGCCTCTCCCTCCCTCTCATAGACTGTATGCTCCCTCTCAATTACGTGTGGTGAAAATATACATGCTGTACATGATAGGGGACTTTCTCTCAGTTTCCAAACGATATCTATCTTTTTAATTCACTTATTTACTTATTCAGCCATCTTTCAGTTCAGTGAGTGGGACTGCAGTCTGAGCTCTGGTCAGCTCACTGGAACAAATATAAGCAATATCTGTTTTTTGACCACAATGTGATCCCTGGCTACATCTGGCCTCGCATCTTATACCAAAATCTAAAAAAGGCAACAGTTACATGATGAATCCCTTGCTTTGCAGCAAACAAGTTGCACATACTCAGGGAAAATGTAGTTAGCTGGCTCCTGTAGTTTTTATGTGTGACTTTAGTCTTTGATGTTATGATAATGAAATGAGTGGAAGTGCACCTATTGCTAATTCCAACTCTATATTCTGAGACTCAGCTAGAGTAGCTTTGCATGATCCACTCTTAAAAAGCCCTTCATGCAGCCCTTAAGTTCATCTTTTGTCTCAAACAAGCCATCTAAAAGACCACTTTCTCCTGAGTGGCCAAATTTGTTGAAGCTTGCGTAATGGCTGTCCTTTTACGGGTGTGCTCTCAACATGGCATGACAGCATCAGTAGCTTGGACAATAGCAATATGGGGCACTGATCTCGATAAATTTACTTTTTATCAAATCACAGATGAGACAAACCACCACTGGAGCAAAATGCCACCGGAGTGGAGTGTTTCTGGGGACCACGCGTTACTGATTACTATACAAAAGCACACAACTATAAATTCATTGATTTTGGGGAAACTGGATCATGTTTTATGGAGAAAATGTTGAAGTGATATACGGAGTTTCCTGATGGAAATAGCCTAGTTGTTATTAGCACTGCAGCTAACCTAGCCATCCTAATAAGTGACTCTGCCTAGACTGGGAGCACAGAGCTCCGAGGCAGTGTGTAGTACAGGAGCTTTGGACTGCCAGGAGTGCTGGTGCCTCAAGCTCCCAGTACATTAGCAGTAGTTAGTGGTTTGCTAATAACTACAAGTAAATGTCCATCAGTAAACTCCGTCAACCCCTGAGAGTTGAGGCGGAGAAGCTGCAGGAGATCAGAGGAAAATATCTAACTTTAACTCATTTTTATGGGAGTAATCATACTTTTACTTGAGTATAGATTTACAGTAGCAACCAAATTTCTTTTTATTCACTTCAGTGCCTTTTCTGTGATTTCATTTAAGTATACGTTTCCAAGAAGTGACTCTGGATACACCTTTGCTGTTGGGGGTGTAGAGGGTCTTGTCGGTCTGGATGAAGATGTACCCAGACTGGAAGGACACTAAGACAAGTTTCTCCAGTTCAACATCAGGGAACTGAGCTTTCAGGTACACGTACTGGTTCACGTTGGGCTCCTTACTGAAGCCAACAGCAGGGATCTGAAACCAGTGGTTCATGTAGAGACTCAAAGAGTTTATGAGGAGCAGGAGCAGAGTATATCATGTGCATTCATAGATAGTACATTTAAAAATATTTTTTCTTTTTGTTTGTAGTAGGCTTTATATATATTTTGCCAATAAAATAGTAACATATATTTCAGTAATTCTACATTACCTTTATTTGTCCAAAGTCCTGGAATTTATTTGCACTGGTAAGAATAACAGATGTGGATGCCAGCCTTTTGGATTTGGTTGGATAAGTCATTACGGTGATTTCGACCGTGATGTTATTATCATCAGTGCAGTCTTGACACTCCACAAAGATGTTTTCTGGCGTTCCTACCCGCAACAAGTTGGGGGCAGACATCACCTGCCTGCAGAGCAGCAAGAAAATAGAATTGTTTGTGTGTTAAAGTTTTGGTTAAACGTTTTCTCTTCTGCTCTAGCATGGACTTCATACATAATAAGTGATCTATTGATTATCTTGACTAAGATTCTGTACTGGTTCAATAACACATTTCATCATTGTTCTGGACTCTGTTTGCTGTGTCTACAAGCCTCACTGTGTAAATTCAAAGCAATATTTAGGTCAGTTTACTGGTATCATTTAAAATATACCTTGATTTTTGTAACAAAAACCATCAAAGTTTTTCCAGCCTTGTTTTTTTTTTTGTTTGTTTCCAATTATTAGATAAAAAGTCTGTTGCAAACTAAAATCAGAAATGGAAATAAAAATTGCATTGGCAATGCAAATGCTTCTCTATGTGGTAACAGCATTTCATCGAGTTCACATCTAATATTTGTGCTTCCTGCACAATACACACAAATCTTTTTGCACATTGTAGCTACCCTCTACATGCATGCAGGTAGCACATACATCTTCCTCCAGCTGACTCTGTCCTGTCTTTTTCCTTCAACCTCCTCTTTCTCTTTGAACAGACATTCAAGGAATTGTATGAAAAGCTAAGCCAGGTCAACTTACAATGGTGATCCATAAGCCAGAAAAGTCAGAGAGGAAAAGACCAGAAAGGCCAACAGGGAATCTTGAAATATTATTCAAAACCTGTTTGTTTGATCAATCTTCAGTCCTATTACAAAAGACTTTGATTGAGTGATATTCACACTGAGAAGGGGATAATAAAATATAATTGTTATGGCTGATCACCATGTGCTACCAGGGACAGAATAACATTATGGCTTGTTGATTTCAAGGGTTGGATGTTTGGTGGTCCACAGACAGTCTTCCACTGGATCAGGCCAACATGCAAAACTTTAACGTCAAAAAGCATTTGAGTTTTAACCTCTTCCAATTTGGTCGAGTCCCTGGGAGGAGGATTCTTATTTGGGGATTTGATCATGGAGGAAATGACAAAAACATGTCAAAGCTTTAAAAACTCAATGGGTGTCTACCTACCTTTGAGAGATTATTTTGCACTTTAAACATTGGAAAGCCCACTGCATAAACCTTTTGGTGGATCGTAACAAAACTTTGGTTGGATCATAATATATCGGGCTATGGATGTAATTATTCAGGGATATCAATCGCAGATGTTCCATTTTAAGATTGAGACCAGGTATTAACCAGGTTTTCCAAACGTGAGAGGTCCTTGAACATAGCATAAATATGCTAACCAGGTATGCTTTGGATATTAAAAGGGTATATCAAACAGTGGTGTGCAAGGAAACGATGGACATTTGGCAATTCAAGAACCAGGTGATTAATGTTGGCTATTTTGGGTGCCAGCCTTCCCGTAGTTAATTATTACCCATAAAAGCAGCGCAACCAGTTTCACCATTATGAAAGATGACTATTGGAGTTCAACTCAGTTGTTAACTCTTATGATCATTTTGGCCTCTGTTACAGCTTTGTGACATAAATCTTTGCAAGAACATTTTTTTTAGCAAACGGGTTTAAAAACCAATGTCTTTACTCCTTACATGTCTTTTTATACTCTGTTGGATGTTTTGCCACCCTCTGGCAACCCCTTACCAAAACTACAACCAATTTTTAGGATTTATTTATGGGACATTAAAATATATATATAATATTTTCCATATAATAAATAGTAGGGGCATGGGGCTTTGAGTGGTGATTAGCAGCTTGGATATGTCAAAGATTCAGCAAACAAAAATTGCATTTGATTGCCGCCACTAGTATTTTTTTGTACTCTCAATATCTCCCTCTGGACTCCCTTCGTTGACTTCACTTGACTTCCATTTGAAACCACATTTTTATTAATTTCTCACTGCCATTTACAGTATATGCATTCTGTAATTCACCATTTCTTTGGAAGCAGTGATATTTGACTTTTTACTGTATTCCAATCAACCATTTTGCCTATTGTAGGGCCGATGCATAAAAATTCTGTATATTGTGATTAACAGGGTGCGGCCCCAAGAGTTTTGTGTGTGTTAGTGTGTGTGTGTGGTGTGTGGTGTGTCGGTGAGAGAGGAGGGAGAGAGCAGGCAGAGTGTAAATTCTGCTAATCCCGCACTAATAATTTTCAGGGGAGGTGAAAGAAATTGCATTTTTTAAGGGATGTGTTTCATTGTCTTTGAAAACATTGGCCCTCCTGCCGGTGGTGTGCTTGTACTCAAAAACAAGCCACCGGCATCATGCCAGCGGCCCATGGAGATGATGCCAAATATTGATGTATGATGATTTTTAATAGCATTTTTTTGCAGTGTGTACATCTATTGCCACAAAGCGTGGGTCCAAGAGCGGTAGTAAAGGGCACAAGGGTTAGTTTCATATGAGTTAACTGGAGAGACAGGGACGGTTTGGCGGATGTTAAAGGTGCTAGGAGGGAGGGAGGCGTGAGGGGCTATAAAAGCGAGAGGGTGTTGCAGATTAGCTGGGGAGTCTCCATATAACAGCAGTCATTATGCGATCAGGGAAGGTTGTTCAGGACTCAGCGGCCT
>NW_023339729.1:8969731-8973196 GCF_004916995.1 Morone saxatilis
AAGGCAGATTTCCAAATAAGGGGAATTTCGTTTGTCTCCAAGGATAGATTAAAAAGATAAGTCAGAGGCGAGAGCAAAAAAAAGAATTTATTTCCAAATGATCTGTATGTCTTAGATCTTTTTCATCTTTTTCAACCAAAATTTGTCCTGGATTAAAGTTCTCTACTTCTCTCCAATGGTGGCAATATATACTAATAATAACCTTTCTCCCCACTTTAAACTGCAAAGAGGCACCAGACAAGGCTGCCCAATGTTCCTGCTCTTATTTGTTATTGCTATAGAACCGCTAGCATTAGCTATTCGACAGGATATTAATATTAAGAGAATTGATAAAGGGGGATTATAGTGTAAATTATCGCTTTATGCAGATTATTTGTTACTGTATATTTCAGATCCTTTGTTAACGTTTGGCAAAATATCAGATTATAAAAAAAATCTTCAAAAAAGTGAATTAGTGCCAGTCAACATATCTGCAGAAAGCATCTCTTTCAATTCAACCCCTTTTCAAATAAACACAAAAAAGTTCAAATATCTGGGAATTTGGGTTGCACATAACTTCAAAGACCTATATAAGGCTTATTTTCTGCCCCTGTTAGATGATCTGAAACAGGACATTAAACGTTGGGATTTGTTGTCTCTTTCCCTGAGTGGAAGGACCAATACCGTCAAAATGAATGTATTGCCTAAGTTCCTTTATCTGTTTCAGAATCTTACCATATTTCTGACCAAATTCTTCTTCAGCTCCATAGACAAACTCATATCAACCTTCATCTGGAACAAAAAAAAAACACCTATACGGAAATGCATATTATATAGACCACGTCTTCAGGGTGGCATGGCACTTCCCAATTTTTTGTTTTATTATTGGGCAGCCAACATTAGAGCACTGATTTTTTGGATTTCAGATATGGACAACATTAGAGCACTGATTTTTTGGATTTCAGATATGGACAACTCAAACACCCCTAAATGACTAACCTTGGAGCATACTTCCTGTGGACCCTCTTCCTTACCAGCTTTATTGTGCATTGAATTCCCACTAGTAAAGCCCATCTCTCATTACACCTTTAACCCTGTTGTGGCATATTCTGTAAAAATTTGGAATCAGTTCAGGATTTCATTTGCTCTCAACAGCCTCTCCCTTTTTGCTCCGATAACGAAAAATCATGTTTCCTCCCTCAATGTCGGATGGAGCCTTTGGTGTGTGGTTCAGGAGTGGGATACATTCATTACAGGATCTTTATGTAGACAATATCTTTGCATCTTTTGAACAACTAGTAGATAGATTTAATATCCCTAGATGCCACTTCTTTAGATATCTACAATTACGAAATTTTATAGCTTCACATTCCATATGCTTTCCCTTATATCCCCTAGTATCTTTGTTAGACTCTATTTTCAAGCTGGGGAAAAACTTAAAGCAGGTTATAGATAAGCTATATGGCCTTCTCAATCTATTTAACTTGTCATCTTTAGATTACCTCAAACACAAATGGGAAGAGGATTTAAATGAACAGTTATCAGGAGGATCCACACATCATCTATTTGTCAAAGACATACAGTTGTACAATTCAAAATAGTGCACCGACTTCACTGGTCAAAGGTTAGGCTGTCCAAAATCAGACCAGAGTTAAACCCTACTTGCGATAGATGTAAGCAAGCTCCTGCAATTCTATTAACCATGTTTTGGACATGTCCAAGACTTCCCCCCTTTCTGGCAGTCAATTTTCAACACTCTCTCTAAAATATTAATGCAGCCAATAGATCCATCCCCTCTTACTGCTCTATTTGGTGTCACTCCGCAAGGTGTGAATTTAAGTAGTCTAATGTGGTGGCCTTTAGTACACTACTGGCCAGACGACTGATTCTGTTCAGATGGAAAGACCCTCTTCCTCCTGCGTACTCCCACTGGATTAAAGAGACTATGCAATATTTGAAGCTAGAAAAAATAAGATACTCTCTACAAGGGTCTTTTTATAAAATTCTATGTAACGTGGCAGCCTTTTTTGACATTTGTGGATCAAATGGAAGCAGAAAATGTAACCCTGTAATACATGTAAACCTCTTATTTGTACTGTCTTACGTTCTTTCTGTCCCTGCTATATTCATTTACATGACTCACCTTGTCAACAAGTATGCAAAATTACTGTTTTTGATTTTGCGGTGCAGGTCTGGTGGGTGGGAGGGTGTGGGGTGGTGACTAAGGATTAGTTATTGTTTGTATTGTGTTTGTGTTCTGCATGTTGTGAAAATTTGAAATAAAAAGAATGTGGGTGAGTACCACAGGGCGGTAGTTTTTAAGACTAGATATTGCAGACTTTTAAGCAACAGAGAAGATTGTGGCTGTCTTGATGCAGGTGGGAACACTCCTATGACAGTGATGTGTTAAAAATGTCAGTAATGACATCAACTAGCTGACTGACACGTTTTAACAAATGGTTTTCCAGCCCAGCAGCTTTAGTCATTTTCACTCTCAGCAGAATTTTTCTCACATCTGCTGTGGATAATGACAGCAGAGAGATAAAAGGAAATACAGCAGACAGGCTGTGAACTTTTAAAACTCCTGGTGTTGTTCCTGTGCATATCCAAATAGACTGGTGGGGCCCTGTTAAGGGGGTACTAAGGGGGTGGAATCAGCAACAACACAAACAGGCCACAGCCGCTGGTGCTGGCTACTGCGTATTGTTGAGAACCCCTTGGCAGCGATCAGGGCTTGTCTCAGCTCTGCAGCAGGCAGACTGTTCTCAGTCCGACTTTTTGCCACAATCAAGACACACAAGCACACAACTAAACAACAAAAAATGCATATTTTCAGGCAGTTTGGGCCAAAGGTGGGCTCCTAGAGAACCTTGGGTCAGAAGTTGGTGGGTGAATGCACTCAAGTTGTGTAATTAAAGAAAGTCTATCATATTTTAACAACTGCTTTTAATGTGTTTATCTATGTCGGTCCCGGCTGGCCCTATATGTTCGCATTACAAGCTGCATAGGGCACCGCCAATTATGCAAGGGCACCGCCTCCCTCTCTTGTCAGTGTTCTGAGATTTAAAGACAGCCTATAGGCTTATGTTTACATTGTTTGGACAAAGCTAATTGTATAATATTGTGAGGAATAGACTACTTACCAGGAAGCAGAGCCAGAGCATATTATTATATTTTATATTTAATACAATTTCTTATTTATCTTGTTAATATTCACTTATCTTAATATTCAATAGAATATATTCTGCTCAATAAATATTGTTTGTTTATACCTCATTCTATTCTGTATAGCTCTAGTTTTTAAGGAGGAGGGAGGATTGTAGTGGGAGTAGTGGGAGCACTGGGATGTGATTGTGTGGCAAAGGCAAATAGTTAACAGGCTACAGATTAGATAGGAGAGCCCCTTTAGAGAACCCCAGGGAGGTGAGGACTGGCTCTGCTCTATGCACATTTATACAAGGTATTGTTTGTGTGATTGTAAAGTTA
>NW_023339729.1:8973296-8985911 GCF_004916995.1 Morone saxatilis
TATCAAAGTGTCATTTCTTCAGTGCTGTCCCATGGAAAGATATAATGAAATATTTGCAGAAATGTGAGGGGTGTACTCACTTTTGTGAGATACTGTATAGGTGAGATAACTGTTGAAAATGACAGCTGTTAATAGATAATGATGTTGGAATTTTTTTTATTATTATTTTACATTAAAGAAAATGTCCTCAATATGTGCTGTCTACTCTTTGTACCTTGATTTCAGACTACTTACAGTCTGTTGGCTGCTTGGACAAAGCAGCTGTTGTCAAGGATAAAACCTTTGTGTCCAAAAAAGGCAAATCTAACTATCAAGTAGGATTTTATCTCATGCCAAGCATATTCAAATGTGCCTGCTTTTTAAGCTTAAGTAAATTAATAAGCCTTGTTGTGTTGTAAATTGAATTATATGACTACACTGGGATGAAAGACATCAATACTGGTGTTAAAATTGACATTATTATCATTATAAAAATCTGTATTTGGTGGTGGCTGTACCTAAGACCATAAGGCCAGGCACTGCTCATTCTGAGGGTGAGACACTCATCTGCAGTCATTGGTACAGGTGCAGTCAGTAAAATAGTTTTTACCCATTTACACTAGACGTGTAGCATCATCTAGTGGCAGGACTGAGGAACTACAACAACATTGGGAATTTGTTTTACTCCAAATGTTTTTTGAATGCCTATACTCTCAAGATGTGGCTGATGATTTTCAAACTAAACACTTGGTAACAGATACAGTATTCCATAGATAACACTTGAGGCTGCATATGATAATAGTGTTTAGTGAAGAAGGTTGGCATTAAACCTTGGTTATTAAATAGATACAACTTTAACTAAAATATTACATACTGTTGGTTGTACGGGCTAGGATATGAGTAATGACAATAAAATTGATTTAGGACAGCTCTGCCTGTTTAGATACTGTGAAATTTCAGCTACAGAGAAATTACTGGCATTGATAAGCAATACTTGTAAGTCCAGGCTCATGAATTATGGCAACTTTGAGCAAAATGTAAAATATTACTGATTGCACCTTTAAAAACATGAGGCTGCTTATTTAAGTACTTTGATGATTCTGAGCCAGTCCAAAACCAGGTCTACAAGCCCTTGAAGGTCTGCTCTATGCTGGCAGACTTAGATAGGCAGATAGGTGGAAAAAAAAAGAATGTTTCTACTCTAATTTTACATTATTAGGACAGTGGGGGTTGTCAGAGGTTTAGTGAGGAAAATACCCACTCAAAATGGAGTGAAAGAAATCAGTGCTTGGTCAAATAGGTTTTGTTGTCATTCTTAAAGGCAAGCAGTGCTTAATCACAGCTTATGGGATCAAGTTCAGACTGACTGTGGGGCCAAGTTTCACCTTAGCCTTGTCATGCAGGAGAAACTGGATAACAAAATTCAAACACTTTCAAGGTCAACAACAGCATCAGAAGAAGGTGAGAAAGTCCATAAGTCAAGTAATAGTCTGAAATGTCACGTGGCTAACACAACTATGACAAATCTAAAATGTCTTGAAAAATCGTAAAATATATTGAAAAATATCTGTCATTACATTTTGTTGTCTTTTTTTTTAAAAAAAGGCCATATTCTTCTTCTGGGGCTTAGGGTTAGGGTTAGGGTTAGAACTCCTCCTAGGGAATTAATCAGATCAATGTCAAATTTTATCAATATAATGTAAAGACCATCATGGTCAAAAGTTATCAAAATCTTGACTTTAAAAGGGTGTGACCGTGGTGCGGCGCAGGCGCAGAACATTTACCTTTCACCACAAAAGAGGAAGTTCTACAACATCAGGCTACTTTGTCCAATCTGCATCTGCAATTTTCCCTTTATTAGACAGGACAGCTAATATTGAGTATGAAAAGATATACAAGCTGACAGTAAATGTTTTGTAAGTACAATGTATAGGTCACACTGTTACCGTGACATGGTTTTATGCAGAATGTTCCTTCCCTTGTATTGTTGCATTTTTGTTTGCTTTTCAGCCTTCCTATTATCTATTAATTGCCCTTTACATCACACAACGTTGCTATCGCCCATCATCAGAGAAACTGATGCAGTTGAATGTAAAGTATGCAGTTTCTACCACTCTGGCATCAAAACAAAAGACCAAGTTTGATGACATTGTGAATGTGTAACATACAATATCAGTTATGAAAACATTTGAAAACTGTTTTTGAGCTGCTAGTTACAAAGTAATCCAAATAATGATTCACTATTTTTAAGTTTATCACACTTCCTTCACATATCTTTTGTCACAGCCCGGCTCGAGGGTAGGACAAAGAGGAGAGGACAACACATGACTTTTTAACTAAATATTTATTTAACAAGATATATATATAAGTGAAACAATGATAATATAAAGTATGTCAATCAGTACATCAGTAGTGTCAAGCGTGTTTGTGTAACAGTGAAGTGTAATGTACAAAGAAAATGCACACCAAGAAAAGTCTAACCTGAACAACGAACCATATGCCCAGGAAGTAAGAGAGAAACGTATAACTTATACAGCTGAGGAGCAGCAGGTGCTAATTAGTGATGCACTTCCTGCTTCCCTACTAAAAGGAAAAGACAGCCCAAACAGGAAGTCAACGGGCTGTCACACTTTATAAAGGTTATGTATTTGGATATTTGTTAAAGTGATGTGCTTCGCCCTTTTATTCTGTTATTTTAATTATTTTCTGTACAGATATAAGGACAAGGAGCGTGAAGCATCCGTAAATCCTGTCAATCCTGGATCGTGGATTGTTATTTGGCTTCACCGTTAACATAAATGATTTGAACTTAGTAAGTCTGACACACACATATAGAGTTTTTAAAGGTCAATGTTTATGGTTAGTACAAATAGGATGTGTTTATTTGATGATGTGTGTGTCCGTGTGTTTGTGTAGTTTTTCGAAAGGACACATTCGTACCATTTCAAAATATGAGATGAACACAGTTTTGTCAGAAAGAGGCTCACTCATCATCTACATGGACAAGGTAACCAGTTTTTCTTCCCTCTGTCTCCTCTGGCTTCTTTCTCAAATTCAAATGAGCTTTATTTAAATCAATGCTGACATTACGTACATTATTTCCATTTGACTCAGACAAACCGGTATGTATCACAGGGTTAAAAAAAAGGATAAATAAATAATAAAGCAGGGGTGTGGACCAGTGTCATGAATCTGATGAGTATGGTAAACTTGACAAAATCTAAAAACACTTACAACCTGAACACCAATGACTGATGACTTTACTTGGACTTTAGCCTTTAGACTTGGAATGATTTGATATCCTTCCCAAGCGTTAAGATCCAAAAAACCGTGAGTGAGTCTCAAATACACCAAGAAACAAAGGCAGTCTTTGTGTCTGGAACATACAAACATACCTTTATCACCCAATAATAAACGTCACCCAATGTAATAAAAATTGCACTCAACTTGATCACTAATGTAGTAAAATGACCTATGAATATTATATTCTATTTCTGCAAGTAGAAATAGTCACATGATGTTAAACACTGGACCTTTAATTTAAAGGTTATGAGATTCAAAACATTAATATAGCAGCAAATAACTACTCGGTATGTAAAGCTATACATCAGGGTGTCCTGAGCATGATGTCACACTCCCTCCTATAAGAGATGATATAGCAGCCTCACTCTGGTTTGTTTACAAAGCCAGTCTGCTCTGTGTAAAGAGTAGAGTGATCGAAACACCTCTCAAATGTAAGTTGTTGAAGCATAAATATCGCAAACTCTTAAAGAACACATTTACATACTGCATCAAGGATTTATAGGGTGTAAAAAAATATTGTGACATAATATTTACAAAACAAAAACATAGCCTTGTGGATTTGAAGGAAGCGTCACAATATCAGCTAAATTTGTGAAAATCATAGCATCACGTGTCTCCTATGCTCAAGCTGCATGCATGAATATGTGCACCTTAATGCATACTTTAGACCAGGTGTGCCCTTCGTTTACTTTTTACTCTAATTCTCTCAATTTTCCTCAAGGCGTGCAGTGTTGATTTCAGGCAATTCAAGAACCTTCACTGAAGCCAAATTTGGAACATGAGAAGGCAAACTTACTAATGTCTACGGAAAAAGCTTCTTTTTTTTTCAAAAGTCCTTTTTTTTCTTCAAAACTTTGCCATGCGTACGCACGCATAGCTCTTAAATTCTGAGGACAAAGTGTAACTACATGAGAAAATAAATCCTAGAATACTGGGGAACTCTGTGTTCATGTTTTAAGAAGAGTTCTAAGTAAGTCTAAAGTAAATGGGAGCCAGCAATGGAAAAAGGGACAGATTGTATTATTGTATCCAACAATCAGTAATAGATAATAAAATGGAATCAGGACCAAACTGGTCAGAGCAAATCAAGTTTTACTTTTCACTTTAAAAAGAAAATATACTATTTAGTCTACAGAGCTTGTGCTATTACAGCCCCAGTTTGTATCTCTCATGTATTACCGTTACATATGAGTCACAAGAGTATAAGCT
Organism: Morone saxatilis; assembly: GCF_004916995.1. Taxonomy (NCBI): domain Eukaryota; kingdom Metazoa; phylum Chordata; class Actinopteri; family Moronidae; genus Morone; species Morone saxatilis. The sequence continues at coordinate 8,977,788 of NW_023339729.1, forward strand.
TTCAGTACTTTTTAATATCCAGTGATCTTTCAGATCCCAGAGGTTTGTGTTCTGAAGGTATTTCCAATTAAATGACCTTGCTCTTTCTGTAGTACAACACAAGAAAAACAGGAATGCAGTATTAAAATATTAAATAACAGACAGTAATAGTAAGTAGAAAAACTTAGACCCACTTACAACTTGAGAGACTGGATACAAATCTTTTTCTTAGAGTCCTTGAGGATACTAAGACATGAGAGGCACAAATTGAGGCCAGGCCCAACAATGGTTTCTTCTTAAACATTATAGGACAGAGCATTATTAAAATCACAAAGACAGCCTCAATTATTTCCGACTTGTTTAACAAATGAAAATGGAGATAAAGACGGCAAAGAAGAATAAAGAACAAAACATCTAAGTGCAAAAGTAGAGATATGTAAACAATTTCTTGTGTACACTGTTATGCTGCTATTTGGTCAAACAAACCAAACACATTATTAGTCTGTAGTGATCAGTCTCTGCTCTGTAGATGTCAAGTGCATACAGTAATTATGCTAATTAGCACTATTTAAAATAATGGAAAATACACTTACGAGTAATAAAACAAGGCACTGCATCACACTCATTTGGGTTCCTTCTCATATGGGCATTCTGGGTAATGAGAGAGGATGAACTAACCAAAATAGCTGTATGAAAAATAAAAATAAAACATAGATACAAGCATTATGTATGGTACTGGGAAAGAAGAAGTAATGACTATTAAGAACAGGACGCAGTTTTCAGCTTACCCTCACACAGAGCGTATTCTCTCCGCATACAAACACGCAAAGAAATTAAATAACTAAACAAAGAAATCAAATAAAAATAAATAAACATGATCATATTTTTTTTTAATTCCCAAAGAGACTTGATGGATACTGTCCAGTCAGTCTTTGTGAACAGAGTCAGCCTTAGCTAGACTATAGGACAGGATGTATTTAAATACATATATAAATATACATCAGGGTCTAAAGGACATGACGGAAGAAATGAAAAAAGGTTCAAATGAGACCAATCTGTGAGAGGGAAATGCCTCCAGAAGGTGGCAGCAATGCAACAACACGAATGCAAGTTGCGTTAAAACGAAAAGGAGAAGAAGAAGACAGTGACGCACTTCCTGTCGCCGCCGGCTCCTGTTGGTGTTCGTGGAGAATAAAACAATCAGACTTTAACTTCCACTCCTACAGGACGGGCAGCGCCGAACCGTGCGAGCCGAACCGTGCGAGCCGAGCGGAACACCGCGGTGGTGAAGTGCCCAGTGACTCGTTGAACTTAAAGTGCATTGGTTTTCCAGGTTGCCTCAGAAGTTAGCGCTATGGCAAAGGTACAAGTGTTGAATGTTGCTGTGCTGGACAACCCGAGCCCGTTCGGAAACCCGTTTCAGTTTGAAATAACGTTTGAGTGCATGGAGGATTTACCGGAAGGTGGGTAATGTTTCCAGCTACTGTGTGCGTGTTGTTAGCTGCCTGTTAGCTATCGAGCCCAGCTCCCTCTGTGGGCGCTCTCTGTGTAATAGCTGCTTCTACGTTGCATGTGGACGGGGGGCGACGTGAACCACGCTGCTGGTGCTGGATCAGACAGCGACATGAGTGCCCGTTGGAGCTGGTGACTGTTATTTCGCTTGACAAGGGGTTGAAAATTGGCGCTGGCGCGTTTGTGCTCGGCGCCCCGCCCCCTGCCTGCACTGATTGGTTCGGGGACGTTCTTCGGAGTTTTGTCCGAGAAGCTGATTGGTCGATCACCTTGCGTTGCCGTAGCAACAGACAAGCTCAGAGATTTGCCGCGAACGGCGGGGAGAGACAACAGGGAAGCTGAAGTGGTGACATTAACTGTATACAGGGGAAATGTTAAGAGCCACCGAGCAGTGTAACTAACTCGGGGTTTTGTTTTGTATATTTGTTTGCACTGGTGTTTTAAGACATCAGAGTGTCTAGAGATGAATAATGTCGATATTTGACACCTGGAATTTTTATGATCTATTTTTCTATCTATTGATGTCACTTAATATAGCAGTGCAAACAAACAAAATCCTTTAAAACAAGCGTTCTTGTCTAAGAAGCTGTTTCATACTTGAATTTATTCATCGATTACTGATGCGAAACCAGTTCTTGTATATCTCAAAGCACAGTGTCAAGAGATGGCCATAATGCCCATTCATCTATATTATTACTGTCTGCTTGTTTGTTCTTTGTGCATATTTATTGTGGCGTTCTCTCAATCTTTCTAGGTTGAATGAATTACTTGTGTGTTTATTATTTTTTTTGTTTTGTATACCGTTTTTCTCTATCCACTTTGCTGCTGCAACACTGGAATTTCCCCAATGTGGGACAAATAAAGGAATATCTTATCTTATATTCTTGCAAACAGAACTATACCTTAAGTCTCTCTATTATGTGTGATGTCAGATCTGGAGTGGAAGATCATCTATGTGGGTTCAGCTGAGAGCGAGGAATACGACCAGGTGCTGGACTCTGTTCTAGTTGGCCCGGTCCCGGCTGGCAGACACATGTTTGTGTTTCAGGTAAGTAAACTGTTTTTTTTTCACCTCCATGCTATGTCACACTAGGACTAAAAATCAAAGAAATGTAGGTTAATGTATTTGATGCCCCTGATTTGAATTGAATTGATCTTCCTTTTGCTTGGTGCTCTATTAATAGCATGATTATTGTGGTTTACTTTGATCTGATGTCTTCCTCTCTGTGCTCCTGTCTGGCCTCTCAGGCTGATGCTCCTAACACAGGGCTCATTCCAGAGAGTGATGCTGTAGGAGTGACTGTAGTCCTCATAACCTGCACCTACCGTGGACAGGAGTTCATCCGCATCGGTTACTATGTCAACAATGAATACACAGACCCTGAACTACGGGAAAACCCACCTCTCAAACCAGACTACACCCAGGTAACACAAACACACACACACACACACACACACAGATATAACTGTCACTGATTTCTGCCATGGAGAGAAGCGCAGTGGATTTTATTATGTAATTTAAAAAAAAAAAAAGTGCAATATCTAATCTGCAGATAGCTTAAACATATAACGCAGTGCATGGGCCATGCTTTTGAAAAGGATCTATTGAAATATATACACTTATCTACTGCCCTCTGGTGCTCTGAAAATGAAGTTACAGGTGAGTTAAGGCCCGATGTATGTGCATTTTTATCATTTTTGCAGTGGTATCTAAATTGAATATTAATCCACAATAACGAGGCTTCCTATGTACAGCTGATCTTTACAGCCTCGTCCTATTTAATTGGTCTTAATTGTTCCGGGAATCCAACATGAAAACAACTATTCACAGGATTTTCGCACCAGTTGTTGAGAAACAGTTGATCCAACGAGGCGATGACCCATAACTCTGACCGACAACATGAATTTGTATGAAAAGTTCATAGTCAAGCTTAAACAATAATAGAACCTTTACTTTATTGCCTTATGATACTGTTCTAGTCAATTAGTTGGCTGGCAGTTTTTCTAAAATATGAATTGTTTCAGCTTTAAGAGAAAAAACACAACACATTCACTTGTTCTAGATTCTCAGTTGTCTGCTTTTGTCTGTTTATGTCATTCGAAATTGATTGATTTTTTTACTGTTGGTCAGACAAAAAAAACAATTTGAAGATGACACTTTGTGCCCTATAAAATTATATTTTTTAAAAATATATTCTGACATTTAAAAGATTTGACAGATTGAATAATAAAAACAACATTTGATTAATTGATAATGAAGGATATCACCAATTGTAGCCCTATACCACAAACGCTTTTAAAGCTAGTCCTTTTTTAGGCCTTGACCAAATACTGCATTATCAATCTAAAAGGCTTTTCTGTTTATCTTCTAAACTAGGCTTGAGCGCTATGCCAGTTTAATAAAGTTTTTTTTTTTTTTTAATGGCTTTTGTTATGTTTGCATTTAATAACAATGGATACTCTTAGCCACTTTTTATCTTGTAAGATTGATTAACAAGATTGTGTTCTAATTTTACTGTCCAGTACAGGGGTCGATACTTATTCTGATTATGATATAGACCTAAAAACTCCAGTATCTTGTTTCCTCTCCCCGATAAAATAAGAGAACTACAAGAAATAACTTGGATCATTTGAAGCCATTGGAGCAGAAGCTATCAATACTGTACATAGCAAAAGTACATTTTTGTATGTATTTATTAATCCCCAGAATTAAATGTGAACTCCATGTGTGTACATCCATTTTACACATCAAAATCAGTGTACTAGACAGGGGCGATCACTCAGCATAAATAAACACTTATAATGTCTCCTGTGACTGATGTTGGTGTTTACCAGGCAGGCCTAATGAAAAGATATTGGTCCATTGGAAATTGACCCATGTTTGGAGCAAAAAAAATCAAGATATCTCGACCACTACTGCGTTCATTTGGACCTCTTTCTTCTTAAACCTTAATTTTGTATTACAGTATTACCGCCTCTAGTTACAAATCATCCAAAGGCCTTTGACAAATGCACATAACCAGAATAACCAGAATAAACATCCAACTGCCATAGCAACGCAACCAGATCATCAGTGTCCCAGCAGCGCCGAGAGTGAAAACATGGTCCCATGACCCTTTTTTAAAGTTGCCATTTTCATCACTGACTCTCGCTAACATTTGTTCATATGATACGGTTTGTGACATAGATTAGATTCCATCCATCTTTTAATATCTGGAGAGGATGTACTTCACACCACAATCACAGGACCATTCAGGCAGCCGTGACAACTCCTGTCTTTATCAACATCATATTTTGATACATTGGGCAAGTCTGTTTGGTCCCCCAATAGGCAAAGTCTTAGTGATACAGGTACTGTCGGACCTAACCACCGATAAACCGTAATTCTGACATCACACTGATGTTGCTTTCATTCTTTCAGCTTCAGAGGAATATTTTGGCCTCCAACCCTCGTGTCACCCGCTTTCATATAAACTGGGAGGGCTCAGCGGACAAGATGGAGGACAGCGAGAACGTTGACCCGTCCCCCAACATCAGCAGCATGCTCCCTCCGTCCTGTATACCAGGGAAGATGCCACCTCTTGGACTGATGCCGGACAACTCCATGGACTGCATGTAAGAATCATCAGATTAAAATGATGGACAAGAAGCTCTTCATATCCATACACTCGACCACATCACCAACACACATTTGGACAAGGAGCCAATGAGTGTATCTTCTTAACATGTGGACATTAACAGGAAGCAGGGATCTTATTTTTATACAGTGTACACAAATGGGAAGCGGAATTGTTACAAACTGTTTTTCTTTCTTGTTCACTCTCTCTTTCAACACACAAATCTGCACAACCAACACTGCCTTATTTCACCATATCTCTATCTTGGATGGTAAAAGCTCAGCCAGAGGAAGTTTGAGTCATCAGGGTGGGGCGACATAAAGACAGAACCACCATATCCTCACAGCCCTGAGACTTGCTAGTCATATTCATACTCATGTTGACCTGTTTGGTATCCATACTCTGCTGTTCATTTTGTCCCCTTGAGCACAGATCAAAGCTATGGGCAGTGCTCCATATGTCAAAATAGATGTATAGTTAAGCATTTTATTGTTCTGATGGTTTTGGCTTGTCTGATGTAAATTTGCAGCATCTGGAGTTCCTGTGGAAGCAAATTATCGAATTGGAAAATGGCTCTTGTTTAGAGGTAAAGAAGTAGCTTTACTTACTGTTAGCTGGGTATCTTATGCAGAGTACAACCGTGTTTCACCCTCAAGTTATCCAGATAACTCTGTAAATCTGATTCTTTAAATAGGACCCAAATCAGAATAATGTTCTTTAAAATGTTGCATAAGATGTGTGTCTGTAATTATGCACAAAACATGTGGGTAAAGGAGTCAAAGGAGAAATGAATGCCATATTGCAGTCCAGTTGATTTAAGCATACATATGTAAATAATGCTCTCCCGGCGCTTATTTTGTCTTCAAGATGAGAAGACGTATTTTCTTTTTGTACTTACTATATATTCTCTGCCTCAGTATTTGTAACAACAGTGGTGGGGTTAATAAATTTTGTTTTGTGGACCTTGTGCTGCTTTCTGGCAATCACCACATCTTACATCCACCTTACCTAGTGAGGAAGGAAGCACAGCAACGGCAGTGAGACTCAGCGTGTGTGCATGCATCAGCCCACTCTTTCCCCTCCCCACTCCAGCTCCTTTCTTTTTTCCAATTTCATTCATAAAATGCAGCAGCATCTCTCTGCCATTTTCACTCTAGCCTCAGGTTGCTAGGCAACTGCAGTACAAAAGGGAGGGGGACTGTCTGCTCTCACCCATTTTATCTCCTCTTAGTTGAGGAGACTAACTCCGCCGTCCTTCCATCTGTTACCTGTTAAGCAATACTCAGTGAAAAACGTGGTTATAGCGAGAGGCCAGGTTGAAAAACTGCATATTCATATTTGCCATCAATATCTAAATGCAGCATCACCTGCCCTGCCCTATAATATCTGTCTGTGCTAGTAGGTGAGTAGACAGCATGGTCAGGGTTTGTGTACCAGTTGAGAAGACAGCAAATGAATTACACAAGTAATTTCCAAGGAAGGACAACATTTGCTGCTTAAGGCTTCTCAAATGTTAGAATGTGTTGCTTTCTCTGTTTGATATCACTGTAATTTTAATATCTTTTGATTTTAGTATATTGAGTGGACAAAACACAAAAACAAAACTATTTGAGAATGTCACCTTGGTAATTGACAATGAAAACAAATTAGTTGCAGCCCGAGACTGCAGTTTTGAATCCAGAAGGTCCAGAGAAATGACATGATTAACCTGATAGGAAGTAAGTATAGTTGTTTTATGTAATGAAGAAGGTGGCTGTGGAACCATAATATGATGGTGGCAGACCTTGTAATAGCTGTAGGGCTCTCCTATTTATAGCTTGGGTGTTTGTTCATAAACCTGGGGTCCCTTTTAAATTCCGAATTTTACCAAACACAAGCTCAAATTATTATTGAAATGAGATATTCACATGCAAATCTATGTGGAATTGGGCCTTTTGAGGATCCTGATAATAAGGGGGCCCTTGGGCATCTGCTGCTCTGCCCTGTAGCAGGCCAGGTGTGGGGAGAGGATTAGAAAGGTGCTGTTGAAGGACTGTGACAGTAAAGGTCGTCGGTATACAGACAGCATGTGGCTCTGTGTCTTCAACCAACCACCGACTGTAAAAACAAACAAAAGGAAGTCTTTTATTCGATTAATTTCCCTTCAGATAAAGTCTTCCGTCCGTCTGCGATCTGTTTAAAGTCCTGCCAGCCAGACCGCGCCGCGCGTGCGTTAAATTCTGACCAACATTTCTAAAAATAGCTCGCGGTTGACGTCACTCAGCCAAACGTGTATGAGTCGCTTGGCGGCGGTGTGGTGGGGAGGGGTGGAGGGAGGGAGGTATTCTTGTCAACCGCTGCCGACAGCCAATAGATATCCTCGCATTCACCGAGATTCCCACGGTTCGGCCGCGCCAAGCCAATGGAGGAGAGCAACCGGAGAAAGTGGGCGCGTACATGGTCGGGAGGAAAATAATCGGTGACGTTCCCCTCGCTTGTGTTTGTAGGGCGGCGGGACTCTGCTGTTTCTGATGGATCGCGAAGAGCCAATCAGAGCTCTCCGTGGGACAGCACCGTAGAGATGTGGCCAATCCGTTGCCTAGCTACACCTGTCAATCAACCCCGGTTCTGGCGAGTGGGCGGGGCGTTCGGTCGGCTGTAGTTCCGTCATCTCGCTCGTCTCCGAGGCTACAGGGGGCCAATGTTGATTTGGGCTAATTCCCGTCGTTGTCGGACCCCGCCGATGTTTCATTTTTAAAGCTGGGTTCGGTAACGAAAAGCGGAAGGCTTTCGGTTGAGAATACCGCATCCCCGCCGTCGGTATCGCTGTTTTTTGGGCTGGGGGAGAGGTGGGGAGCCGGGGGGCCTCGCTCGGAGGGGGCTGCAAGGAGGGACAGGAGAAGACTGGATCCTCCGTGTTCAGGCCAGCTGCGCCGAGGTCGGCCTGACAGTCGAGTGAAGCCCCAGCGACCGAGAGACCACAGAGACAGCTCCCCGTGGATTTAAGCTCCATATCGGCCGCCGGTTGTTGATGAGC
>NW_023339729.1:8986011-8986149 GCF_004916995.1 Morone saxatilis
AATAAGACAAATTCATGCTCTGACCTCTCACACTGCCTTCCAGTAAACTGAATCATATTTAATAATCAGAAGCATGAGGACAGTAAAAAGCAAAAATTTGGCCGTCTCAAATTTGGAACCACGTTTGGTCCTCTCCCT
>NW_023339729.1:8986201-8990244 GCF_004916995.1 Morone saxatilis
CAGATTTAACCCCGATAACTGTTCTTGTTTAACGCACCATTGACAGTTAGCGGCACTGAGCTCCTTTAAAAACACTAACAGCAGGAAAACAGAGTGTGCCGTTGCTGTTGGGATGAGGCCTCGCTGGCACACAGTCTTGTGGTTATTATTTTAGTGTCTGTGTTTGTTCTCTCAGTGAATTGTTTGAGACTTAATTGGCACATTTTGTGCAGCGATGAGCTTCACTTGATGTTATCGTCTTTGTCTTACTCATTTGTTCTCTTGTGCAGTGTCTTCTTGTGGGCGCTTTCCTGTCATCCATGTAAATATTCCCAAGTCAGAAGGCATCAGATTATTCCTCTGGGTCTGCTCTGACTTGCACAATCAGCAAACGATGCACAAACAACAACATTAAAATAAAAAGAGTATGTCTATAACCTTAGTTCTTTCCCTCAAAAACAGGAAACTTCTTGTTTTAATTACCATCAGCCTCAATAGCTCAAAGGAAAGAAAACACCATCATTATAAATCCATTTGCCTTTTTCCCAGCAGTTTGCCATCAAGCGCTGACTGACTGACTGACTGACTGAGTGAGTGAAGCCCGCTGCACTACCCCGTCTCGTCTCGCCGTGGCACCGCATCAGCAGCTGTCAGGCTATTAAAGATCAAGACCTCGGAGTTAACGCTTGGTAACTGTTACAACTGGATTTAGGAAACACCGTTCAGACCTAATCGAGCTTAGACCGGCTTGGGAGGGCTGCAGGGCGGCCAAGAAGCCACGGATTGCCCGTTGACAAGTTGTCATCATGGGCAACGCGCCCACGGCCAGGAAAGGCAGCGAGATGGAAAGCGGTGGGTACCATCACTCCTGAGCAGCACCTGCTCGGTCACAGCCTCATGAAACGATCAGGGACGAGCTCATACAGCGGGCTATGTTGGCTTTACATAACAAGCCATACACTGATAATTAGAGGCCTTGTTCCTGCTTTCCAGTTCATTAAAATCCACTCGTACGTCCATGATAAGTCCTTGATGCAAACGAATTAGCTTGTGCCAATTACCTAAATCTGATTAATTTAAATGAAGGAGTATTGAATGTAGATGAGAGGGAATCTGTCTTCAAGTGGGGGTCAAAAGTAGGATGAAACAGGATGTAGTGCTGTGTCAATAGCCAAATCTCTGTAAGAGCTGCAAAACAGCCAACAGCTCGATTGTAAGCTGCAAGCGTCTTGGCATTATTCACTGTACTGTAATACTGGCAGTATCACAACAGTGTACTGTGTGTGTGTCAGATATGTCCTACTACCTACTATATGCTACTGAAACTGTGTGGGTGAGCTGAATGTAATCTATGTGAGGACTGTTTGGTTTAGTGCACCCTTAAAAGTCTGCAGGTTTGGCCGAGCTGGTCTGAGTGTGTCCCCTGTAAGGATGTGTGTCCCCTGGAAGGAGGAGAGTATGCTAATGTCCAAGGCTTCCTGGAGTAGGTATATGCCAGGGCTTTTTACCATGGCACATACAATACAGACTGATATTTACGTTTCTAGTAGCAGTGAGGAATTTAAGAAGTGTATGTGTGTGTGTGTGTGTGTGCACATCCTATGAAAAGAGTGCATGAAAATATGGTTCAAGAAGAAGAAAGTCTAGATCTTTCCTTGTGCTTTATTCCTGAGCTGAAAGTGAACTAAGTTTAAATAATTTATTTGTTTATTTTCAAGTTTAGCTTTCTCTAAGGGAATAAGAGATACTCCAATATTGCACAGAAGCAGCGCTATTCGGACTTTTAATTCCTAGTATGAGCGTAGCTTCATAATTACTGGAACCTACAATTCCCATAGTGCAACTGAAATAAGTGGAGTGTCCCTTTAAGATTGTTGTAGAGGCAGTATATAAAGAATCAGCACATTTGGTATTATATATTCTCCCTGTCCTGCCTCTACGAGTCTCCAGTGGATTAACTGAGCTGCATGTCCTTACAAATCTTGACACACAGACACATGATCCTTGTCTCCTTATAATCTGTGTTAGTTGTGACTAGTTGATTTTAAGAACACAGTTTAATCTCAATATAGATGAGTTTGTCCTACTGGGTTAAGGTGCAATACTTGTGTTTGAAACCAGCGTGGCAGCTGTTTGCAACTCATCCCTGGGTTATCTTAAGGTTTCCTTTTATGTGCTGTCTATCTATCAGTCCAGAAATGATCAAACAAGAAAAGGCATGCATTCATAACAAATATAAAATGTAAGCAAGAGGTAAACGGCATTAACTGGGATATATTTCTTAAAAAAACACTGAACCTCTGCATTCGATTTCGTAGAGTGTAGGAGGTATCCTACTATTTACTACCCTGTTTCTTTCACTCTTTACACACACACACGCACACATACACACACATATTGCTGAAGCTTTTCTTGTGGTTTTGTCTTCCACAGTCAAGGAGTTCCTTGCTAAAGCCAAAGAGGACTTTCTCAAGAAGTGGGAGAACCCTGCACAGGTTAGTGTTCGGACGTTTGTTCATCCAACGCAACAGGAATGTGACAATTATATTCTCTAATGTAATCAACTTTTTTTTGCTTGCGTGCATACAAGCATGAACTATAGGAGTCTGTGTGACCAAAGATACCACGTAGATGTGTGCCATGCTGTCTACAATTCTTCTTGCAATTTAAAAATACCAGCTGTCGCTTTTCTTTTTGTTCTGCCGGCTGACAGTAAATGTTACCTACATTTTTAATATATTTGGATATTGAAATAAAGCAAGGGCCAAGTAAAATATGTAGTCTGGTTATTTAGTGTTATATTTTATTGATTTAAATCATCATATTGTGATGATATGATCACATTGTCAAATTCGATCAGAAAGTTATTGATTTCAAGCAACTTATACCGATTTATTTTTTTACACGTGTAAAGAGTTTTGTTGAATGTTATGAACACTGAACATTAAATTTGTTATTTTATATATTATTTTTTATACATCTTTGCATATCATAGACAGTATAGACATTTAAGATAAATTATTTTGATGATCCATATTATGTACTGAGTTTAACTGTATCATCCAAACCTAAAAATAAGATGAAGTTAGAAGTTATTTTCAGATCCACTGCCCCAAAATATGATTAATACTTCTGTTTTGTATCACTGGCAAGTAAAAGGGGAACTTTTCACTTTGACTCAGAAAGTTATGAAAAATAAGACACTTGACATGTAACAGCGTGACAGCTTTTTAAAAATATATATAAACCTTGTGTAGATAGATTTTACAGAGTTATATCATAGTATTAAATATGAACGGCATCCTCATATAGGGTCTGTATTAATATGCTCGTATTGCATGCTATAAACATATACAGTACTGTTTATGCATACATACCATGTGCATACACTTGACTGTGCAAAAATGTACATAAGGACATAAGAAACACATTTCACTTCCCACACCATCCCATTTTCACAAAAATCAACTAAGCCTTTTTGTTTTGTCTGTTCAGAACACTGCTTGCCTGGAGCAGTTTGAGAGGTTGAAAACCCTGGGCACGGGCTCATTTGGCCGTGTGATGCTGGTGAGGCACAAAGAAACAGGACAGCATTATGCCATGAAGATCCTCAACAAGCAGAAGGTCAGTCTGGTTCATGGGTCAGGAAGGTCACAGTGGGATAGAGGGTATTTAAATGTATGTCATTTCAGGACAATGACGGGATCCTACAGGAGGGTCATTGAAAATATGGAAATGTCATTGATGTGAAAATTGTACTCTGTAGGCTCAAATACAGGTGCAAGCCTTTTTTCCCTTTGATTCTCTTTGAACCCGACTGGAGTGTCAGAGCCGAGGTCGTCTTTGTGCAGATCACATCAAGTAGAGTAATTTGGGTACCCAATTTAGTAAAAAAAAATGTTTCCTGTGATCCCGCCCACCCCCCTCCCCTCTTAAGTCATAAAATTCATAGATACATATTTTTATAGATAAAATACACATATGGGCCTGTCTGTTTTTGCCTAATTGGCTAACCCAGTGAATTTAAAACCTGAAAACCATGGTTCTTGATTTGCAGTCCAAAG
>NW_023339729.1:8990262-9001193 GCF_004916995.1 Morone saxatilis
CTCCACCCCCCCACAGTGTGAAAATGATATGTAGGTATAGAAATGGAGAGATGGATAGATCAGGTTCTTTATATTTACATTTTTACCTCATGGCTTTGGAACATGATCCTGCTGTCCGCTGGTTAGAAGCAGCTGATGCGACTGGCCTTTTTTGATGCCACCTGCTTAGACAGTTTCTCCTACTGAATATATTCATTATGTTCAGGCCCGCATTCCAGTTTGCACCATAATTAGTACCAAAAGTAGAAATAATATGTCTGTGACACCCATAATGACTTGAGTGATTCACAAGAATGAGGTCTTTAAACACACACCTATATGTCATCTTCAGATAGTGTCTAATGTGTCTAATGGGAAGACTTACACTTCTATCTCAATAGAGTAGGTAGTGCCAGGTAAACGTATCCAAAAAGAGTACTTAACTGAAACATTCTTTAAAAAATGTATCATTTGAATGTAGATGGCATGCGATACATGTTATGCCTTACATTTAATACATTTCAGTACACTAAGGTGTGGATCTTTGTGGCGAGGCTGTGAGGTTTCAGAGCTTCTGTAAACTGCTACTTTTGATACTGGTGTAAAGTGCCTCGCCACATTTTATAAAAGATTATGCAGGTGGAAAAACTTTATTAGCAAGTACTTTTTACAGAATGTTATTATTTTAATAATGTTTATTTATCTTAAATAAAAAATAATCTCTATACACATGTATACAGAATTAAATATATGTCATTATAAAAAGCAAATAGCAGATATTTTCTAAAATCTTTTATTTTAGGTCTGATTTGAACTGTTGATTTGTACTTTTCCCCCCAACATGTTTTTAGTACTATGGCCTTTTGACTTTCTTGGCTGGCTTTTTCTATCTTAGCCTAAACTATTTGATGCACTTTCTGAGTCTAAAGAAGTAGAACAGCAGCTTAGAGCAGTGTCCCACTGTGCACATACTCGACGGAAACAGAACACATACACGTATTACAATTTGTCGGACCAGGGGCTGTTGACTGCCAATGTAATGTAAAGATTATACTGCTCTGATAAAACAGTAGTTCATTTTTGTTAAAAGATTATTTAAATTTCCCTTTTTTTTATACGATACAATATAAACTGTCCTCCCTTTCTCTCTTTCTTTGCCTTTCAGGTGGTGAAGCTCAAGCAGATAGAGCACACTCTGAATGAGAAGAGGATTCTTCAGGCTGTCAGCTTTCCTTTTCTGGTGCGGTTAGAGTACTCGTTCAAGGTACGGAGCATTTTAGATGGTGTGCCTGTGTATACTGGCCTGTGTGTGGTTGACAGTGAGCGACTTCATAGATTTTCCTTCCATCCCTCATACCAGTTGTTATTTGTCTTTCTCAACATTTTTGAGAAGGTTGGATGACACTTTCTAGCATAACTCAACCTTAACAGTCTAGGTATTGGCTTATTTGGAATAATATCTATGGACACAGTCTGGCTGCTGAAGACTCTATTTTATTACTTCTATGTAACTATTTGTGTTTATTTTTTAAGTAATCTGGTAAATGACATGACATTTTTCAAGGATGCAAACATGGATGTTGAAGTTTAAACCTTTGTCACTTTGCGTAGTGTCAAAAAAGACTGACATAGGCCGTGATGTCAAAACTGGTGTTGTTTCAACTGAAGATCTTCCAAAATGGAGAAAATACTATTAAAATGTGATGTGAGAATCAATCATTTATTTCTAGATTTCTAGTTTTATATACTACATAGAGCAGAGATAAAATGTCATTTCGACACTCAGAATGAATCATTTAAGTTTCCTCAGTTTGAATAAACATTGTACACGTTTATCTAAAAGTGGTTTCTAAGAACCCCTTACCATCACAACACAGGCCTATTGTTTGTTTTCATAGAAATCGACTGCTATCTCTGTAACTGTAGGTAATTCCTGATGCAATAATCAGTTTACTAAACTCATCCTTATTATCACTGCCATCATCACTGACAGTAAATCTTATTAAAGGGCTGTCATCTGCATTTACAGTGTGAAATAAGCTTGATCTACCACATGCAAAATGACCATACAGACACATTCTCTCTCTTCTTCGACATTTTCACCACTCAGCTTCATCAGTGTCTGTTTGTACCCGTATAGACTAACCCAGCGGATGGCCATACTCCAATTAAAGCCTTACGCAGGTTAAGCTGTTTAGATGCACGTTGGATGCCCGGGGATTGAATATCCTTGATGCCTCAAATAAACCTATTAACAGAATATTCCTGTCCACGTGCCTTGTCCTGCACACAGATAGAAGAGACAACAACAAGCACATATTAACTCAGCTTAGTTAGATGCATCCGACAGTAAGTTGTATTTGCAGGTGTCAACCAAGAAGCAGGTTAAGAATGAAATCTTCCTTTATGATATAAAGCTACTTATTTAGCTCTGTTACAGGATCTAAAGAACATATTATTTTTTCTATGTCATCCAGTTGCCCATCTTGTGGGTGTATGCGTGTCTGTAGTGCGTTAATATGTATGTGTATGTGAGTGAGCGTCACTAACAGGTCCTCTGTCTTCCCTTCCTCAGGACAACACTAACCTCTACATGGTGATGGAGTATGTACCAGGTGGAGAGATGTTCTCCCATCTACGGAGAATTGGCAGATTTAGGTTAGTGTCTGTATATGCAATGGCGTTTACATGACATTTACAGCCGGAAGCACTTTGTAGTCGCGTAGAGGTAAATTGTGGAGCTTTGTTCTCTTCTATTCTATTCTGTTCTGCTCTATTCAGTGTTTTAGCTTGACTCGGTTTTATTTAGCTTTGTTCGTCTCCATCCTGTTCTGTTCTGTACTGTACGCCATACTAAACTGCTCTCTTTCTGTCTATCTCCCTGTATGTGTGTGCGTGTACAGTGAGCCTCACGCTCGGTTCTACGCTGCTCAGATTGTCCTGACCTTTGAGTACCTGCACGCTCTGGACCTGATCTACAGAGACCTGAAACCTGAAAATCTGCTCATAGACCAACAGGGCTACATACAGGTAAATAACACCTGATTCAGTAACATACAAACTTACTTACTCAAAACGTTGTTGGCCAACTACAGTTTGCTAGTTTATTCGTAAACGTGTTGCACACACGAGGCCTAAATGAACCATTATTCATCAGTGGGATTTTACAGGTGATGCTAAACAATGCCAAACTGTTAAACATGCAGACCGGCCCAGTTCTGTGTGTTTGCTGGGGATGTTCCTCAGACCCAAAGACAAGCTTACAGCCAAACTGCGTATTGTGCACTGAGTGAACATCTATGCTGATGCAGTTGAATGTATCAGTTCTGCAACTATACCCGGAACCCAAGGTGATGTGTTGTTTTGCCAAAGATGCTCCGTTTATAATAATGAAAGACAAATAAAAGCTGCAAATTCTCACATTTGGGAATCTGGAACCATCAAATCACTGGCATCTTGACTTAAAAAATGACTAATAATATTATTTAATAATTATAATAATGATTATTATTCTATTATTAAAATATTTGCCAACTAATTTTCTGTAACTAACTGATTAATCGACTAATTGTTGTATGTACAGTAAGTACAGCCATGTAAGCTAGCTAGCTAGCTAATGTTTGTTGTTGATACAACAAAGCAAGATTTCGTTCATGTCATATTCACCAACATTTCATAAACACAGTGTTACTCTTTGTGCATTGCCCTTCAAGCTGTTTATCATTTTATACAGCAATAAAACACACAGCGAGAACCCGCAGTTGCTGCTAGGTCAGGCTGTGTGCACCACTTCACATGAGTAAGCTTGTACTTGGTGGTCACTCGTGTAACATGTGACTCAGGGTAGATATGAAATGTTGTTACCATTGTTATAATGGGCTGCCACAGGTGGTGGCTAAAGGCTACGGCGCATGTGATGCAGAGGTAACACCGGCCAGTGACAGACTGACTGCCGTTAAGTGTAGCGGAAGTACAGCTGCCAGTAGTCAGAGCTATCCGAGCTAACCAGCCATGAGCAGCTGCTATCAGACTGTTGGAAACACAAAGAGTCCGCTGGAGCGTCGACAGTCACTAGAAGCACATTCACAGCTGCTTGTTAAAGGTTCTGTGTGGTACCTGTGTTGTAATTCTTTGTGTGTCTGTGAGGGAGTTTCACCCTGGCGTTTTATAGGAGTGGGTGGCCGGGTTTTAACCAGAAGAGGGAGGTTCGCTATGATTCTATTAACAACACTACTAACCATATAGCTGATGAAAGTGGTTTAGGGGGAACAGTCAGGACTATATTGGTGAATGTTTAGATAGATCCCAGAAATCCAATCAATTTAAAGATGCTCAGGTCCCACTCTGCCACGTGTGACGTCTCCATGGCGGGGAGGGGGTCGTATTCTTTACTCTGCGACATCTGTAGTTGTTTCATCATCCTCCTGGATCCACATTCTTCACATATATTTTATAATCTTCACGTATCAGAAATCGTGTCCTCAAAATGTATAAATAATGTGATTTTGTTGGTTTGTTCTTTACGCTCAACATCTATTGCATGTCTATACGTCCTGGGAGAGGGATCCCTCCTCTGTGGCTCTTCCTGAGGTTCCTTGAAGAGTTTTTCCTCACCTGAATGGACGGTCAAAGGGCAGAAGGTGTTGAATGTTGAATTGTAAAACCTCCTGTGGCTAGCCCTTTTTGGCTATAAATAAAATTTGACTTGACTTGAGGGGTTTGCCCCACCTGTTAATCTGTGATGTCACACAGACATGGAAGTGTGTAAACTGTGAACAACCACCCAGAGAGTGCACAAGTTCAACTGTGATTGCAGTGTGTGTTTGTAATGATCTGTATTTGCTGGTGGCTGCCTTGCCTTGTAGTACATATTCTGCTGCCCTCTAGTGGAATACACTCAAACAACATGTAGTGACAAATTCCCTCGCTGCTCCAGGGATCCTTGCTCTTCTTCCTCTCTTTCACTGTCTGTCATCTGTGTCTCCTTCCTTCTGCCTTTCGTGTGCTAAACCTCAGCCAGGCACTCTGATAGTATGTCAGAGTGCCTTATTGTCTATTTGTTCGTCCTCTTACTCTCTTTCTCATTATTCGTCATCACTCTTTCTTTTACTCTCTCAGGTGACAGATTTTGGCTTTGCCAAACGTGTAAAGGGCCGGACCTGGACACTGTGTGGCACCCCAGAATATCTGGCCCCAGAGATTATTCTCAGCAAGGTGAGCCACCATTGTTCTCCTTTAGTATCTTGTGAATTGTCATATGAACAAACAATGATATCAGCCTTTTGCACAAAGTTATATAATAGGATAGCTGTTCATTGAGGTGGTAGAATTGTAAGACCCGGTTGCTGTTATTTCAAGTGTTATTTATGGTCCTACCAGAACCAGGACATGGTTCTAGGGAAAACTGATGCTGCTCATTTGGGTTTTTAAAACTACTCGGAGCATGTGGGTTTAAGGAGAGCACACACAGCTCAGATGTTCCTCAAAACAAGAAGTAACATCAGTCACAATTAACTATTGCAGCTAAAAGTGGTTGTGAACAAAGCTGTCCAAATATTTCACAAAGTTTGGCTACCAGCGTCCGTACGCTGCAGCAAACAAAGCTAAATCCTGTGCTTTCTTTTGGTCAGAAATGTGCAACATGTGACAGCAATCATCATCACATCTTTATTTATATTTTGATTAATGTTATTGAGCGCTACTTTCTCTCTGTGAGATGCCCTCAATTGGTTCTCATCTTCAAGATAATATCAAAAAAACATTTTGACTAATTCATTCCTGCCACTGACATGCTGTATGCACAATCATGTCTCTCCGCTCTGAATCTCTAGATGGGATGCACAGTGTTAAGATGAGTATAATAAGATGCAGTTAAACTGGAGTATAAGATTAATGAAGTTAAATAAAGCCCGAAAAAAACGAATTAAAACGAAAAACAACACTTTGTTTTCATTTTATCTTGATAAACTGTCTATAATTGTGTCTCTTTTCTCCCCCCAATACCCCCAGGGGTATAACAAGGCAGTAGACTGGTGGGCGCTGGGCGTACTCGTATATGAGATGGCAGCAGGGTACCCTCCTTTCTTTGCTGACCAGCCCATTCAGATCTATGAAAAGATCGTATCGGGGAAGGTGAGTCTCTGATAACCACTTTGTGCTACGTTAAGTATCTGTTTGTGAGTACCCAATCCTCATCCCCAATCCCTCACAGCTGTGGTTTATGTTTACATTACATATTTACTTTTTCAGTTTTGGGTCAAGCATGCCTCTGTACACTATATAGGCAGGTATTTTACATGATATGATAGACAATATTGTCTTCGGGTACTCTGCTGACTGCTTTGACTTTAATTTAAGGCTAATAAAGATACAGACATGTATTGCATTATTGCTTACATATTATTTCAGTCTTTCTTTGAGTTTTGAAGAAAGGTCAGTCCTAATAATGTGCCTTTCATTTGTGAAGACACTTTTTAATGATTCAGTTATGGGTCAGGGATACACACATTGGGACAAACACAGATGCACAACTATAGATGCACAATAGGTGCCCTTTGCACAGCGCCCCCCCCCCCTCCATCTTTTGCTGCTCTAGGCTATCGCTTATGTTGCCTGTTCCAAGCACAACCACCTCAGTTTATTCTTTGTCATTGCTGTGCTATTTTAATGCATATGTTCTGTGTGTTGTTGTGTTTTTTTGGGCCGTGATTGTAGATCATTTTACAGCCAGTTTTGATGCTGTGATTTCTACTTTCGTAGAACTTTCTTTTGGTAAAGTTTGAGTTTATGTTCAGCCATGTTGGATATGATATATGATATATATAAAATATGAGTTCTTATTGTATTTATTCCAGACCATGGGTAGGCAGCCTGTGGAAACCGCATGTAGCTCTTTAGCCCCTCTTCAGTGGCTCGCTGTAAAATGTGCATCATACATTACGTACTGACCTGCTGCCTTTTCCTCTTTATTTTTCTGGACCTCAATAGCGGTGGCTATGCATTCCAAAGAAAGAGAGGTTTCTGTGTAGAGAAGTTAAATAGTACATGGACGGGTTTGTTTGCTGTCACCAGCAGTGTTGGGCAGTAACTCATTACTAGTAATTATATTACAGCACTAATATTACTTTTCCCAGTAACTAGTTGTGTAAATAATTACTAATGCATTTAAGTAATAATATTATAGTTACTCCTCCAAAAAATAATTAGTTACAATATAAATTTTGTTGTCACCCTCTACTGATTTAAAATCCAACAACCAATCACATCCTTGGATTTATTTTTGTAATCGTGGAGGAAACTAGTTTGGAAGATGGAAACATTTACATTACTTTGACTTTAATAAACAAAACTGGACTTTAATCGTTGTAAGGCTGAATTTTGGGGAGAAAGGACACAATTACAAAATTTCTGGGGAGTAGCAAAAAAGCTAGAATTAATTACTGTTAGCAGGGAGTAATAAGTAAAGTAATTATATTACTTTTTAAAAGCGTAATGAGTAATATATACATTTTTTGAGTAACTAGCCAAATACTGGTCACCACCCATTCTGCTAGTTTACTGGTATTTATTAAGGTATATACTGTATTTGCATTATAGTGTCGAATATGTTTTGCAGCTCAAGATAGGTTTCTGCGGGTTGCGTTCCAGACAAACCCTTCTGATGTCAGAGTTGTAAAATGCATCACTTCTTAAAGGTTAGAGAAGCAGGCTTGGACACCGGGTTTTATCCTTGCAAGTGAATAGGCAGTCCTGTGTGAGTATGTGGCAACAGGGCATTGTCAGCCATACTTCCCTGCTTCAATAATGGCTTCAAAAAAACTTCCTTTGTGCCAGAGGACAGCAGACGTATAAAAATAGATATTTATTTGAATGTGTTTTTTTTTTTCCTGCGAGTTTTGCATTTTTTCCAACATTGTTATTTGTGATTTGTCACTCCAAACAGTGACACCTGGAAACTGGAGGGGAGATGAGATAGATGAGGCATCAGTTACTTATGACATACTTTCTGTACGGATTTATTCAAATAGTGAGAAATTCAGAATGACAAACATCTGGTCACACTGCTGCATCTTAAAACTTTACTGCTGCTTCATTCTTCTTCTGGTCTTCTGTCTCAGGTGCGTTTCCCATCTCACTTCAGTTCAGACCTGAAGGACCTCCTGAGGAACCTATTACAGGTAAAAAGCAAACATAATATGTTAATCATATGTTAATAATTCATCTGGCTGTGTGTTCTGAATTTATTATAATGTAAAAGTGAGATAAATGTCTTGGTGTTATCCCAAGGTGGATCTCACAAAACGTTACGGGAACCTCAAGAACGGGGTCAACGACATCAAGGGACACAAGTGGTTTGCAACCACTGACTGGATTGCCATCTACCAGAAAAAGGTATGTGTGCCTGTGTGGGTGTGTGTGTGTGTGTGTGACCTCCCCTTTAGTAAAGTTTCCATCTCAACTGGTGCTTTTAATTGTCTTCAGGTGGAAGCTCCCTTCGTCCCCAAGTTCAAAGGACCAGGCGA
Organism: Morone saxatilis; assembly: GCF_004916995.1. Classification (NCBI taxonomy): domain Eukaryota; kingdom Metazoa; phylum Chordata; class Actinopteri; family Moronidae; genus Morone; species Morone saxatilis. The sequence goes on from NW_023339729.1 coordinate 8,998,764, forward strand.
CACCAGCAACTTTGACGACTACGAGGAGGAGGAGATCCGCGTCTCCTTCACTGAGAAATGTGCCAAGGAGTTTGCAGAGTTCTAGAGTTAGAGAGGGAGAGAGGAAGAAAGAAGGAAGTAGGGAGAGTCAAAGGTAGGCTGGTCAAGTGGGAGACGTAAGGAGAGAGTACTGTCTCCTGTCCAATCACAAGCACCAGCTACAAAAAGAGGGAAATGGGATAGAGAAGGGAAAAAGAGCAAGGAGACTGATAACCAGCAGTGTTGCCTTTTCTGTTGCGTTTCTGTTGTATTTTATTTATTATTCTGTCTTATTTATGGATCCCTTTATAATGAAGGTGTGCTTCAGATTCATGGGTGTTGGAAACCGCCCCCCCCACACACACACACACACACTTATTTAGAGTTGCCTCTGCGCATTTTCACCCAAGATCTTCCCTGCTCTTTTATTGTTTCATTCATCATTTAGTCACTTTTGGGCCACATCATAGTGAAATCAGTCGTCTGTTCTGATCCGCTGCAGTCTGTTGGTCTTTACCTGCAGCCCATTGAGTCGTACAAGTTGAGGTCTCAGCCTGCACAAGTTTCTGAAATTTAAACTGCTAAACCGGCTAACTTGCTCTTTCCCTGGTGAGCAAGAGGAGCATTAAAGTGAACATTTAAACAACTCACACGCATAAGCACTTCAATAACTTTTATGTTTTTGCAGTCACAACTTTCATTTTCCTTTATATATTTAAACCATAACTGTTTCATACCGTAGACGGCATACTTAGAGTCACTGGTACGATTGGCCAAAAGAAAAAACGGTGCGTTGTGTGCTCAAACAAATTCCGGACCGAGACAGATACAGAGGACACTTACAGGGGGAAAGGGTCAGTTAAGTTTACTGTCTGACTCCATCTATTCTTCTTATCATTGTTAGCATAGCCAGACTTTGTGCATATCTACAGCACTCAATCTTTAAACGTTACTAGATACTTAGTGGCTCCAACGATATCACATCCTGCTAACTAACAAGGAAATGTGCATAGGGAAAGGGAAATATCTCAGTTTTAACGGTGTTGTGAAAGAACACCATAACATAATGGTATCTCAGGTTTGAACATATCACACATTTTAGCATCAGGATTAGCAGGTAAAGAAAGATGTGTGAGACATTTGTTTATGATATAGATTTGGGAATTTAACGTTCTGGTTAGCACTAAGATGAACATAAGAAAATATTTAGACTTTTAATTTTCTGCGTATTCCACAGCTTCCCCTTCGAGAAGATTTTGTTTCGCTAACAGCTTTGTTTGGTCTTAAAAGCACTCGATGTCTATGCTCAAAGCTCACTCACTAGTCAAGTTGATTTGACACTTTGAATCAACCGTTTGTCCCCGGCCAACTCCAACTAAAAGACATCATCTGAAGCAGACTACCTCGACCTGCCTCTGGCTGTCGGTCACCAGAGCCCTGTGACCAGTCTTTCAAGGTTGTCTGGATAGTGTGCTTTAAGGTCTTTTATAGAAATCTGTGTTCATCTTCCCATTTCTCCTCCCTCTTATCACTTGCAAAGTTCGACCACACTCCATATTGACAGTCTTACGTGTGACAGCAAAGCCATTCTCATCTCTTGTGTTCACATGCACAGTTTTTGTTCCGTTTAGTTTCTAATGTTGTAAGTTGGTAACGGGTCGAGCACCTGGAGTTGAAGATAGTGGGAATAGCACTGAGAAGAGACAACAATGTTAGTGCTCGGTATACTGCCTGCCTATATTAAGTACATGAGGCATAGCACTTCAGTGTTCAGAGCCTCCTTAGCTCCTGAACTGGTGGTCGTAGAGCTCAACAGTGAGATTTGGAAGTTAAAATCCTGTTCATATTTTAAGTAGGCGATTTCGAATTTTTAGCCATTGTGTCGTCCATCCAAGCTAGTCCGTATGATATCAACCTTGTGTGAGGAAAAACACATTCTAGAGAATCACTGCAAGTCTGTGAGGGCTTTGAGCTTTGAATGCTGGCTAGTTAGCTAATGTTAGCTAACGTTAGCTAACATTAGCTAACATGAAACTGCATGAGTCCAGTGCAATGGTCACGATTCATCTCATTGTTGGCCGGCTCGGCTCCACGCTTAAAGCTCTTTATAAAAGGAGTTTAAATGGAGTAAATAAAATGGGAACTGACTTCCGGAGCCGTTCTAAAAGTGGGCGGTCACTGTTGAGCTCTATCGTAGGTCATTCTGAACTGAACAAGTGAAACCAGGTAACACCAGTGTCTGTTTCAAATATTCAAAGGCCTTCTTCACAGCTGTACTTCAATGTGCCATCATGGTGAAAATATTCTAAATTGGCTCATACAGACACTCTGGTTTTTCCATGATCATTTTACAATCCTGATATTTTTGAATCACGAGTCCTTCCTGTCCGATATGAGAAGAATAACAATTGC
>NW_023339729.1:9001293-9010619 GCF_004916995.1 Morone saxatilis
TTTGTTTTTTCTATTTTATTTTTGCCTTTTTGGAATTTTAGCATAACATTTTCATTTATATTTACTTTCACAATTATTTATCATAAGTTTAACTAATATGTAATAATAATATAAACATTTAGTCTCCAATTATTAATAAAACCTATATCAATTTTTCTTTTTTTTACCTTGTTCCTTCTGCAAATACCTTTAATGTCAATTTAGAATTACTTGATTGTTTTGACTACAACTACCACTACTGCCAATAATTATAATAATTATAATAATAATAAACTACCTATAAATGTTTGTCTTCCATTTTTTCATCTGGGTTTGGTTGCTGGTCTCTCAGGGATGTCTGAGATGGATCCCCTCACCAGGATCCCGTGTCAACCTGTTCAGGGAGCTTCTCTCATACGATGTAACAGTGCACACACGGAGGAGAGAGCTGATCAGCTACATATGGAGGCACAAGTAAGTGCAACCATCTGTCCCGTTGGTTTTCACTGCTGGATGATGGTATTTCCCATGTTTTAACAAAACAAGTTGACTCAAACGTAGCTTAGGGGTTAAGACGCCGACCATGAAATTAAATACGTCTGAGTCTGACTGGGGGCCTTTGTTGCATCTCTCTTTCCCTAATTTCCTGCCATCTCTCTATTAGTCTTTAATAAAGGCTAAAAATTCCCAATAAATACATGCCCCACATCTCACGTCCTTTACCAGTATTGTATTACAGCAGTATCGGAATCCTTTACATTATTAAAAGTACTAGAAATTTTTCAAAGTAAAAGTACAAAATTCAAATGTACCTCAATAATAATATAAAATTATGCAGCCAACAGCCATTTTCAGTGTTCCAATATTATATATACTATATTATTGGATTACTGATTAATTAAAATGCAAGCAGCAATTTTAATATTCTAGCTGGTCGAGGCACCGCTAAGTACTTTAAATACTTAATGTATAACAACCTATTGTATAATTTTGTGTAATATTTGCAGTGCGGTATAAATCTAAAGTAGGATGAAATATATAGAACTAGTAAAGTTCAAGTACTTTACAATTGTACTGATACAAAACATGAGTGAATGTGCTTAGTAACATTTATAATTATGCTCAAAATGTGACCTAGATATATCACTTTCTCTTAGAGACAATATTTTCAAGAGTTGATGGATGTAGTGGATGTAATGGGTGATATTGTGTGTGCGTGTAGTCAGTGACAGTTTCATTCTTAAACGCTGGTTGTTGTTTTTTTGAAGCCATGTTGTCAAATGTTACCACACAACCATGATTCATCCTACACACAGTTCATGAAAGATTTTTATGCTGTTCTGAGCCTCCCGAAGGCTCGCATTGTGTACACAGTGATGCATTTTACATCTCTGGCAGCAACAGCAACAGTCTCTGTTTGGAATAAATTAAACAATCAGTAGTTATAATGAGCAGCAATATCTGGATGCAACGGCTCGACAAAGACACACAGTGCCGTGTGTCTAAAATTTAAACTTTATCCAAAGAAAAAAAAAAGGGAAAGAGGATGAAAGAGAACATAACAGATATAATAGGTTTGATAGTTTTCCAAGCTGTGAGGTACAGCATGGTACACACATTCATTTTAAACATTTGGGATGAAAACCACCATTTTCACGTACAAACAGACATGAAAAAATTATATTCACAATGGCTCTGTGTTTTTTGTCATGGAGGAAATAATTTAGCTAATGTATAGTTTATGATGTTTTATGGTGGCTTTCATCCCTGCTCTAAATTTGTGTCATGCTGTGAAATTGTGAGTAGTTATTTCTTTTTGGCCCCTGCTGCATACAACAGTCCTTTTTCACAGAAGACATTTTGAAAGACATTTTACTTTCAGTAAAGTGTGTTGATGGATGTTGAGTGGTGTTTGTGGTTGGTGGGGCACTGCTAGCATACTTAACACATGAGCATCTTAACAGAGGAGAGCATTTATGAAATGATGTAATGGGACATGTACGGAGGGTGCCTGATTGACATATTATCCTTTTATTAATTTTGTTGCACCTGGTGGACGGAGAATCACACCTTTTATAATTTTTATTGGTTCATGTAGTTAGGTGACCTCATGTAATGTCTAGCATGGCTCCACCCACCTTCAGCCTGAGCAGAGGTCTTAATAAAAACAGCTGTGTGGGTGTGCAGGCCCACACAAATAAAGTCACTTAGGGCTAACTAACTAGTAACATACTTGTTTTGTTTTTTTGTAGAAAATTTAAATCCTAAATTTGTTAACATCCATGCTTACTTGCTAGCAGTATTTGTCTTTCTTGCCTTTGGTGGTTCACTGTTACATTTCTTGCCACCAGCTGTTGATTAGTAGAATAGTGAAACAGAAAAAACAGTAAATTGCGTCACCCATGTGTGCATGGCACCTACTAAACATAGCACTACTAGTGGTCACAAAATTGAGAGGGTGCCTTTAAATGGAAATTAAATGCCAGTAGAATAAATGCATTGTTTGCTGACATGGGTTTCAAGTAAATTTTTTATTCCCAGCTCGTGAAACCCACTACATTTGTGTTTTATTTCACCTCAAATGGGGAGTCTGTGTGCAGACTTTTCTCCTTTGTGCCCTGCAGTGCAGTTTTTTGTCTTGCACCTGAATATTTTTAACTGGATGTTTATATATTTTGAACGGAACATTTTTACCCACACTTGAACCTTCTCATTAAAACTTTACTAGCCAGTACCATAGTAGACAGCACTAGAGGTGAATAGGTCCCACCCACCTTTGGCTACAAAAACTTTTAAGAAGAGGATACCTTCCTGAGTCAACCAGAGCAGGGGCTGAAGATGACTAACCAGCAGATAATCCGGCAACTGACACAGGATCAGAACAGACAATGACTTCGATGATCAGCACACCTGAAGATTCAACAGCTGCAGCAGGACACAAACTCTAGAGTTGCATATGTGGCTGGGCAAAGGTTACTTTCACTACAGGCCTGAAAATATATCAGGGCAAGGCTGTGTGCCTGAAGAAAGGGTAACAGGGGCCTTGTACCGAGAGCTACTTTCTGAGAAGCAGGTCGAGTCAATTGACTCAAGTTCAACAGGACAAAATGCAAAGTCTGCTGGACATCAATGCCCCCGTCCAAGTGGAGGAAGAACAAGGCACACAAAAGCAAGCTTAACCCAGAGCCAATGCTGAAATGCTGTTCCTGGAGTGGCCTCTTGAGGCTGGCTCCACCAGCGAATCAATCTCTAAAAGCCCCCATATAAAAATGCCCAACTTTACAGCAGAAATAAACATGTTTACACCCTGGTACAAACATTGTACTTATCATAACAACTGTACCAGGGATGAAGTTTTTATAGACCTCACCCGTTTGAATTATATTGAGGCTTATAGTTATGCATAATTAAGGGCTTGGCCGCTTTGAGTGACAGGTGGTTGACGTCACAGGTAGCTGGTTTCAGCTGCCTCAGCTCCACCCATGCTCCACCTATTTGACCATTTTTGGAATAGCTGGTAGCTGGTGGTGTCTGGACTGCCAAGATGGTAACAGCCAGAGCCGACCACAATGAACTTCACACTTGCTCTTCAGAAACCTATGGGTGACGTCAGGGAGACTTGGCCATTTTCACTTGTACAGTCTATGGGGCTCGCACACCAGCGCGGAAAAAGGCTACTCCATCATTTGAAGACGCATCCTTGTGGTGGAAGAGATACAGCGCCAGGAGGAGGCAACTAGGTACAGAAAGGAAAGACAAGGGCAGTGGACGAGATTGGTGGGATTGGAGAGAAGATCTCCTGGAAAAGCTGTGCGAAAATGGCTGGAAAATCAGTAGATTGATGCCCTTGTGCCCCCTTCATCCCACTGTCAAACAACAGCATTTGTCCAGGAAGGTGAGGATCAAACCAGACGCATCAGATCAAGGCCAGATACTGGGCAGCTTGGTGGGGCACGCAATCAGAAGATGGTGGCAGACTTAGGCCAGATGCTCAGTTTCTCAGCTGTGATCAAGTCAACCAACGTCAGACCAGATCTTGTGCTATGGTCAAGCTAACTCCACCTTGTTTGCGTTATGAAGCTTACAGTGCCCTGGGAGGATGCATGAATGAGGCCTATGAGCGCAAGAAACTGAGGTATGCTGAGCATGCAGCAAACGCTCAACAAGGTGGTTGAAAGTAAAGGTCCGACCAGTTCATAGCCACATCAACATCAAGGCTACTCCGGGGGATGGGAGTTCAGGGCAAAGCCTACTGGCAAGAAGTCAGAGTTCTCCAGTGCTGTTGAAAAGGGCAGTCAGAGGAAGATAAAGGTGTCTACCTGCGAACTACAGGGGAGCTTGACTCCTCTTACTAACACATGGGATTACCTGAAAACAAGACCTGGGTTTATGTGTAAAATTAGGCTAGGGTTAGGGTCATATCGATGTGTGATTCTGCATGAGGGTGATTGATCCATTTAATAAAGATACCAGCATGCGTGCTATCTACACATCACCATCGAAGCGTGCTGGCGCAATATCATAAACTCACTTTAACGCAAGATCAGGAAAAAAAACTCATCAAATCAGCATTTTTCATTCATTATTAATTTCTCTGTTTTGTAGTCAGCATACTGTGAGTCACAGTCAGTCCTCTCTTTGAGGCACGTTCATTTCAGAAAGACAAGCAAAAAAAAACCCAAACAAGAAAAGAGAGGTGGAATTGGGAGTGACTCGTTTTATCTCGCCCTCCACTTCCTGCACCATCATGCATGCATCATTTACACTCCCACAGCAGATGGTCATGTTGCAGTTTTGTCATGATGCATGTTGACACAGCTAGCTCCTTTTAATCCTTGTGTTTAGTTGGAGGTCATATCACTCTGATGCTTCCAACATGATTTTTCCTCTGACACGTCGTGAATCTGACTTGTTCCAGGGAGCAGATATTGTCTTGTTGTCATGCTCATTTCTTTGCATCTTTGTTTGACCCTCTCTCTTCTCTCCACACACAGAATCAGATGCAGCATGACAGAATCAACCACAGCTCCACAGGCTTTAACAGTGAGCTCTGCTTTACAGATAATCTCAAATTGTGTGTTGTGTATGTTTGTGTTTGATGGATAGTGATGATGACAGGTAATCAGGTTGTCCTTCATTTTTCCTTCGTAGGCTTGGAGTCTAAGACAGAGGTCAGCGTGTCGTCCTGCCTGCTCACGCCCACTGCCTCCCCAAGAGATTCCGGCGTGTCTGAAGAACGAGGGATAAACGGTGGAGTTAGCAGTGGAGGGTGAGTACAGCAGAGATAATGAACATAATATTCATTGGCTTTGGTGGTGTCTGCTCCTCTGTTGCTTGCTTTTCTGGATATGTTACAAAGTCCATTTTCCTTCTTGTAGTAAAAACAAAGCACGAAGTGAGGAGGCACCACTGAATAGTTTTTAACGTGAAACAGATGCATATGTACAGAGGGGTTGGAGTTCAGTGTGCTGGAGTACAGAGCCAAAAGAAAAGATACTTTCGCACTTCACCTTAGTCTTTCACTGTGAGGTTAATTTGTATCTCTTTAAATCAGCATCAGGCTTTGCATGCTTTCTTTACACTGTGCAGTCCAAGATAACCCTTTTCGAGATTGTATTACCTTAAACCTGCAATAACAGATTCTTCTGGCCATATGGGGCTGTGTTTTAGGTCGATGTGGAGAACTTGGAGCACATCCAGCAGTTACAGAGCAATATTATCATTCATATGGAGTCGTGTTTCTGTCCATGTGAGGAATGTTGGTCCAATATTCACTCTGTTATTCCTCTGTTTCTGGTCTCTGTCAACCCCAGAGGGAATTGTCTGGTGCTCCACTATGTTCACCAGCTAGTTGCTAACTTTGCCTTTCTGCTGTTTGGCTCTGAGAAAGTAGCGCTCTGTGAGTTTTTAGAGCTTTTTTTTTACTCTGTGAGAGCAGTGAGAATAAGAACGTTGTGTGGGAATGACAGCTAAACAATGAGCTGAAACTCACTTTTAGCTCTGTAGTGCTGAGGGGAGCTGCAGATTCAGGTGATAAATAATTATCTGTACGTTCATCACTACCAGCGACCCCATTTCACACTGTCTCATTGTTTTCACATTGTCATTTGATACATTGTTATTAAAATATTGATTGTAGTTGTTTTAAAATAAAGTGAAACAAAGGCTGACTTAATGCAATATTAATCAGAAGGTATTATTTGATACTGATACCTGTTCACACTAACAATGACACAGGGTTCAAGGTTCAATTTGTTCATGCATTAAACATGGAAATCAGAGTGTGTCCACTCTAATGACGTAACACAGATTACCAAAACATAGGAAATAAATACCAGTTAAATAAAACATAGATAAAAACAACACAAAACAGCTCTTACATAATGTTAGTTTACTGCAGGTTTTGTAATGGGCCAACCGCCCTCTTCCTCATCTCTCTAGGTTTATGAAGTCTGAGGGGGCCAGTGGGAGCCCGGTGGACTGGACAGTGTCTGATGTGGTCAGTTATTTCACAGCAGCAGGTTTCCCTGAGCAGGCTGCTGCCTTCAGGACCCAGGTGAGCCTGCAGTCTACTTCAACAGCCACTAGAGGCCACCAGAGACAGGATTAATGGCTGTACTTTAACCTCTCACAGTTGTAACCTATATATCTACCTACCCACACTGCTTTACTCTCTTCATTAGGAAATCGATGGCAAGTCTCTTCTCCTCATGCAGCGTAACGATGTTTTGACTGGCTTGTCAATCAGACTCGGCCCCGCCCTCAAGATCTATGAGCGTCATGTAAAGGTTCTGCAGAAAACGCACTTTGAGGATGACGACTGCTAACGACAGACAAGTGAAATGTACACAAAGACTGTTATGTCTGTATCTACATATAGCTCAAGTTATCATATAAAAATGTATGCATGATATACAATACACTTTTCATCTCATGTCAAACAGCGCGCACATGCACACACACACACACACACACACACGCACACACCTCTGTTTCTGTTCCTTCTGTCCCTCTACGACAGCTCTGGTCCAGAAATGACCCACAGAAATGAGACTGGATTTCCTGGACAGTTAGGCTTTTCTACCAAACAGGGCACAAATGTTTGAGGGAGAAAGTTGACATGCAAGTTCTCTTTTTTTAATGTACAACATTCAAGCACTTTGCAATTTAAACTGTGCAAGATGGTTTGTTTTTAAACTGTTATACTGTAACTTTATGCACATTTTGAAAGAGGTCGTGGCTATTCTGTGTGGAAGTTCATTTTTGGTTCGTTTTTTGAGGCTGTGATGCAAGGTTTTCTCGCTTGTTGGTGTTTGTTTGTCATTGTACACATGCTGTACATGGTTGCGGAGGCTTGACAGAGAACGTTGGTTTGAACAGCAACAAAATAGAAGTTGAACAGATTAAATGCATTCCCAGAAGCTGGAGTGTGGAGATAAAATCCGGTGCAGGGTCCCCGACCTTGTGCAAACGGTCGTTGGTCAAAGCAATAAGCCCCCTAAATGTTTCAGAGGTGGTAGAAACTCATCAGCTTGTAGATCAGCATGTGGTTGATTTTGTGTAGCTTAATATTTCAGATGAAAATCTATTAAATAAATGCATCTGTTCTGGCCTATGCATCGCCACATCAGGGGCCAGTTTCAGAAAGATATACTTTGACTCTGGCTTAGATCAAGTCAGACTTCAGATAGACGAAAAATCATCCATCGCCTAAAGACTAATTTGCAAGGAATTGTGGGTAAATTCATTATTTTTTTAAATGAAACCTTGCTGACGGGGCAACTGCATCACACCACTCAGGTCTGTTCACTCTGGCAGAAAATGTTTTCCCTTTGAAATGATTCAAAGACATTTTACTGGGAAAATTCAGCAAAGAGTGTAACAATACAAAAAAGCCTTTATTGGAATAAACCGTAAACAACAATAAACAACACAGTTCAGACCTGTAGCAGAGCTCAGATGTTGTGGCTTCTTAATTTAACCTCTTCTTAATAACTTGTCAGTCACACCAGTTTAACGACTAAGCTAGCACTAACTGGCAACTGACTACTGTAAACTCTTCTATTTCTTATTAACGAGTTCCACAACATTGTTAGCATTCAACAAATGATGAGCTCTGCTTTCCTCTCTTTTGTTATTTGGTGCCACTGGTTAGCAGTTGTCGCTGATTGTTAGTGTGGAAACATGGCTCAGAGTTAGCCTAGTCGTAGGATGGCCAGCTTTTAGAATAAGTTGGACTAACTTGCATTAGATTAATCTAAGAGCAACATTAAGACCGGACTAACACTACAGAGCAGTCTCAAATATCTTTGTGAAAAAGGCCTCAAGAGTCGGCTGCAGAAATGTTGAAGAAATGTACCAGTTAGCTGAACTGAAATCTGCAGAATGATCGACTCTTAACCAGATGAAATAAATCTTTTTCACAGCAGTCATTTTGACATGAAATAGTAGGGTAATCTCAGGTGTTACCAATGATAGTAAATCATGTTCAGTTCCACTTTCCAGTGAGCCAACATGCACAATAACAACACCCTGACTCTGTTTGACCTGAATGTATAACACCTGTGTTTACCCTACTGTTTCATGCCAAGATGGCTGCAGTGAAAAAGGTCCGTAGAGTGAATATGTAAATATATTCAAGATCAGTCCATTTGATAAATCAGCCTCCATTTGTAAATTATTGATCGAAAATGATCTAACTCAAAGATGTTATCGCAGGGTAAAGCTGAGTCAATCAATCAACTAATCTCATACCACCAGCATTTTTTTAACTGTTTGTACCCGACAAACCTTAGAAACCAAATGCTGTCGAATTCTCACACGTTTCATTCCCAGCTTGACATTCCTGGTTTGGCATCTCCTCTGTGTGCATGCAATTAAAAAAATGATGTCTATGTTTCTATTTAACTTTTTTTAGCATATTGGTTTGTAAATGTTTCTTTGCACATTCAAACCATCTCTACCTCTCTCCCCTCATTATTCGCTTCATTTTCACTTTCTTTGCCACCTCCAATAACTGGTTTTCAGGTCTTTACAGTTAGCAGAAGGTGTACGTTACAGTGCTTGTTGCCACTGTTGGTACTGTGATCGTTTCATTCTCATTAGTTAAATCTGTAGGAGAGGACAGCTGTGTTCAAGTTCAGATTCTCACCAGGGGAATGTACAGTGTGTCTATGCTCTTGTTGCTTGTCTCAAGTTATTTGTTAAACAACAACTTTAGTAATAAAAATTTTAATTAAAACACCACAATGTGTCTGTTCTGAGTGTGTATGAACCCATGTTGCATTTTGTGAAAAGTATAAACAGTGTTAGTGCACCTTTGTATTCATGTGAGTGTGTGTGTGTGT
>NW_023339729.1:9010645-9011014 GCF_004916995.1 Morone saxatilis
TGTGTGTGTGTCTGTGTGTGTACCAGACACAAATAAGCATATGTAGTGTGTGTGATGGAGGGAATTCAACAAAGGTTTAGAGCAGCTGGGTTACACCAGCAGCTCCCTTCAGTCACAAGGAGTCGAAGGAGGAGAGACCATGCAGTGTTTTAGAAAAGAAAAGACTTACCCAGATGAGAAAGACTACAAGTCTGTTCTTTTGGAAAAAATACTTTATTTTGACTTGTAAATATTTCACAGTAAGTCGGAAAGTGTGCACTTGTCCCTTCATCTGCTGGTCAGAAGCAGGGGGAGGAGGAAATATCTCACTATATCTGTCCTGGGACACTCTCCAAGGTAAGTGCTTGGGATCTCTCTCTCTCTCTCTCT
>NW_023339729.1:9011053-9011218 GCF_004916995.1 Morone saxatilis
TGTGTGTGTGTGTGTACGATGGGGTTACAAATAAGACAGAGAAGCAGAAGAGTGTATTTATACCTCCACTGATAAGCAGATAGGGTGCAGCTCCCACAAACATGGTGGTTAAAGACAACTGAGGAAAAGAAAAGACTGAGACTGTTGGGAACTTCTGGACCAAAT
>NW_023339729.1:9011318-9011560 GCF_004916995.1 Morone saxatilis
CACACCAGGGCAAATCAGAACTGGCAGAACCAGACACCTTGGGGACTGATCACAGCAGAAATACAAGACCATACAAGATCAGCTCCTGAGTATACTACAGTAAACAACTGCAGACAACAGTGAGGGAGCAAATATCTTGATTTCTGAAACCTAACAAAACAAAGGAAAGCAGTCATGCCAGTCTCAGGAGGAACGGAGTGAGTGAAACAGCTGCATGTGAACAGTATGTGTGTGTGTGTATG
>NW_023339729.1:9011669-9015356 GCF_004916995.1 Morone saxatilis
ATATTGTTGCTACGTGCAGAGCCAAAGACAGTCTAAATACAGCTCAGTGTCACATGAGGAAATTAGAGCTACAAGTGCAGAGCCTGCATGTGGGATGAATATGTCTCTTGTTTGGAAGCCCAAAGGGAGAAGATTACTCCACAGCCATCCTGAAGCAGAAACACAGACCTAACAGACTCGTTGTGGACGAAGCTCTCAATGAAGACAGCAGCATTGTCAGCCTGTCACAGGTCTCTGTGTGTGTGTGTGTTGTGGTGGTGGTGGTGGTGTTGGTGAATATATATCCTGGTCACGTGTGTTTCTTCTGAAATTTGTGTGTGTGTGTGTGTGTGTGTTTTTCGACCAGAATAAGACAGAGGAGCTGCAGCTCTTCCGGGGGGACACAGTGGTGTTGAGAGGGAGGAAGCGTCGCCAAACGGTGTGTATCGTCCTGACTGATGACACCTGTGGGGATGAACGAATCCGCATGAATCGTGTGACGCGCAACAACCTGCGTGTCCGGCTTGGTGATGTCATCAGGTAGAGCTCACACCTGTGTCCAGTAGTGGAAGAAGCAAATACCACACTATGAAAATAAAAGTCCTGCATTAAAAACCTTACTCAAGTGAAAGTATGGAATTATTCTAAACAAAATCTGCATAAAGTAAAAGTACTCTACACAAAAATGGTCCCTGTCAGTGTTTTACTATTAAATATGATGTTTCAGGATTAATATTACTGCTGCATTAATGTGTATGTGGTATTTTACTGCTGTAGATCTTTAAGATTGCGCTCATGTTTACTACTTTGTACACTGTTCATCATATTCAAGATCATCATATGTGTGTAGCATCACTATTCTGTGAGAACCGCGTATCTCTAAAAAAGTTGATTTTTCATGAGCTCAGAAACACAGCCCAGTTTTCAGCTTTGTGACAAAATATTTTCCAGCTAATCCATTAGGGTTCTTAAATATATTTTTGGGTTTAAGAAGTAGGATCATTTTCTCAACCCATAAAGGAACACTTCAAAATCAACACATTTTGATATACATGGTTTTCACTGTATGGGTGATTGTAATCTAAAATGTAACTAGTAGCTAAAACTGTCAAATGTAGTGTAAAAAGTACAATATCTGCATGAGATGTACAGTAGAAGTATAATGAATAATCCATAAAATGGAAATTTTCAAGTAATTTACAAGCACCGCAAACTTAGTTACATTTCACTACTGCTTGTGTCTTGGTGCTACATGTGAGGTCTGAGATCATTACATGAAATGATCTGATGATTTTTGCTGGTGTGTGTGTTTCATCACAGTATTCATGCCTGCCCTGATATAAAGTATGGGAAAAAGATCCATGTTCTCCCTATAGATGAAACCATTGAGGGCCTGACCGGAAACCTCTTTGAGGTTTTCCTCAAACCATATTTTCTGGAGGCTTACCGGCCCATACATAAAGGTACAGCAACACCTCTGCCACTGATCATACCCCAGTAAAAGAGCTTTGTTCATAATATGATCTCTCCTAAGCTGTTACTACCAGGTATGACAACCTATTCTTGTTCATGTCAGCTCACATAGCAAACATTACATCTGTGGTTCTCAGACTTTTTTCATGAATGTACCCCTTTTGAAATACTTCAGCCAAGTACCCCCTGACCAGCACAAAACAAAGAAAGAAAAAGTCTATATGAAAAACTACAATACAGTGTTGCACCATCAGTGCATTTATTAGGAAAAACACTTAAATGCTTTATTTAAAATGTTTAGAACCCGTCACTAAATTCAATGCAAACCAATTTTTGTCACTGTGCAATAACAAGACAACATTGTATTTGCAGTGAACTGCAACTTTTTGATAAGTTGCATTTTTTTTTGTGTGTGAAATGGGCCTGTTTACTGGAGTTAATGATTGCATTAATAATAGGAATATTGAATCTAAAATGTGATTTGTGGAACTTACATTTACATGTTTTTATATTGAACATAGTAGATTTATTGTGATATTATGCATTACTGATATTTTAATTTATTAATTTTTAAAAATGTTTTAAAACAGTTTCCCCTGCAGTACCCCCATTTGAGAAACAAATGAATTAGATCATACTATCAACAGCATCTAGAACACATTCACATTCAGCTCCTGTATGTGGTAACGTTTTTATCTGTGTTGCCAGATGACATCTTCCTGGTGAGGGGAAGCATGCGGGCGGTGGAGTTCAAAGTGGTGGAGACCGACCCCAACCCTCACTGCATTGTTGCCCCAGACACTGTCATCTACTGTGAGGGAGAGCCAATCAAGAGAGAGGTCTGTGAGAGATTTAAGAGCTTCTGCACTGTTTAATGTCAATGTTGAGAGGCCAGCTGTTATCAGAAAGAGCTGCTTATGCAACAAGATGTTCACCATCACTTGTATTCCAGTTCTATACTATAATACTCGTCTAAAAGAACTATTTTGTAGTTAGTATGGAAGAAATGCATTGCACTGTTTGTAGTAACAGGAAAATATACCCTCTGACATCAGTCAGGCAGCAGCTTTGCATCCACATTTTTCCCAAGCATTTGGTGGGTCATTGGTCATTTTCTAAACAGTTTTTCAATCCATTGCATATAAAAGTTCTACATGTTGAAAGCTAGAATAATGTATATATGCTGCAAACACTCTGGTCCAGCTAATCCTGTTGAGCTGGAGCTCATTTGGGTTGAGATTTAAACAATGCAGGTAAACCAAAGCCTTCAGTCATGTTCCTGATTTGAAACCATGTTTAGTTAAATATGAAGGACTTTATTCTTCTGGAGGTCTCCGTTTGACCCCTGGACAACAATACATTTTATCTAGGAAGGAAAACACTATTAGCATCAGGGCGGTTTACTAAGTATATAACACATCCATGACTGAGAATAAACTCCAGGTGTGACTATTGCATACCTTCTTCTGACAGGACGAGGAAGAGAGCCTTAATGACATCGGCTATGATGACATCGGAGGCTGTCGGAAGCAGCTGGCCCAGATCAAAGAGATGGTGGAGCTTCCTCTCAGACACCCCGGTCTTTTCAAAGCTATAGGAGTCAAGGTGTCATACATCCACACACAAACCCTGATCACATCCACTCATATTTCTGCTTCCTTTGATTCTAACATCAGGTTTCTTTTCATGTTCTCCCCTCCTCTCTCTCAGCCCCCCAGAGGGATTCTGCTTTACGGCCCTGCAGGCACAGGGAAGACCTTGGTGGCTCGGGCTGTAGCCAACGAAACTGGTGCCTTCTTCTTCCTCATCAATGGTAAAGCTCTTTTTTGTTCACAGTGACATAGGGTTGAGGAAAAGAGGAAGAAAATGGCCAACCCACTCTTGCAAAGTAAAAACCTTTAAAAAAAAAAGTATACAGATTTATTAGAAACTGACTGGAAATTCATATTTACCCTCTGGTTTTTCTTGTTTTTTTTTATCTGAGTAGGAGAAAATGTGTTTCATATGCTCTGCATTATTCTGTGAAGGTCCTGAGATTATGAGTAAGCTGGCAGGGGAATCAGAGAGCAACCTAAGAAAGGCGTTTGAGGAGGCAGAGAAAAATGCTCCGGCCATCATCTTCATCGATGAGCTGGATGCCATCGCTCCCAAGAGAGAGAAGGTGAACAATAGAGAACAAGTGCGAAATGTCGGCCTCTGGTGTATAAGGTCAATGTAACTGTGTGTGTGTGTGTG
>NW_023339729.1:9015456-9019089 GCF_004916995.1 Morone saxatilis
TGTGTGTGTGTGTGTGCAGACCCATGGTGAAGTAGAGAGGCGCATAGTTTCCCAGCTTCTGACCCTGATGGATGGCCTGAAGCAAAGAGCTCATGTGGTTGTCATGGCAGCCACAAACCGACCAAACAGCGTGGACGCTGCTTTGAGACGCTTTGGTCAGGACACACACACACACACAAAGACACAAAGACACACACACATTTAAAAGTATGGTGATGTCTCTCTCCAGGCAGGTTTGATCGGGAGATTGACATTGGAATCCCTGATTCCACCGGCAGACTGGAAATCCTACAGATTCACACCAAAAACATGAAACTGGCCGACGACATTGACCTGGAGAAGGTGGGTGAGAAGGAGCAGCAGCCAAAAGAACACAAAATATATAGTGATTCATTATAGTGATTATAGTGAATTCATAGCTGAAACTATTAGTTAATCAAAATATCATCAGTTGGCAACTTCTTTGATTATCAACTAACAACTAGCTTTTACTAATTTTTCAACATTATGTTCTTTGTCTTATGTTAAAGTAAATTGAACATGTGCTGTTGGGTTTTCAAAACAAAGAATCATTCAAGAACAACCTTGGGTTTTGGAAATGTTGATTTATTTATTTTATTTTTTAATTTTATGCACCATGCATCAATTATCTGATAATGAAAAGAGTCATTACTTGAGGCTCCAGTGGCATCCATTCAGTGATGTGTTCTGAAATATCCTCCTGTTACAGGGTGAGCATTTGGCCACATACTCTCATTTGATGAGAATATTCCCCATGAAATGTAATGTTAATTGCTGATTTGGAATAACTGTCTATTAACTGGGAGTTAAAATAGAATTCTTTATTTTGCAGGAGATCCCCTCAATCGCTCTTAATTTAACAGCATTACATTTACACTTACACAACTTGTACTTTATATGATTAGAAAGTAAACATTATACAATTGCCACTGTAAACATTCAATTCACTCTCATGCTGTTGTTACCAATACTGTGTGTAACAGCACAGCTCCATCAACATCATCGCTCTGGAATTTAATCAGTGTCTAATTTCCATGTTGTTGAAAAAAGGGCTTTAAACTAAATTGTATGAACACTTCTGGTGACATCCATCCCAATCTTGATATGCATTTCTGCTGTTTAATAAAGTAATATGTCCCTGAGCTATTTAACATATCTTAGATCGGCGCAGAGACCCACGGACATGTAGGCGCCGACTTGGCTGCTCTTTGCTCAGAAGCAGCTCTGCAAGCCATCCGCAAGAAGTTGACCCTCATTGACCTGGAGGACGATTCCATCGATGCTGACCTGCTCAACTCACTGGCTGTCACCATGGATGACTTCCAAGTACACACACACACACACAGTACCTACAGTACATACTGTATTAATCCCTCAAAGAAACACTGTTTCCTTTCCTCCCTCAGTGGGCACTGAGTCAGAGCAACCCATCAGCTCTGAGGGAGACCGTTGCAGAGGTGCCTCAGGTGAACTGGCAGGACATCGGAGGACTGGATGAGGTCAAGAGAGAACTGCAAGAGCTCGTCCAGGTGGAAGAAACACTCACACAATCATACCTGCACATACATATGCACATACATCTGCACATACCTGCAAACTCAAGCTTCCATCAACAACCCATCTATCTTCTTCATGTCGCTTATCCTCAGTACCCTGTCGAGTATCCGGACAAGTTCCTGAAGTTTGGTATGACTCCATCTCGTGGAGTGCTGTTCTACGGCCCTCCAGGCTGTGGGAAAACCCTACTGGCTAAGGCCATCGCCAACGAGTGCCAGGCAAACTTTATCTCCATCAAAGGACCCGAGATGCTCACCATGTGGTTTGGAGAATCGGAAGCCAATGTCAGAGACGTGTTTGATAAGGTGAGAGAAAGAAAAACTAATAATGTCAGGATAGACATTTGTATAACCTTTGTTTCATACTGTAACCTTGCTGACCTCCTGGCTTCGTCTCTGCCTTCAGGCCAGACAGGCTGCCCCCTGCATCTTGTTTTTTGACGAGTTAGACTCCATCGCCAAATCCAGGGGGGGTGGAGCTGGGGATGCAGGTGGTGCAGCTGACAGAGTCATCAACCAGATACTCACAGAGATGGATGGCATGTCCGACAAAAAGAACGTTTTCATTATTGGTGCCACAAACAGGTGCAGAATTTGTATTATGATTATGTTTTGAGAAGTCAGTACGCTGGAAGTCAAGATTGATTGTTCACTCTGGTCATCTCACTTTTTTTACTCCAGACCAGACATCATAGACGCCGCCATCCTGCGGCCGGGCCGTTTAGACCAGCTCATCTACATCCCACTGCCAGACAAACCATCCCGTACAGCAATCCTAAACGCCAATCTACGCAAGTCCCCTATCGCACGAGTCAGTGATGCACACACATATAGAGATCCATTTCTTTTTACAGTATCTTCCTCATGTACATGAGAGAGAACAAAACATCAAAAGTTGGTCTGTCCCTTTATATACTGTAGATAACAGTTGTAAAATGTATCACAAGTGGTCATTGTGAGGAATGTTTGAAATCTGTCATAAGACTTGCTAGAGGAAGTCTTAGGCTGTAGTTGATTAAACTACTACATATACTGTTGGTAATTTAAACTCGCATAGCTACAAATGTAGTAAAAACATGAAATCTTACTTCAACTAAATACTGAAGTAAAAGTCAAGTGCTTTTACCTAAAAACTAACATGTTTGGTTATTAGGGTAACCCCAGTTCTCAGAGAATGACACTTACCAAATAATGTAAATTTAACAACCTCAGCGTCTCCCTCTTTGTCTTTCCTTTGCACCTCCTTCTTGTAGGATGTGGACCTGGAATATCTGTCTGGCATCACAGAGGGTTTCTCCGGAGCTGACCTGACGGAGATCTGCCAGCGGGCTTGCAAGCTTGCCATCCGTGAAGCCATCGAGGCCGAGATCAAGGCTGAGCGTCAGAGGCAGAACAGACCAGGCATCCCCATGGTCAGACTGCTGCACTGCATTCTTGCTTATTTACAGAATACTATACTGTGATAAACAGGAAACTGATTATTGGGTCTCTCTGGCTGTATTCGAAACCACCTGCTCTACTAGCATTGCATACTGACTTGGCCAAATTGTAGCATGTAGTATGCAGTGTGCAAACAAAAGCAAAATCTGCAGTATGCCAAAAATACTCAAATCAAATCTTACTGATTTGGAACCAGTTTACCTCGACTACTGTGTCCCACAATGCAAATCTCTTTAATGGAACTCGTGGTTTGCCTTTAGCCGTATTATTGTTTATTTCCACTTTCCAAAACCAGAAACTGGCTAAACCTGGTCTAGCATACTGAGACATAAATCCATATAACGGCTTCATACTGCATACTACTATGAAAAGCAGTACTTTCATCTGTAGTATGTAGTAGGTGGTTCCAAATACAGCCTGTGACTTTTTCCTCTCCACACACACACGCACACACACACACACACACTGTGCCACTCCTCAAAGCAGTACCAGGCTGTATGTGCTCAGTACAGAAAGAGACTGTGGAAGATTAAAAAGTTCCCTAAAGGGCGGCTGTGTGTTTTGTAACTTTCAGCCTTTGGACTGGGAACACACACAAATACGCACACACACACAC
>NW_023339729.1:9019114-9033532 GCF_004916995.1 Morone saxatilis
GCGCGAGTACTTGTAGTACATCTAATTAAAAGGCGAGAAAGGCCAGCGAGCAGATAAATAAGTAGGATAATAGCAACGGGACTTGACATTACTGGACAGATAACTGCGAGACTGAATTGGGGAAGCTGACAGGCCAAGATAACGGTCATCATCTGGGTAGTAATGTAGGTAGTGTGGTTTCCAAACATCACACTGTACGGGACAATTCTACGTGGGGTTGCTTTACTTTTCATCACAATGCGATTCAACACTCACATCACGCTAGCGAGAGCGACACACATCTATCCCATTCACACCACAACCAGCGACACGGCTAGGACCACGACACAATTGAGCTAGTGGCATTTGTTAGGAGGCCTGTATGTGCTTCCGGTACAGAAAGAGACTGGTGGAAGATTTACAAGTTCCCGGGTAAGGCGGCTGTGGGTTTTTGTAACTTTCCAGCCTTTTGGACTAGGGAAACACACACAAATACGCACACACAAAACAAAACGCATGTGCATACACACACACACACACACACATGCTACACACACACACACACCCACCACACACACACACACGACAGTCCTCAAAATGTTTTTCTCTGCAGGATGAGGACTTTGATCCAGTCCCAGAGATCAGGAAGGACCACTTTGAAGAGGCGATGCGATTTGCCCGTCGCTCTGTCAGTGATAACGACATCCGCAAATATGAAATGTTTGCCCAAACTCTGCAGCAGAGCCGAGGTTTTGGAAGCTTTAGGTACACATAATCCAAGTACATCATACAGTATGTGTCACTACAGACAATATAGTCTTTATCTCTTCAAGACACATTAAAGGCTTATTCTTTTTTTTTTCTCCACCTAGGTTCCCTTCTGCTACTGGTACCCGGTCTGGAGGTCAGGGGTCAGACTCTGGGTCAGGCAGGCCAAGTCAGTACAGAGAGGAAAGCAATGATGATCTCTATCAGTGACAAAACCTTCAGCAGCTGCACAAAGTTCCACTACTATGCTTGGCTTCCTTGGAGGAAAGGAAACAGAAGAATAATGGGAGTGGAAAAGACAAGATATAAAGGGAAACATAACAACAATAATTATAAGAAATCTTAACTTTTAAAAGCACAGGGGAATAACATCAGATTACAAATAAAAATATATATTTTATAATATTAATCATATTATAATATTTTGTTTCAATACACTTCAATACACTACAAGACAGAGCAACAAATAAATACAATAATAACATCAAAGCTTTGGGTTTTCACACACTGTAATGTTTGCACTATGAAAATTATGTAAGTTGTGTGTATGTGTGAGTGTAAAATGTGATAAATAAATTTATTTGTATGCCTCTATGATCCCTCTGACAAGGTTTATCTTAATAAATAAATACTGAATGCAGTATTTATGTTGTTAAGTTAAGAGCATAGTTTAGAGTACTCTTAAATGAAACTGGTTTCTGGTCGTCCTGTGAGCTAACCTGGTAGAGCTTGTGCCCTATGTAGTGGCATGTTTTTATTTATTTGTTTTAATACTGGTTTCTATTTGATTCAGTTTCAGGGGTTCTGGTGTTGTATATACAGGCTCACTGTGATGACTTACCAGGACTTACTAAAGCCACCAGTAATGTTATTAGTAACAATTTGACAGAGAGCCACAAGATTGTTCCCCATGAATCACACAAAAATATATTTACCCACATATATATTTTTTCCCTTCCTAACTGCTTGGTCTATCTTCCAGGACCAGTGTTTAGGATTAAGTGGCATCCGGCAGTGAAGTTGCAGATTGCAACCATGTGAATACTGCTCTCCTTCCACGCATGTTAAAAGAAACTATGATGGACGTGAAACACAGGAAAGACCCTGTATAGAGTCAGTGTTTGGTTTGTACGTTCTGGGCTACTGTAGAAACAACACTGTTCAATACGATGGACTCCATTTTAAGGTAACAAAAATACAACCATTCTTATTTTAAGGTGATTATACTACAAATATTATATTCCATTTCTGCCAATAGACCCTGCTAAATGTTACACACTGGACCTTTAACTTAAGTTTAATAAAAAAGAAAAATACTATTACAGTCACAATTCCTAAACTCATGGCTGTGTTCTATCCCGTCTCAGACCTTGCATCTTATCTTAAGAAATCCTAAACTAGAACTGAAAACTTGATTTATGTCATTTACATTGGACTGCATGTGTCCTTGACAGCGGCTGTCTCACTGTACTTGTCTATGGCTAACTAACTTGCTATAATGGACAAGAAAAGACTGGCGTTTATCTTCAATGAGTCTGAGGCAATAATCATGTCAGTCAGTCTTGGCAGTTTATACCCTTCAATACATGAAATATAATAAAGCATTATCATTTGGCTGGAGTAGCCTAAACATAATATTTTGGTGTTCAAATTGTTTAATTTAGGGTAGGGTCTGTGCCAGCCTAAATTAGGATTCCTAACTTAGGAAACTCTTCAGTTGGTCTGCTCTGTAATAGCTAAATTCCTATAATAGAGATAATTTGTTCCCAAATTCAGTTAGGAAACATGATTTTGTGATGCCATAAATCCAATGTCATAAGCTTCTGTAATGAGACCCCTGGTGCTGTTACCCACGTGGTAATCCAGCCATGCTGGAAAACACTGATTATTGAGCTCAACTGTAATGTGTGTATGGTTTACATCACTAAATATTTACAACTGAAACAGTCCTTTTCTCATTACCAATATTCATAAATATAAATTCATAAATTATTGGAAACAACACACGACACCTGCCAGCAGAAGCTTTGTTATTTGGGCAGAAGGAAGGTGTTTCTGTAAAGACAGAGGTTTTCTATTTATATGATAGATCACCAGGAGCAGGTGATAGAGGTAAAGCACAGAGGATACAGTATACGTTTGGCTGTGTGTGTGTGTTTTTGTTGTTGTTTTAGTTTTGTTGTGTTTCACACTCCAGAGCAGAAGGTGGCGGTAATGAGCAGGGTGCCAACCGCCGTAAAAGAAGCAGGAGAAGAAGACCTTCCTGTGCTGTTTATTTCCGGTGAGCGGCGGAAGTAGCAGCAGGAGCTTGTGGAGGTGACCGAATGGCACACAGTACAGTCAGCCTGCAAATATAGGAGAGTAACGCTGCAGAGGCAAAGCAAATACATATATTTTAGGTAACCGTGCATTCAAGTGGTCGGTGCCATGGGAGCTCACCTGGGCAGACGGTATATCACCGAGACCGACACCGAACCGGACCCGTCCAGGAAATATGAGTTCGACCCCGACTTTGGGTTTCCAGAAAGGAAAGAGAGAGGTCTGTCCGCAGTTACCGCCTCACAGAAACACAATACTGCATCATACAATCTGTTTTTTAACGTTATTTAAAATACTTTTGGTTTGTTATGATGGTTTAACTCGTTAGCCTGAATCAGCTTGGTGCTATGGCCGTCAACATGGTGGTTAGCTCAGCAGCTAACTGCTGTCTGAGGAGTGAAGTGATCAAGTGTCCTGTTCTAGTCTGTGTATTCACTTTTAGTTGATCCATAGAAGAACCGATTCCAATAGGTTATATATTACTCATACACAATGCTATTGTAATGTAACATTAAGATGATGATGATGTGAGTGAACTGGGTAGTTTACGCTGTTTTTCTAGTGAGTTAGCCTCCAAAGACTGACAGGATAGTACAGATAACCCGGTAACAAGACGTTTTAAAGTAATCCTAATATTTCTATTATAAAAAATAATTACATATTTAGGTAGAATTGTTCGGTCATAAGGAGTACAGTATAGACATGAGAGAGAACTTGTTATCTCAGCAAATACAATAAATACAAATAATATTGAATTGAATTAAAAACCTGACTTAGTAAATTCAGAAGGCTCGTTAAGGCTTAGTAATTGGTTTCGGTGTATTGCTGTTGACAACAAATTATATAGCACAGTTTACCACGTTTATTCTCAATAAGCAATAAACACTATATGTAGATATACTGCAAACACAGGCCATCATATCTAAGTGTGAAGTGCATTCTTATTGTATTGATGCCATGTGCAGATACAGACACATGCAAACCATAATTCACATACCGGTATATGTCTGCTGGAGAGCTATTTTTAATTCGACACCTTGAATCAAGTTTAATTTCTGACCAGCAAAGAGAGATTGTGACAGTGACTTTATTTTGTATTGCGACCTTTGAGTGAACATCTTGTATCAGTCATATCAGAATACATAGGACTTTTGTCACTAGTATGCATTAGTGGAGGGACAGTGAGGTGTTAGGTGGAACTGGGGTGACACTTGACAATTGTAACAAGTCAGTGTTTGCTCTGAGAAGTGACAGCCATTGTCCACAAAAAGACATGATTAGAAATAATCAGACCAGAGCAATACATTTGAATTGACTGCTAAGGCCCGCAGTGTTAATGTAGCCTTATATATGAATTTTTTTGATTTGCACATTAATCTGATTCATAACTTTAGCTTGTACAATATCATGAAGTCAGTGTCAGTGGACCCAACTTCAGAAAGGTCACCTTTTCAAAACAAGGAATGAACCATTTAAAATCTCGCTCCAGTTTGTTGCATGGAACGGCATTTGAGTGAGTTAATCCAATCTAAATGGCACTGTGCCATGATTGATCATCTCTAATAGGGTGCAAAACGACCGTTTATTGTACAGCAGAGTAACATTTGTATCCCCTTTCCAGAGATGGTAGCAACCCAGGAGCAGATGAACCTGGCCCAGCTGCCTATAGAGCAGCGGGACTATTGTGCCCATCACCTCCTGAAACTCATGAAGTGCAAGAGGGACAACTGGCCCAACTTCCTGGCCTGCAAGCATGAGAAACACGACTGGGACTACTGCCAACACCAGGAGTAAGTGTTTACAGTTTAAAGTTTTCAGGACACTCACTCGCTGTCACTGTATGTAAGGCTGTTATGTGTAGAGGGGAAACTGACGCTAATGTCCTCATCAGATCAGTATTGGCGCCAATCAAGACATCTTTTAACTAATCGGTATTGGTTATGTTGAGCTTTATTGATCTGATTTTTTATTTTACGCCAGCCGGTTTTACTCGTTTTCATGCACGGTGCAGCCGGTGTCAACTCTCTCGCTGTTTCTTTACTCCACTCTGAGCTGTGTGTGTGTGAGAGCAGGGGCTGCCTGTGCTCGGGGGAGACAGCGGTAGAGATCCAACACAACCACATTTAACACGCCACTGCAAGTGCATCAAAAAGCCAATAGGAGGAATGAATGAATGTAATCAGCACAAAAGATGTAGAGATGATGCAAATACTGACACATTGCCCAGTTGTGGAATTATAGATGGTGAAATAAAAAATTTTGTGATCATTTTCAGAACTTCTCATCCACATTGGTTTAAAAAGATCTTCAAGTTTATGGAAATCTTTTTGAAAAAGCTCCACAAAAACTAACATTATGTCTCAAAGATTAAACAGCTGTTAAATGTACTTAAGTACATTTTAGATCCTCAACTACAAGATTTAACAATTATGCCTTTATCCTGTTAAAATATATCCTCGTCATTAACAATGTACGCCGTGTTATTCTGTCTCCAGCTACGTGATGCGTATGAAGGAGTATGAGAGAGAGAGGAGGCTCCAGCTGAGGAAGAAGAGAATCGAGGCTCAGGCTACAGCTGCATGATCAGTGGATCCTCTGATACTTCTTCTCTGTATATATGTGCTGCTGTTCACAATAAACAACATTGTTTAAGCTCAACACCCCGCAGTCTTATTCATATCCACACATACAGTAATCCTCTGGAGGACATCAACAAAAACATTATTTAGATTCATTGTTAT
This sequence comes from Morone saxatilis, assembly GCF_004916995.1. NCBI lineage: Eukaryota > Metazoa > Chordata > Actinopteri > Moronidae > Morone > Morone saxatilis. The sequence goes on from NW_023339729.1 coordinate 9,024,922, forward strand.
ATTTGTATATTTTGGCTAAAGTCTTCGTCCCCTGGTTCAGGACAACTCTATCCATATAGACAAACTATTTCCTGCTCCAAATTGTATCCATGGTCTTTTTTACATATTCAGTATTTGTAGGACTCTGAAACAGTGCTTGTACTTGCATTTGTGACAAACAGCCACATGTTTGAACATATTGTGCAGTTGCAGCCAAATCTAGATGACAAATGCACATTTCAACCATGACTGGTCCTGTATTACTTGACCGTTTTCCCTATTGGTGATGCTACATCAATATGACACATTTAAATGACCCAGTCCCATTCACTTTAAACTCTACACAGTACACCCAGTGTACGAAGCTCCAGCAGTCTTGGACAGGAGTGGTGGTGTAGCTACAAATACACATAGTGACACATGGAACACAACAAGGAAACAACATTTTTGTTTACCTTTTTTTAATAAATTACTTCAGAAGTCAACAAAATTAAATGCTGTCATGATTTCAAATTTAGATTATTGGATATCAAAACTGAAGAATTTAAGTTTTGCTGAATATCACCAAACGCAGCCCCAAAACAACTTTAAAATGACGTAAGCGTAGTAGACATCTTAATATCTTTTACTCAGTACTTCATTCAGTATGCACTGGGTTGTTTGAAGGTGAAGACTGCTCTGGGAACTCAAACACTCAGAAGTCAATTAATCAATCAGAATGGGTTTGTTTGTGGGCATTAAAAACAACTTCAGCAAGTGTAGTGTTACACGTGTTACATTTTCACTCAACATGGCAGGAACTGCAGACAGGAAGGGGAAGAAACTATTTGGTTGGTTAAGCTCCAGTGTACATTTTGCAGGATGGAACAAGGGTCACCCTCTCTGTTAGCGCTGGGGGAGGAGAGGTAGGGGTGTATTTGACTCCTACAAATCGGGAAGAGCTGAATGGGTGAGGGACTGGTCAAGTAGCCCTCTACAGGACGAAGGGCAGGATGGGTGAGCGGAGAGGAGGGTAGTCGCGGAACTCCTTCAGGTAGCTGCGGTGCTTCCCTTTGGCCCACACAGTCATCTGGATGAAACCCACCAAGGTGAAGAAGGCCACCGGCAGGCACTGCGTCATCAGAGTGAAGCCGAGCCAGGAACCCAGCTGAGAGGAGGAGGAGGGATGTTACACAACCACAAACCACAAGAGGGCAGCAGCCAAAGGTTTAACTAATATAACTTTCAGTGTACAATGATGCAATACAAATAGCTAGACATGAGATAGTGTAACAAGATGGACTCATCTCCCAAGGGGTTAAAACTTCCAGCTGTGCAGTATTCATTCATGTGGGGAAAACGTAGCCATCAGTTGTTGAATGAAAGATGTTACCTCATAGGTGTAGTTGGGGCAGGAGACCAGCAGGAAGATCCAGGTGAAGGGGTTCTTGGTTGGATAGGGAATCTTCCTCGTCTTAGAGCCTGGATGGAGGCAGCAAAAGAAAGGGAATGTCAGAGAACATTTGCTTTTTAAAAAACCTTATCATGTCGTCCTGTAAAACTAAATGTGACGCGTGCATACATTGGCATCAACTAAACGAATTCAACCCAAAAAATTAAAAAACAATCTCATGACATTCACCTGTCAATCAATCTTCAACTTTTAGTGACACAGAGCGGAGATTCATTCACAAATCCCTCCCTAGCTGCCTGTTTTTACAGGAAATGCCTAAGTATTTGGAAGCAAATAGCACTCTGATTTCCGTTTCACCTGGACTTTAAGGATGTGTGTGTGTGTGTGTGTGTATATTACAGGTGTGTGTACCTGGTGGACGGAGGTTCCGAAGAGCAACGTGGATGGAAAAGTTGCCGATCTGACAGAACTACGAAAGAAAACAGTCACACAAGTGATTTAATACAGAGTGTAGAGCAAAAGATAATGAAAACAAAACTCATAGTACACTCACAAGGATGACAAAGAAACTAAAAGTAATGGACAAAAACACTACTTAAATGATGTTTGTTAATATTCATCAGTCAAACTAATTACAGAACAAAAGTGTCGAGGATAGAAAGACTCTCACCAAGAATACAATGAGGGCCAGTCGGATTTGTTGCTCCCCGTAGACTGCAACAAGACACAGTTAACATGAGTACTGATGAAAAGGAGTTACAACAGGTGTACGAGTGTTGAGTGTATGGATGTGTAGGTGCATGCATGCTTACTGGGCGGTGTGTACAGCGGGTGGTTGATGTAATACGCCATCCACGCTGCAAAGCCCCAGTAGTAGGTACAGTTCTGGAAAGGAGAATGTGACAGGAACACTGTCAATGAGACTCCGGTGTGGTGGTAATGTAAGGCAAGATATGACAGAGTGTTGGGGAATGCATCTCACTTTAAAGATGTTGCGTAGCGGCATTGTTCCGTGAGAGAAGCGATGGACAAACAGCGTCTCCAGCAGCCTCTTAACGTAGTGGAAGGAGTGACACATACAGGCGAGACTGCAAAAAGCACAAACACAAAAAGAGGATTGCAGTTACATGGCATGGTATAAAGAGCTCTGCAGGAAAGCCAACCAAGATCAAGAGCCTACAGACACATACATGAGTGGGACTGATCTCCTCATCTAACTCTCTGCAAGAAAGCAAACAAGCGTATTTCACATAATGTCAAACTATTCCCTTAAAGTTGAGACATGCTCAACTTAAAGACGACACATGTGCCTGCTGTGACCAAACCGCTGCGGGACAAGAAGGCTCCACCTAACTATTTGTGAAGACGTGTTAGAGACACTCACTGTACGACCCAGTGTTTACTGGTGGTAAAGTCATATTTGGGTGCGTAGATGAAGGGAACCCTGAAGTAGAACATCAGATAGATGACCAGAGGGCCGGTATACTCTGTCAGAAAGACCTGAAAGAAAAGACAGTTGGACAGGATAAGTCAGAGCGTTGGAGACAACCACCGGGCACATGCAAATATTCCCCTCGGTTTGCTCGGTGTTGTACTCACTGTGACCCAGCTGATCTGGGCTCCCAGGTCTCTGAAGTAGAAGGTTGCCGTGGTTCCCACAGGGAGATGCTGCAGTACATCCTCATCCTTCAGAGACTTTCCCTCTGAGACACACACATTCACTTAATGAGTAAATTATGAGTAGATTGTAGAGAGAAGCAGTCCTACATTCACTTCAAGTATACTGATAGATCACACTGACTTACTGGGGTCGAGGCGAATGGACTGTCTGGCTGGGTACCACTGAGGATCTGAAACAGACAGATAAATACTTCACAAACATCTTAAAACGGCGCAGAAAGTGCGTGGCTTGAAGATTAGTTTGATCTTAAATCTGATTTATGAGGCTTTAGAGCCCGCAGAGAGATGGCACTCACGGCTCTTGTGGAACATAGACTTGATCTCCCCGATAGTGGCATTTGGCTCGACCTACAAATAACACCACAATAAATAAATGGTTGGACATGTGTACCCACACGCACAAAGGAACATATAATAATCCTGTTTTACATTCATGATGGTGATTAGTGGTAAATTTAGCTGTGCCCACACACCCCATGGATGTGGGGTACTCAACAGCTGGTATTAGGGTTTCAAAGACCCCAGGCACAAATACACACAGACACACACACAAAGCCGCAGCCAAAGTACACGACCTTGTGCCAGGCTGCCAGCTATGGCCCAACTACCCCAAATATAAACACAATGACTGCAAAACAGAAACATGAAGAGCACACAGGCAGTCTGGACACACACAGTTGTTACAGGCAGGTGATTTAAAAATCCTCTCCATATTGCCATAAATTAAATAGATTGAATAGTTTTATCTGTTGACTCGAGGTAGCTTTAGGGCTGGGACAGTAACTGCACGACTAGTTTGTTAACAGGAGTGCCTACGGTGTGTGATACGAATAAACAATGAACACAATAATCATTGTTTAGTTATCATTGATATCTTCCATCCTATGTTCAATGGCTTCAGCTCTGCGTGGGTGGGGGGCAGTCCATTAAACTTGAGGGATTTCTTATTAATTAAGCTATTCTGCTTATTAGTCGGGTGTGTGCTGCCCAAATAGTACAGAATTAAGTACCACCATTATGACCAGCGTTAAACTCCAGTAGCGTAGTGGATGTCTGGATGGCTATGATTAGGTCGAGGGATCTTTATGAGATTCAGGGTTAACGCTATCAGTTAAATTCATTCACCGTGAGCCACAGGCTCAGATTTGATGTTATCTGTAATAAAGAAAATATGAACAATGACCTGAAATAATAATGCATCAGAAATGTCCTTATTAGTATATTAGTAACAAACTCTGCAATACTATCTGGACATTACATCATTATAGCACTTCAGACATCAGTATCAAATTTCTCTCAAAGCCTTTGACATTCATGACTTCAGTCACAAGTTTCTCCAAACATTTTAGCAGCAAGCCGATATTTCCCTGATGGCCCGGAGTAGGAGAGCCAAGATGCTTCAGTGAAATCCTATATGTGTTCTCCTCTATGCAATCGCACCATTTAAGCAAACGTGTGACATAGGAGAAGACTAACGCAAGAAAAAGCATTTTTTTCTGTATGTGTGCTGTGGCCAAGTTCCTTTTAGATGAGCTCATCAGCTTACGTGTAGCTGTGTGAAAGCCCCGATGGCACTGAACAAAATAATACAGCACATTAATGTTCAACAAGTTCAAGTCTCAAACATGGAATTGCAAATTACTATCAAGCCATCAAGGACAAAGTTCACACAACACATTTTTGGCTCATCTGCCAGTTTGACTGCAAGTAAACAGAAAATTTACCGACCAAAATATTTTTTAGCGGCCATAAAACTGCAACTTGGTTTTGAGCTTTGGATTTTAGCCAGGATCTTGGAGCTGCTGTGTCATTCAAACAGCACCTCTCACAAAGACTTCATGTGAATGTGTTGCCACATCTCTAATAACATGTAAACAGATTATTCACTGGCCATCTGGCAGGTGACTCCAAATGCATTTTCTTCCCAAACTGGGTGTTCATTTTGGACCCTGCAGACATTATGATGATAATGTTACGGCTGATATACACCGATCAGCCACAACATTATGAGCACCGACAGAATGTGAATTACACTGATTATCTGGTTATCGTGGCTCCTGTCAGTGGTTTGGAATATATTAGGCAGCAAGTGGACATTTTGTCCTTGATGTGTTAGAAAGCAGGAAAAATGGGCAGCGTGAGGGATCTGAGCGACTCTAAACCGGAGACAGGGTCATGGGGGCAAGGCTCATTGATGCACGTTGGGAGCGAATGCTGGCCCTGGTGGTCCCGATCCAACAGATCCAGGGTGCCCAGGTGGTCATGTTTTATGGCTGATTGGTGTATAATTAAGTACCCAGGCCAGCACTGTTCTGTATAAACAGTGTAGTAATACTAGATTATCTTAGTGTTTTGGAGAATATACCGAAACGCTTTCCTTTTAATGGCATTTTAGGAAGCCTGGAACTTAAAGAACTAGTATTTTCTTGACGGTTGTGCTCTCAACAGCATGGCTTCTCATGGCCGATACCGAAAAGATGACAGATAATTTAATTTTGTATTTTAAAAAGAAGTTCATAAACTGTGATCTATGGCATTGTTGCAGAAGAGTAAGACTGTAGAGGGTCTGCTGCTTACTAATTGACTTAGCTTCTGTTCATTGTCACCCAAACGAACCACAAGGGGCCATTTCAGCAGATTGAATCACTGAGACCACCACCTCTCTGTGACACCCCCCCCCCCCCCCCCAATTCTTTCTAGAGGTTTCATTCAGTATCAAGCTCACAGAGTCTGTCCTATAAACCCTGACTCAGACATGACACAGAACTAGAGTTTTATTTCTAACTCACTCTGTTAGTCTAGCTCTGTTAGCCTACTTTGGGAAACCAGTCCCCCATAGGACCCTCTGTCCACATCCAGTTCTATATCTGAAACTGTGAAACTGTTAAGTCTGCATGTGCTATCACCATGGAAACTCTGCTAATCCGACAACAGGATAATCCACCAAGGATACTCGCACTTTATACTTCGTGGTCTTGAGGAGCAGCCTTTGATAAGCGGTGTCTTCCCCTACTGACGGACTAACACCACTGTAAACTTGGCTAATGCAACTCTATACGCCAACAGACCTCACACCAACACACTGAAGCCCCCTAATGCAACAGTCGATGGACTTACAGGCCAGGCACTCACTAATTAAAGCAGTCTAACACAAAACTAACAAAGTACAGGCCAAGTCCAAATTACTGTAAATATACCTGGTAAAACAATAGGCTTAAACATCCTACCAAGATAAACATGGCTAATACAACGGTGATACTATAATCCTGACTGTAAACACAACTTGAGTCAATATCACTTTAGCAAAATCTGACATGACATTCTATAATCTGTAAATCAAACAGAGCTTGTTTGTCTGGCAAAGACCTGGACAAAACGTTACCGGATGACATGTTAGGGAGCTAACAATGTTTTTTGTGCAAACTACCATTCTTTTGCTGCTTTTGTCCTGCACCTGTATCCAACTGGGGTGGATTCATTGCCACACATATCCAACTGTGCTCATGTTGTGAGGAGGATTTCCACTACGAGCTTCAACATATTTCAGTCTTTTGATACAAATACCTTCTTTCCACCTTAATATGTAAACTCTTGTAAACAATGTTGTTTTCAAATTGAAAAAAAAAAAAAAAACCTGATAATGGAGGAACAAAGGAACAGAGTCAAGAAAAGGCTGTAAATATATCCTCAAAATTACAGTACATAGAATTTGTTCCACATATAATACATACAAGTTCCCTTCACCACGTTGCAGAGGTATAAACCCTTCTAGATTTCTAGGAGTAGCAGCTGGCTTCTGGCTAACAATGCAGGGAGAGGGATATCTTGAGATACTGATACCTATTCCGCACTTAGTTCAACCACCTAAAACAGAGCTGCCAGCAGGACTGGAGTAAACCAACTTCTGAAGGCCATGATGAAAACAGTAAACAGGCTCTAAAATGAGATCTAAAACAAAACTATTTCACATGGACAGGTGAAGTTTATCTGTGTGTTTTTGTCTCAAGTCTCAAAAGTGAAAAGTCCAATTTATGTACTGTTAAGATTTTCTTCTAAATGAATATTGTGAATATCCCAAAGAATACATTATGGAGGACATCATATGATGAACATGTAGGAGCTCCTTTGATACTGTACAGATTTGTTCTCTGCATGACATGTTCAGGGTGTGGACACGTGCAGTTTTGATGCTATAGGTTTGTGTTGTAATGCTTTATAATGAATATGGACCCATACAGCAACTCTCCAACAGAATCCCAATGCAAAGTTAACTTTGTAAACTTCTCAAAGGTTGGATTTGTTGGAAAGTGTCGTATTGGTTCACACAACCGCACAGCAGTTGATGATATTGTGTCCGCTCCCTGTATGTGTGTGCCAAAAGCCCCTTCCTTATCCAGATAACTGAACCCAGCAGTGGTGTGTCACATGCGTAAGAAGGGGCTCCAGTGTGTGTCTCCTTACTGCCAGTTACACACCTAATGACAGACAGCAAGCAGCAAGGGCTACAGCTACAGCAGCTCAACCATGTTCTAGAAAATACCTGACTCACAAACAAAGATATTTCACTGTAATGCAGGACCAGACATAGTGCACCTGTTGCATTTAGTAAACAGACAGATAACAACACAGGCACAAAGACAATTCAATGTGCACATACAGTGTTTAAACAATATGTTTTGCAGTGCTGAAGTTAGAAAAGCATACTTAACCTTAAATAAATCAAGATGAACAAAAATACATGAGGAGAAGAAATAAGTTCTCACCTTGTCCAGGAAGCAGAGCTTGTCCTTGGTCTTGGCATCCAGTATCTCCACCTCAAAGAAAACAACAGCCTTTTTAGCTTTTTTAGCAGGTTTGCGTTTGACAGGGGCTTGAACCGGCACCGGGGGACCCACCACGGCCCCGTTAGCCGGCTTTTTACTGCTGGTGGCCTCTAGTGCGAGGGTATCCATGTCCACAGTCCTCCTCCTGCACTTGGTTTATTCCCTTCTTCTCCACAGTCTTCCCCCTTGTTTCTCGCCACTATTTTCAACTGTCTAACCGAGATCCACATAGAGGAGAGGGGCAGCACTCAGCTGTGGAAATAAATCTGTCTGCCCCTCCCTCTCCTTCTTCTCCTCTGCCATTCTCTCGCTCTCCCTCCCTCTTTGCCCCTCTCTCATTCCTTCACTTCTGGCGCGCTGCTTTATTTAACTGCCAGCCGACCCCTGGAGCGCGGACATATGCCACATGTGTGTGTGCACAGTTGAATACACAGGAATGCCCGGTATCCCCCTGGCAAACGCTCTACGGCATATCATGTGTGTATGTATCGCATGAGGGAAACTTCTAGAGCAGGGAGCAGAAGCTATATTTCACAGCTGCAGTGACTCGGTTTTGAAACACAACTCCATCCTAAAAGGACACCTGACGACCCCCGACACCTCTCAGCGACTGGATAAGTGTATTATGACAAACAGCACCCCTCCTTTCCTCGTTTGACCCCCACTCTTCCTCCTTCCAGCTAAATATAAACGTCTACTGCGAACTCTGAGTAACCAGCTCTCCCCCCCCCCCCCC
>NW_023339729.1:9033550-9035152 GCF_004916995.1 Morone saxatilis
CGACCAAACTGAGCCACCAGATCACTCACATGGGGAGTCTCCCTGTCCTGCCACCAAAGGGTGATAATGCTCCAGAGGGATTAAGTCAGGGCATTTCCCCTGGTGAAGCCCACTCCTCCCCCACTCTCTGATGAAGAACAGTTGGGATATAGTTCCACAATGAATGAAAGACATATAGTCACAAGTGGTACCATGGAAATTAAGGCCCGACATGTTAGCTATCCTTGGACTTGGATGCATACAGTTTACTGAATATACAGTATGAAACATCTTCTATTCTATCAATTATAAGGATTTAGAGAAATAAAGAGTTAAACAGGACTTTCTACTGATTTGAGTTTAAATTTTGTCTGTATGTTTTTTTTTTGTTATTTGTACAAAGCAAAAAGCGTTAAAACTTTAATCAGAGCTTTTTAAACATATTCACTGAGCTGCTTTTTTACTCGTTGAATATTAAACAGTAGAAACTTTCATTCTTCAAATTCACGTGTGCTCAAATCCAGCAGGACACACGACACCGCCGTTGAGACTTCGGGGAAATAACCTCATCTCAGTTTTCTGTGTACCAGGCATACCCACTGCCCCTGCACCTCCCCCACCTCGTCTATATAAAGCCTCCGTCTGGCAGTCTGTCCTGGTAGTGCACTCTGGGGTGAGGGTGAAGCACAGAGAAATAGGCTTTAATTGCTCGTGAGGAGACTTTGGCTGCGTTTTGCTGGTAATGTCTGGACCTTCTATCCGAAGGTAGGAGACCGTTTGTGAAACCTGGAACGATAACCTGCTTAGACATATTAACAGGTAATCTGGAAGTGATTCTTGATCCATTGTGAAGTGTTTTTGTGCACAGTGCTAGATACTGAAAGGTGTGTAAGCAAGACAGATCACTGAGAAAGTGATGCAGCTCTCTGGTGCTATCTGGTGTAAATGCAAAGAAACTCTGAATAAACTGGTCTAACGAACCCAATGGAAAATACTTAGTTTGATTTATGTAACAAGTTATTATAAAATGTAACAATGACATACTTTTAGTTTGCTAGTATTTCTGTTTAACTTTAGATTGATATATTCAATTTTGACTAGATTTGATAAAAACACTAAAAAAACACATGGAAGAAATGAACTCAAAGAGCATTTGTTTGCACTGGTGTGAGTCTTTATCTTTCAATGTGTGCACTGGTGATGGTGTCATAGTCCACACCCAGCAATTATCACTTTTCTCTGACTTCAATTAGCACATCAGTTATAGCCAATGCTACAACAATGTCTATTTACTGCCTCATCACTCAGTTCTGTTGGCCACATCGTTGCGTAATGGTGTAACACCATATTCTGTGACCTGTTACATTATATGACCTGATTAACTTATATCTACTACAACTGCAAAACTTTAGATCACCATAGTTAACCTTCACAGACTCATAGAAGTCACATATTTTAGTGTAATACTGGGTACACTAGTTACAATGTGGGCATATCATGAGCCTGGCTTCATAAATACTTCAAAAATGTGCATGCTAATGCTGTCAATGGCATAGTAACTGAGTTCAGAAGGTGATAACTGAAGATGGCCATGAAAAGGTGAGCTGACTGACTGGGAGTCAG
>NW_023339729.1:9035252-9044546 GCF_004916995.1 Morone saxatilis
GTGAGCTGACTGACTGGGAGTCAGGCCTATAACTGACACAATGGCCAGTGCAAATATATGCTGACACCAGTGCAAACACTGATATTGACTCATGAAAACCCCTCACAATTAAGCACATAGTATCCATTTCAGTGGATACTTCGGGGGGAAATAACCTCATCTAAGGAGAAATCATTCTCCATAGCATATTATGTTAAGGAGGATTATATAACTAACTATATATATTAACTTGGCTGTGTTTTAATTGATCTATCTTCATTATTTCAGTGTTTTTTTCTCCCTCACAGGTTGCAGAAGCCACATCTGTCAAGTGAAAGGAGGGGAACCGGAGCAGCCACTGGTTGGGTCAGTTTCTGTGAGACTACTTCAGATCCTGTCTGGTGGGTTTTAGTGCTCATGAAACTCTTGCTCACATTTACAGAATCTGTTAGTGTTACAGGAGTACAACGGCAGCAGCACAGGAAACCTTTCACAGTAAAGATAAAACAGAATAATGTGAAGACGTACCAAAACATGTTTTCTTCTTTTTAAGTCAGTCTCTCATTAACTTAAGGTCTGGCTGGTTTTGTAAAGTTAAACCCATCCAAGCCATGAAGGTTGATTTAAAATGGGCTAATATTGCGCACTTGACTGTTCACCTGCATTATTGGCTAATAACACGATAAGAAGAGTCATTCCTGCCAGAGATGATCTCCACAGAGGGCTCGGTGTTCAGCTGACACTGACGTTCAGCTTCTGTGGACTCAACAGAACACAGCTCCAGTACAATTCATCCTGTGTGTGTCTGCAGCTCGACCTTACTGTCAGTGCATTGAGCTACAATGTTAGACAGTACAAACGCTCATTTCCGTGCACGAGAGGCCAAATCCCCGCTCACAGCAACCAGCGCGTGCAGCAGGAGACCCGCTGCTCGTGCTTAAAGCTTTACATTGGACAGTCCAGGAAGAGTTTACTCTTCAGGAGATCGCAGGGGAATCCGAATTGGTCTAATTAATTAACTTCTGTCCCAATAACGCGGCCCATTGACGGTTTACAGTTTCATAGACACTACTCACCTCGTAGTGCTTCATCTTGGCAGTGGCAACCTCTTCCTTAATATCCCGGATGAGTGACAGACCCGCCTCCAATCAGCGAAGTAATATGCGACTGCTGAGGCCACCGTAGGCGGACACTACGTCCGCGCCGCAGCCAATCAGAGCCGGCGGCGTCCAGGTGACGACGCCCACACTATCAGGGACCTAGCCAATGAGATTGGAGCAGACGGAGTGGTCGCGGATATGCTTAACCTAATTGGATTGATACGAAGCCGTTTATGCGCATGCGTATTGATCCAATCGGCGACAGACTGCGGACCACCAATTATTTAATAGCATTATACTTCCAGTTCCTTTCTGTAGTCTCTTTGTCTCAATGTTATGTCTACTATAGTATTATTATATTGATTTACAACTGCACATTAGCCTTTTTTCTGTGTACATTGTGTTTTTCTTGTGTATAAACTGTCCTACATTAATAAAGTGTGTCATTTTCCTGGTATGTTGTCACTTTATCATCTCAAATCAAAGCCAGTACTGGCTCTGAGGAAATGTGTTATGAATTGCTTGTATTAGTCAGGAACATTTACCCCAACATAATGTTCTGGTACAGTAGTAAAACAACACACAGTGAGGACAAAATGATGATTAATAAAAGGATTTATTTCCATGCAGGTTCTGTAGAGTCCACTACACTTAAATACAGAGGGCTAAATGAACATATGTACTTTGAATTCATACCCTAAAAATATACAAAAGCAGGGGACATAATACCTGCGATCGATGGCCCTGCTAAAGCCCTTGTTCTGAGCTCCACCTTAAAAAAACAAAGATCTTGCTGTTAGGGTGGGTCTGAGCTCTCAACATCTGCAGGGATATTTAACATTTCTCATCCCTGAAAAGCAGGTTTTGCTTTCTAACTTCTTAGCACAAACTTACCTTGCAATAATGGCACGTGTACAGTTGGTTATACAATATGCACACCCTATTTCTTACTGCATACTGCATATAGTGTATATATTTTCATTATAGTCTTTATATTTTCCATTATATCTTTATAATATTTTTATTTTATAATCCTTTATTGGATTTTTACACTTCCATACTTTTTGCACTACATTTCCCTGTACTGTTGTGTCAAACTCGAATTTCTCCCACAGGGGATCAATAAAGGAATATCTTATCTTATTTTATCTTATCTTTTGCTTTACTTGACAGAGAGTATTGCATACATACGGATTCATCAATATTTTACAATCTAAATTCAACTTTATACAGCAATTTACTGATTAATTTGAACACCCTAAAATACTATAATTGCTGTACACTGAACGCTAATGCAACTTGTCCTGACAAATCTCTGACAGACATTTCTGTGTAGGAGCAGAAGCATTTAGGCCTACACACGTGTTGCATTAAATTTGAAATGCTGCTTTCAAGTGCTACTCGTACACTTCTCCCCTGCCTTACCACACAGGTAGTGTTACAGAATATGGAACAAAGGTGAATATTATCCAATATAATGTCATTTATCATATTTGGACATACCCATTAGTGCAGGCGGGGGTAGCCATGAACACTGTACCCAAACAGTCTAAAGCCAACAAAAAAATAGGCTGTATGGAAAAAGGTAGTGGTAAGAGTGAGGCTGCATGTTATCTGTATAACCACAGGTGGATTTGTGGAGAATTTACAGTTTTGTAAATTGCCTGTAAATTTAATTTTCTTATTTTGTTGAACTGAATCTCTTTGTCCTCTTATGTACACAGCAGCAAATAACTCACTATCAATATGTGGCTGTACAGAGATAAAAACAAATACTCTCTGCAGAAAAAGTACTGCCAGCTGCTGTTAAGTCTGTATGTTTAAAATGTGATACTTTTTTTCTTTTCAGTTTAGCAGCTGTGAATGAATCAGCAGCAGCTGAGCTTGCTGCACCTTTAAATATTAATTACATGGATCAAACTGTTTATCCTGCTGTAATAGTATACGTTTGAGATAAGACCTATAGTAACAGGTCTAAAAAAGGTTCTTTTGGAAACATTTATTTTGGAGGACCTTGCTCACCTAAAGGTAAAGTCCCAAAATGTTATGACCTACATCTCCTTGTTGTGCGACACACTACCAGCCGGTGCACAGGGGATTTAGTGCTCCTAAATCTGGGCCACACCCAAGCATAACAGAAGCTCCTGCCAGCAATCTATCCACAGTGCCATTTTGGTATCGTGGGGTTCAGAGAGGGTACTCTGTCTTTTTTGCACCATGCTCACACAACAAGTATCTCTAGACTATTGTTTATTGTGGTTTATTCATTGTTCATGGCATTAGCTGTGAATGCCTGTGATGTCCATAGGGACTTTTATGGAACCGTTTTCCCCTTTTAAAAAAAAAAATCTATAAATAAAACTGAATGTATTACACACTTGTTTAAAAAAGACCGCCTACATGCTCTTGTTGTGGTGTTTTGGGTGACTGATAAGGCATGGTATGTTGCTGTGCTTGAATATTTCCGACAGCGCTTGAAGGCAGCATGACGTGACGTCGCGCTGGGCGTGTCTTATCTGACCTGTGACAGTTGAGATTGTTCAGGCTCGATGTGGAAAACTCTGGAAGTTTCTGCGCGGTTTATAAGGAAAACCTTCGGGATACAGCGCTCCGAGTTCAGACAGACGAGCGACCGACCGAGGACGTGCTACTGAAGTTCATAAACAGTCGTTACTGAACAGATTTAGCGTTTATTAAAGAGGACGCTGAATGGTCAAAATGGGAAAAGACTACTACGACATTTTGGGAATTAAGAGAGGAGCGTCGGAGGACGATATAAAGAAAGCTTATCGTAAGCAGGCTCTGCGCTATCACCCCGACAAAAACAAATCACCGGGAGCCGAGGAGAAATTCAAAGAGATTGCTGAAGCTTACGACGTTCTGAGCGACCCAAAGAAAAAGGACATCTACGATCGTTATGGTGAAGAAGGTAGGTTTAACTTATGAATCTTTAAACTGTGCCGTTAATTACGCGAACTCTTACAGAGTTAACTTCAATAAGATGACGCGCTTGCGAGCAAAAGGTGACGATATTTAACGTTAACTTGGCGTTACCGTGCACGGGACAGAACCGACGTTGGCGTTATCCTGTGTGTCATGGCGCTCCCATCTCTCCTCTGCTCTGTCCTTCACTCACTGCTTGTCTCCGAGCCAGCAGAGGAAACTCACCTGACATTGTTTCTACTAGAAGTCAAGAGTCTGACTGAAAATGGGTGAATGTGAGTTGAGGAGAGGAGTTGAGGAGGTGGCGGGACCGCGCACGACGTGCTCGCACTCGGACGTTTTACTGGCGTTGTCACGGAAGGTGTTGATTGTGGTGCATGGCAACCACTGACGGTATGACGGCGACCTGACAGGTGGGGCAGTGTCACAGAAACGTGTTGAAATACTTTCTCCTTATTTTTCCTAGCTGTTTAGTAACCATGGCGACTAAAGGAAAGGGCACACTGTTTTTTTTAGGCATGTGGAAGAATATAAGAACTCTTTAGCATCTTATATTACACTTGGGATCTTTAAGTTATTGACTGGAGATGATGTCGTCCGACGTGTTACCATGGCAACCTGGTTTGCATCGATGCCTTGTTCTGTTCATTTCCATCAAAAATGATTGTCGTAAGGTCGATGGAAACACTATAACACATTACATCAGTGCATTGTGTCTGTTAAGTAACTTAGCTAAGAACTGAAATTCCTGAGAAACCGGGAAAGAAAATAGATCACGTGTATACCTAAAACAGAAATTTTGGGGAGACAAATCGATAAACCTTTAACATCAGTGGGATACTCACATGTAACATTAAAGATTGTTGCATTTCTACAGTTATTTAACAGCATTCAAGTGCACATAAGCACACGATGCATCAGCAGTAAGTTCGAACAACCTTTATTTATAAAAACAGATTAAAAATGTGAACATTAAATCTAATATTATGTAGTAAATGATACATTTTAGGACGTAAGAAATGTAATGCACCAGGTTTCTCCGTTATGAACCACACTTACCTCTGTAACAATAAAACAGGACAGTAAAGATTTGCTTCAGTCCTTTTTAGTGTTAAATGTGTTAACTGATTGTTTGTCTCACTCAGGTCTGAAAGGCGGAGGCCCCTCAGGTGGTGGTGGTGGTGGTGGTCCTGGCACCTTCAGCTACACCTTCCAGGGCGACCCCCACGCCATCTTTGAAGAGTTCTTCGGTGGACGTAACCCCTTCGGACAGTTCTTTGGTGCCCGCAACGGAGCCATGGATGAGGAGATGGACACTGATGACCCTTTTGCCCGCTATGGTATGGGGGGCGGTGGAATGGGCGGGTTCCCTCGCTCCTTCAGCTCCGGTATGGGAGGAATGGGCCCTCACAGTAGCGTTGTAAAGAAGCAGCAGGACCCCCCCGTGGTTCATGATCTCCGCGTGAGCTTGGAGGAAGTTCTTTCGGGCTGCACAAAGAAAATGAAGATCTCGCGTAAAAGGCTGAACCCCGACGGGCGATCAATAAGGGCAGAAGATAAAATCCTAGAGGTGCAGATAAAGAAGGGGTGGAAAGAGGGCACGAAAATCACGTTTCCCAAAGAGGGGGACGAGACTCCCACGAACATTCCAGCTGATGTGGTGTTTGTGTTGAAAGACAAGCCACATCCAGTATTCAAACGCGAAGGCTCTGACATCATTTACACAGCCAAAGTGTCCCTCAGAGATGTAAGTTAGGATTACACCTTCTTGTCACTTACTTTTCTTAAACACCTCACATAAATGCTTGAATACAAACCCAAAGAATTGTTAGCAGCTGAAAATCACGAGTTGAAATTGAAGTTCCTATAAGTGCCTGTTCGTGATCTTAACCTGTGTTTCTCTCCCTGTTATTTTCCCTTCTGTCCCATCAGGCCTTGTGTGGCTGCACAGTCACTGCACCCACCTTGGAAGGCAAAACAGTGACCGTCTCATCAACAGATATCGTGCAGCCAGGGATGAAGCGGCGCGTCAGTGGCGAGGGGCTGCCTTATCCCAAACGCCCAGATCGTCGAGGTGACCTAATAGTGGAGTTTGAGGTTAAGTTCCCAGAAAGGCTCAGCCAGAGCGCCCGGGACACCATCGCTCAGGTCCTCCCACGATCTTAAGCAAGACCAGCGGACCTCCAGGACTTTACAACTGTCAGACTAAGCTGCCAACTATTTTTTTTTTTATCAATCATCACATGGACGTTCATGTGGAGTCACACCAGACAATAAAGGAAAGACTCATGGGACGGGATTGTCAACCATAGTGTAAAAACACCATGGGAAAATGCTGACCATGAATGACATGAATGCAGCATTTCAGAGGCTAGAATGTAAATATGAATGACACTGTTTGGTGTTTGGTTTACTGAATAAGATTATATTTTGATGAAAATAAATGTATTATAATATATGAAATATACGTGCACTATTCTGTGAGAACTGCTTTGTTGGTAATAAAGGTTCTCCCTAAAAAAGATGTTTTCTTTTTGTATGAAATTGTAACATAAAGACGTGCATTGAATTGTTTACATAGTTAGGATGGAACGCTTATAAAGTGTGTAGAAAGATTTCTGTACGGAGAAGTCTACACTTGAAAAGTTGCTGACTTATAACATGCCACTGTCATCATTATGGAAAGAACAAGACAGACATTAAAACTAGTGCTGTAAACATGAACCGGGGTACTGTTTGTGTTTTCCCTGCAGCCACTGCTGACACCAGAGAGTCAGCTCTGACAACAAGGGAAGGCTAAAGGGCTCTTGTGTCCTGTGAGTGACCTTATATTCTTTTACATTCACAGATGCTGCTGTCATTGTATCTGACCAATGACGGCCTGCTTGCCAAAGTCTTTCTCTGTTGTTAACCTCAATAAATGTTTGTACACTTCCAACTGATCTGTCCGTCTTAAGTTAAAACTGTGGATGTTTTCAAGTTCACATTGTAAGTTGCACATTGGACCGTGATTGGCTTCCAAACTGGTTTTCATGTCACAAGATCAGGCTCGTAAGTACACATGTTTAGACACTTTTGGGGAAATACACTTATTCCTGGTCTTGCCAAGAGTTAGATAAGAAGATGAATATTTCTCTCATGTGCCGTTCATTATGGATCTGGAGCCAGCATCTCTTTACACTTTTTTTGTGCATAATCAAGATATATAATGAGTTAGATAGTGAATTAAAGAGGCACATTTTGACAGAGCCAGGCTAGCTGTTTTCCCCTGCTTTCGGTCTTTATACTAAGCAAGGTTAGCAGGCTTAAACTAATCCAGGCTAATGTGATGTTAGTCAGCTAACATAATCCTGTTCTTCAAAATAAGCAAGGTTGGATTTGTTAATCTTGTATCTTGAAAACTCTTAATTTAACATAAACTCTTGGTCATTGTTGTGTTAGAAGCACACACTTGTGTGATATAAGGGGAGGGTCCAAAATTTTATAATTGTGGGCAGGGCCTTGCTTTTATATAAAACAGAAGATTCAGCCCTCTTACTCATAGCAATAATTTCCATACAGTCCCTTATAGGAGAAAGGGCTGTCTGCCCTTAACCATAACCCACGAGTGTGCAAGCCTAAAAACTAGGTGGAGCAACTTAAAGCTAAATTTTCTGAAATCTGAGGGTGATTTGCTGAAGTAAGTAGAATTTGACCTTTAAGCCTTGCTTTATGAAACAACCCTCTGGCTGCTCTCTGATACCCGTGACACAGTCAGCAGACAGCTTGTTGAGTTTGATGCCCGCCAGCTTCATGTACTGTAGATGCACTGAGCCACACAGAGCCAGCTGCAAGAGCCTGAACAATAAACATAAAGACTGGAGAGTTCATGCTGTGTCACAGTCATGGGCTGGTCCTTCAGAGCAGAGTGACAGAGATAAGGGGGTGGAGAACTGTGTATACTGTTTATTCTTTGTTTGAAAAAAAATGTAATGGCCATTGTTAAAAAAAAATGGAATTGTAAAACAGAATCATGCCCATTTACTGACATGAGCTGAAGACAAACAGCTGCTGCAATCATTTCCTGCACAATCACATCTTTGTGGCTTCTCTGGACCATTAGGGCACGTATGCTTTATGGCACTGAATCAGATGACTAATTCGAAGCAGACTGCTGCGTTTTTTCTGAACTTCTGAACTAAAATTTTCTTCTTGGTTTGTTTTTAACCTGGATAAAGAATGAAGATTCTTCATGTCTTCATTTTTTGCTGGTTGTCAGGTGAGTTTTAATGTATTTTCCTCTTGAAAACATTCATATCAGTAAGTTTTATTTGTAAAAGTGTCATTCTAATTTTATCATTAACTTAAATGTAAATGTAATGCTGAACTCCACTGATGGTATTTGATATCGTGTTTTCTTAGTTGAAAAGTAACATTGTAATTGTCTCCAATAATTCCTTAATTATCTAAAATAGTTCACTCTTATGTAATCTATGTTTATGCTGTATTCAGAAATACAGCCAATGAATCAATTCAGCTGAAGTAAATTAGTAAAATGGTGCTGTTTAAAACCATATTAACTGCTTTTTATAATACAGCAGTAGTGGCTGCAGATTTGTTTTACACACCATATATTGTAACCACAATGATCTTGGTTCAATTCTGTATATTTAAAAAAACAAAAATATATTGAAACATTTAAAAAATGAACATAGGTACATAATTATGGGAATGATCACATACAGCTGAATGAACTGCTCATTGCACATAAATTCTGATATATAAAATTAACTTTGATGACTGAGTCAGGAATATTGGGTGAACCCAATGGTGGAACAATTCAAACTTGCTTTGTTTCTTTTTTCAAATTGATTCACAAAATATGTAGAAAAAAACCCAATTTCTCTTGTTGCATGGTATTAAATAAGTTGAGTAAAGTAGTATAAAAGTTAAAGCGCCTATAACTAGTATTTATTGTATAATTATGACGTGAAAACAATGTTCTGCTGGCCTCTGGAAGGAGATTCCGCAGCCTGTGGAGCAGAACAGCCAGACTTAATAAAGGCTTCTTTCCTTATGCCATAAGACCACTTAACAATGCATAACCATTCCCCCTCCCCTCCCCATGCTCGCCCACACACCTACACAGGACTTATTTATTATTTATCATTTTTAATCTTATTTGTATTTAATACAAAAGTTTCTATTTACATAGGCAACCACACTGTGAAATATATTTATCTTATCTTTTATACAAAAGTTTTTCTTTTCTCTCTCTTTTTTATATTTGCAT
>NW_023339729.1:9044646-9065030 GCF_004916995.1 Morone saxatilis
ATATACTGTATCTCATCTGTTTAATTTAGGAGGAAAAACTAAGTTTATTAATATAATTAGTCATTTTAAGGGTGTTATGTGCCTGGCTAGCTGTGTACAGTCCTGTCTGTAGCCTTATATTTAATGGACATACATATATTTACAGAGCACATTAATGAACATAAATATTAAAAATAGGAGATACCAAAAAAATTATAATTTCCATCCATAGTCCCTTTAGGCAGGTAACAGAAACATTACAAATTACAATCACAGTTAAAGTCAGTAAAGTCAGTAAAGACATTCTTACAGCTATAAATGCTTGTTGCTGTGAGTTAGATCTTAAATCAGTCTATAAAATGTGTTATTGGCCGTGGCTCATGAGTACTCGTGACAAAGATATATCACCTTTCTGTCAGGAGGTGGCTAACGGCTATATTTTCCATGTAGTTAAATGTATTTGTGTTGTATATTAGAATGGAAAAAAGGCATTTACTTTTATATTACTAAAGGTTAAAGGTTAAGGTTACTTTTCTTTAAAGACTGGAAAAAATTTGTTTCTTTTACCCCAACCCACAGCTGAATGCAACATATGAAACACACTATCAGTAATACCTGTGTGTTCACTGAAGGAAATTACTTAGTAAAGTAATTTAAGCTGTTGAGGCAACGTGGGTAGGCTATACCAGAAAAGTGAAAACATGCCATTGCACAGTAACTCCCAGAATACAGAGAATATTATTGACTAAAATGAAATAGTGCTACTGTGTGATGGATATGATGCGTTGTGTGGAATAATCAAATTAGCATCAGAATTAGTATTTTTATGCAGAAAATCAACTGAACATGTGTTAAGGATTATTTTGTTATCATGTTTGATGGACCTGTTTTGTTGTAAAGTAAACTGTGTGTGGTCACCAGCTCAGGTGTATGTCTGGATCTATTGTTTGCAGATACCACAGTGGTCATTATTGTTTCGGTGAGCCTGGCTCTTCTGGTTTGTGCCATTATACCTCTTATATTCTACGGACACTGCCGGAGTAACCCGGGTGAGCTACACACACAATATTTTGACTCCGCAGTGTGATCTCAAACCAAAACTGACCATTCACATGTGCATTTACACACAGTTTAATGCATTTTGTTCCTTGTTTGTTTCAGAAGGTCCTGACGCAAACAAGGGTCAGGTGAGTGGCCCTTTTGCCATTTACCAATCTTCCTTTTGATTAAAGTGTTCATCTCCAGTGACAATGTTTTAAGCATTAAAGTTTACAGCTCAGATAAAATTAGGCTTAGTGAGGATTCTTGTTTATTTCCAGGCTGATTACTGCGAGGAAAATGCAGATGTTGCCTCCACCCAGGCTCCAGTGAGGCTGCAGTCTTTAGAACCAGATGCTGATCCAGAGTCCAGTGCTCAGGCTGCTTCCCAGTATACTGCCATCTACCAAGCACTCGATCCAAAAAGTCTGGACTGAGCAGGGTTTATTCTGTTCCTGAGCTGATGACTAATCTCACCCTCCTCTTTGTATCTGGAATCAAATAAAGGAAAAATATATATAGAATATATTTCTGCTTGAGTGCATATTCTCCCTTTGCATGTCTCATTTAGTATATAGAGTTAATTATCTGTGGCACATTACAGTTTCTTACAATGATAATCCTCAGTGACACGCTTGCTGTCCTCCTCATCTTCCAGAACAGGAGTTAGTTCACTTAACATAATGAATAAATCTCAGTCAGACACATCGGGTGCTGCCTGATGAAAGTGAATAAGAAATGGGGGCGTGTAGATTTGCAGGATGAAGCTAATATGTGCCGCACAAAGCGGAAGATTTAAAATGCTTAATTAAAACAAATCCAACAAAGTAATAAAGTGTATTACAAATTACATTGTAATGTGTGTTTCCTTTTTATGTATGCATTTACTGTCATAAGTAGATGAACATATCTAAATTCACAATTATTTAGCATTTGTTCTTTTGTTCTTTATTTTGACATACATTTTCCATACCACATTAAAATTAAATCATAACTCAAAAAACAATGTAAAGTGGTGTATTATATTTCAGTGTTGAGCAGCAGAAAGCAGCTTAAACCTGCCAATATTAAATGCACCACTATCATTATTTGTCATGAGGATGTACCAGGGACTGCAATGTTTTCCTGTCATATGATACAGTAAATGCACATTAAAAAAGAAAATACATACATTGCTGAGTATTGTATTTTACTTTATTCCTTTATTTGATCAATTCAAGCCTTTTAAATCTTCCATACGAATGGGTTGCTGATATATTAGACAAAAAGGTAAGGCTACAGAGACAAGTATGTTCATGTAAATAAGATAATGGTGTGTTCCAGGGACAGAAATACAACACAATAATGCACACTGGACATAAGGCACTACTGGACTCGCTACAGCCTTGTCAGAGAGTCCATTTCTGCTGCACTTTAAGATGTTGAGTTATTCTTCTTACAATCCAAAGTACTGTTGCAGTAAGAACTGCAGAGGGTGCTACTGTGCACATGTTAGGGTTCAACATGACCACTCTTAAATCTCTCAATCACCTCCTGAAAGCTCCATGACTGTGAATCCTTTAGAAACCTTACAATGTATATTCTTAAAGATGACATTTGAACCACTAAAAAAGTTTGTTGTCACCCATTTAGTTTCTGCTCATCTTCCTCTCACATTGTTGTGAAGATCTGCAGAAACCAAATGCACCAAATGCAGGACAGAGTGACAGTAAACAATTGTCAAGTTTATAAGATATATATGATATAAGAATTCATTGGTGATAATAAATATCATAATGAGTTTAATGTATTAAGAATAAATAATAACAACAATAATGATAATATTAATATTATTATTCATTAATAATAATAATAATTATTATTATTATGCACATGCACAAGTCTGCTGAATTGTGCTGATTGCTTAGAAAAACTGTGAGTCACTAACTTTCCAGGAAGGTCAAAAAAAAAAGGTCAAAGAGATCTTGTCATTGTTTTAACACACCCACCCACCAGTGCTGAAGTGCTGAAGAGACCTTTTACTTAAGCCACCACACATCTACAAACTTTGTGAAAGGTGTCTTAACCACAATGACTCACATCTGCAAGGTTGTTTTCTTTTAATGTGTTCTTTACAATAGAGTCTTTTTCTAGCTTTTACATACGGTGCGCCTAAACACCCAATCTGTAAGTGTTTTAGCCATAATAAAGACAGCATCAGAAAACATTGATAACTCACTTTTAGATGTCCTGTGATGTTAGCACTAAAATAAAACACTGTAATATTGTCCTTTAACCTTTGATATGCAGAACTTGTTATAGATATTTACACCAGCAGTCATGGAGCTGTAGTTTGGAGTTGTGTTTCTGTCCTCCTGATAACTTTAAGACTAATATTCACTCTCTGTTGGCTCTGTTTTTGGTCTCTAACATTTCCTGAGGCAAATATCTGACTCTTTAGCTGCTAAATGTTCCACTGTGTTTACCGGCCAGTCACTAACTGTGTCTGCTGTTTGTGGTTGAGTAGGGGGTGTACGGTGGATTTCGCTAAACAATGAGTGGAAACTCGCTATAAAGCTAAAGTTGAGGGGAGCTGGAGGTTCAGGCGGTAATTCTCTGTATAGATTCATTACTACAACACATTGTCATTCGATACATTGTTATCATAAAAAAATATCGACTATAGCAGCTTTAAAGCTATTCTGTATTGTGATCTGTATGTATTTTTTCAGAAGTAGATCTGAAGAGAAGCAGTAGTAGAGTGTCGTTTGGTATGTTATTGTGGTATTGAATTTCAGTTGGTGGGAGTGTGGGAGTACTTCAGAGACACTGGTCCTCTCACTTCATCTTTCTTCACGCATGTTTCTGTTCTGTTCTGTTAATGTCTTCCGTAAATGTACAGCCCTCATGTTCCACCTTTGTACAGTTAAAACCACAACAAGATGTTAGATAACTGAAGCTATTTCATTTGCACCAGATCGTGTAGTGGTAGACCATGGTGTAACATGTAATCCCTGTTAACTTAAAAAGCATTTAAGATAACAGTTTTGTTTTTTTTTACAAATGTAAATGTACAAACCCTGGAGGGACTACCCAGAATAAGAAAAAACTACAACGCTGGCACTTCACAATGAAGACCATTTATGTCTTCTACTGTCTTCTTTATGGTAAGTGGAAATATAGCTATTGATTATTGAAACAACTCAAAGATGCTTTAACTCATCACAATGGTTTTATTTTGGCAGCTACATGGACAGAGGGAAAGAGCATCAGTGTAGAGGGATTCAAGAGGGGAGAAGTCTCATTCCAGTGTTCACACAAAGTTGCGTGGCTCTACGATAAATACCTCTGCCAGGATCCATGTAAAGGCCAGCAAGATAAACTGTTGACTGTAGGATCTGGTAAAAGAGCAGAGTCGGGGAGGATAACACTGGTGGACTTGGGGAACGGAGCCTTCACTGTGACCTTCAGTCAACTCCAGCTGTCAGACACGGGGAGGTACTGGTGTGGAGTGGACAGGCCTGGTTGGGATACATTCACTGAAGTACAGCTTACTGTAAAGGAAGGTATGTATATGATCTTATCACTCTTACCTTGAATAAGATAAAGCTTTACACTGACTGACTGTTTCTGCATTTGTGAATACACACTACACACTACTATATTCCTTTTTACTGCACTATATTTATCTGAGAGCTAAATACAATGTGTTTTTATAATAAATCAGTGGTTCCCAATGTCTTTTGGGAGTGTGTTGTGTTTGGTTGAGGCTCTGTGTCACACTTTACAGATTCCACAGAGATTTCCACTTTAAAATTCTTAGATGGTTTTATTAAAATAACAGTTCAACATTGTAAATCATAATCACATATCTTGATAAAAGAAGTAAGTTAACATAATTTAATTCTTAAAAATGTTCTAGGCACTCATTCCCATTTGTGCAGTATTTTAAGTATTGGTGATATATTTCCAGGTTGTTCCATTGACTCATTTCCTTTAAATTGTTTTTATGTCCCCAAATAAATTCATTGTACATTGTTTTTATAGTACATCAGCTGTTTCAACAGGTATTGTATGAATTTGCTTTACTGGAAGAACTGAGTAAATCAATTTAAGTGGTAACATTTGTATAAAGAAGATGCATTTAAGTTAGTCTTACTTTATTCAGATAAATTATATATTATAATTATATTTTAAATAAGTTTGGAGAAATGCTGCATATTTGCGTAACATACCTACTAGTTTTAAGCACAATTCACTTAATTTAAGATAAGGTAAGAAAAGATGTACCTTTATTGATCCCCGTAGGAAAAATTCAAGTCAGACACAGCAGCAGGGGAATGTGGTGCAAAGAGTACAGAAGTGTACAAGTACAATAAGAATCCCAATATAAGAATATTGACAAAATATAATAGAAGATGTAAGACTATAATGGAAAATATATACACTATATGCAATATGCCGTAAAATGGTGTGCAATATTTTTTTGCAGTTTTTTCCTATGAAAAACTAAACTAAACTGTACATGTACAAACTTAAAGATTAAAGATAAATAGTTTAAATAGTTTGTGCCAGAGTTTGGTTTAAGTTAAGACTTAGTCAGCGAGGATTGGAGGTACTGGGTGTACTGGGTGCTGTGGCGCTGTGGAGTCTAATGGCTGATGGTACAAACAAGCCTCCAAATTATTTTTTATTTTACCTTAACAATAAATGAGTTGCTTGTACTCAAATATTTCTTAATGCTTAAATCCTTGAAGTTAATACATTTAAACTGTTTATTGCAATTGGTTTCCTCAAACAGTACTAGTAAAGATTAGATAAAAATGTAAAAATAAATAGAAATGTGTGTATCAGAACTGTTCTTTGCAACCCCATTAGCGTAATCATCTCATGAACCTCAGATTCATCTTGTGACCCTCACAAGGGGTGCCGACCCCTCGGTTGGCACTACCTAACTGTATGTGAAGTAGTTAAATGAGCTCCACCTCGAGCAGCTGCAGCAGTAAAGTGTGTCTTAAGTGTCACATAATAATACATCACTCACAGTACCATTTACTACATAATTACTCCTTTTGTTTTTGATGCTTTGGGTATATTACTTAAATCATTGTACTTGTATTTTACTAGGATTTCAAATACTTCTTCCACCATTGTTCCCCATACAGCTGCAAATGAGACAACAACTACCGTACCTGGACTTTCTCCTACATGGACATATCAGTTCATTTCCAACTCAACACAGTTGTTATTTGGAACAGTCACCAGTAGGCCTACAAACTTTTCAACAGGTAGGAAAAAACAAATATTACTATTATTAAAACTTACAAATATAAATCATAGATAAACATACAGAAAGTAATATTCCATCCAACCTTACAGCCTCAAACTGCACTGATGGAGGAGAACAGAACATCAGCACAGGTGACTCTCCATCTTGTCATTTTAAGTGTGCGGTAGGTGCATGAACATTAGCTGGCGACTGACACTTGTGCATATGTACAATTGTTGAGCCAGCTTTCTTGTTTTTGGTCAGGCGCTGTGCTGTATGCTACTGTCGGGGTTGTTTCCATGCTCGCTATCTTGATGCTGGCAATGTGCTTCAGGAAATATAGAGGAAAGTCAAAACCTCAACAACAGGTTTGCTCCAACACCACAGACGTCTTCATTGCAGATGAAAGCGAGGTATGAGAAAGAAACTGGGGCTCAACATGTCCCTTAAGTGCACAGCTAACCCTAACCCTTCCTAGAGAAACATGACGATAGTCTTGACAGCGAATTAAAGTAAGCTGAGGAAAATCAAGTTTCTTTTCCTGTTTCAGAGGTTAGTGTATGAACAGGGGTTTTTCATTAGTCCACATTTCTCTTTATTTTGTGTGGGAATGCTTTAAAGGTCCAGTGTAACATTTAGAGGGATCTGTTAGCAGAAATTAAATATAATATTCATGATTTTTTGGTGAGCTTTAAAGGTGCTGGTAGGTGGATTTTGTTACTTTTAGACAGGCTAGCTGTTCCCCCTGCTTTCATTCATTATGGTATGCTAAGTTATCCATCTCCTAGTTGTAGTTTCATATTTACTAAACAAACACAACAGTGGTATTTTGGGTACCAAAGAGGGTACACCAGGGCTTTCCAATGGGGTGCCCGAGGACACCTGGTAGGCCACAGAGCATATCCTGTAATCTCAATCTTCATGTTATTAATCTCATCACTAATATTTACTTACTTACTAATATTTAATACCCAAATGGCAACTGAAGCCAACTTTCTCTGAGTTTTAGATTTTCATGATCTATCAATGAATTGGTTTACCTTGATTAAATTGACTTAAACCTTGACCTTTAATTGACTCTCAGTTCATATCAGTATATTTCTAGAAAGATATTTCAGTGTTAATACCAAAACCAAAACAAAAAAACACTTTCACACCCGCAATACAAAATCAAATTGGTTCAACCCTGTAAATGACAACAAAATTACTCATATACTCACTACTATGTTATTCTATTGAAAGTATCAATAGATGTTTGTCATCTATACTTCAGCTGCCTTTTGGTAGCCCTGACTCTCACAAAGGTTGGAGACCCCTGGTGTACGTGTGGGTGTATTACAGTTCCCTAAGAAGAGTCCTTATTAACTGTCACCTCATTAAGTGGTTTACAAATATGGATTTTACACAGCAGACAGCATTAAATAATATTCTTGCAAAATTGTGGAAAATAACATAATAACATTTTACTCATATGTCCAGTGTCAACATTTTCGGCAATTTATAAACAACATTTGCTCATTATGTTAATAGAAAACACAATTTGGTAGGTATTACATGTACGTCAAAATCTACATCACTAAACTTTATATGATATCCATACATATGTTTTACTGAGTCGATTCAATACAGAGGCCAATAAGATGTAGAACATATAATACCAGCTGATTTGATGTTGTTTTTTTGCCATTTTCAACAGGATGACCGTGTGTATGATGAGATTGGCGAGGAAGTGCAATCTCTAAAAAAATGTGAGAGGTTCTTTAGCACACAGACCCCAAAACAGGACCCACCGACGTCTGCGTCCACAGAAGCCGAATGCAGCACACCCCTTCATATCTATGAAAACATCTGCTGCTCCAAAGTTACTGCAGATTCAAGATGTTCAGCTGCAGGCGTCCAAGGCAAGCATGGCTCTAAGAGCTCCGGTGTCTACATCCAACTATTGCCATCTACAATATCTGAAAGGACTGATGAAAGCTCTGTTGGGGAACACAAAAATAAACCTTCAGCAACCAGAAAAGCGACAAGCAAAGCTACAGAGAGCAGAGAACAGAGTGGTTGTCACTCTAGATCTCGCAGTGATTCCACCGAAGGGAGGCCCAAATCACGTTGGTTTGGTTTGGATCTATCAGGAATAGTCTGAGTTACTCTCAAAGGTGTAAACTGTATGTGTTATGCTGTTTCTCCAATTATAAGTAACATTTATCTTTTAATGTTTTTTCTTTGCTGAGTGCATGCATTGATTTTCTGTCTGTGTGCCTACAGCGGGGCAATCTTACGTTTTACAGTAAAGAGGAAACCTAGTTTCACTGAGTTACTTTACATACTTTTGATTATTTGTTTCACTTTACTTGGAAGTTAGTACTTTATAGAGAATAGTGAGAGAGGAAGGATGGGTCTCAGATGGATCAGGCTGTAAACAGGAATCGCTTACAATATCGTCAAATCTAATACTACAGCCATATATCAAAATGTACCTTTATAAAGCTTAAAGTGTTTTTCTGCAGTGCTATTGTTGAGGGGTCTTTTAAGATCTGTAACTTCACTGTGTTCCTGCATTTGATTGCATTCATGTATGAAAAGTGCTGAGTAAATATAGTTTATTGTTATTGCTATTATTAATGGGATTTTATTTGAGAGCATTGCTATTGCACAGAAACAGTGACGTTGGGGGGAAAATGGTTTGAAGTTTAAAGGCTCTTAAACAAACGGTGTAACGTAGATAAATTGTAAATTGTATGTCTTTTTCGGCTTATGATTATAATTATTATTGATCATTGTCCCAGACAACCATTTAGATCCTGAACAATCTCAGTGTCGCAGGGAAACCAGGCATCTACATACAAAATAAGTTATTGTTTCATCAGCTTTCTTGTCCATGTAAACTTACAAGCTACTTTAATTAATCTTTAATAAAATAAATTTAAATATGTGAGGTAAGGTATTTCAACCGTGTGAATTCCTCATTAGTCAGATACACATTTGATTGTGTGTTTGCAGTTAGTAAGAGTATGTGACTATGTAGATGGAAGTTTAAAGTCCCACTCCACTCAAAAATCTGTATTGCTTCTACAGTTGGATGTTTGCAGAATGTGCAGAATGATTTATGTGCAGAGATTGACAACAGAAGGATGTTTCCACATTCATTTGCTGAAAGTGAAAGTTTCTCTGTTCATTGAAAATCAGATTTTAAGGGGCAGGGGCTATGAGCATGATTTGTGACATCACAAATAGTTAATCCTGCAACTTATAAAAGTGTGATGAAACCTGAAGCCACCAGTGCACACACACTGAAAAAGGACTCTACAGTGAAGAGACATTTTGTGTCCAGCAGGAAAAGTTTAGAAATGTACAAAAGTTGCATATTCATAGATTCTTAATTTTTTAATGAGGTAGAAGAAGTAGATTACTTTTTGTTTTTTAATTATTACTTAAGTATTTTGATGTCAAAATTAAACTTTTTTGTGGAATAAACATATCACACACACATTATTGTTCCAAGCTGACTATTTTTATATATGTGATAACACACGTCTGGGGGCCACTGCAGCAAAGCCCACCTGTAGGCTTACTACGCCCACCATGGGGCTTACTACGCTTACTACCAGGTAAGCAACCAGGGCATCCCTGGAGGGGGAAATATTTGTGCTTTAAAATACACATATCTGCACTTTTGGACTGATGCCTCAATGAGTAGTAGTAGTGTAGTATGTTAAAGGTTCTGACTTTGGTGACTCCTAGTGGTCATATCAATAAAGACACTGTGGCAGACACCTTTGATATAACGTTAATATAGCCCACAAAATCACAATTTCCTCCATTACTGTAAAACTGTGAAACGTCTTCTCTATCTTGTGTGTACTATGGGGCAAAAAAACTGTGAAAATTTCAAAATAAATAGCCAAAAAAAAAAGGATGTTTAAGGCTTATTTGCTCTGATAATTATAAAAGACATTATTCCTTCTTGAATTTTCCTCTGATCAAATAGTAGAGAGAAAGGATGCAAGCCAAGAGGCAATATTTAAAGAGAGTAATGAAAGCACAGGTTCAATTAAATATCACATCTTCATGAACTTGTCAGTAAAATGTTAAAGGAAAATATTGCAGCCTGTTGTTGTTACACAGATAAGATTTGATAATGCATGTTAATATATAGATGACAAATTATAACAGTGGCACTTTTTAATAAAGTATACATTATAAAGGGTTGGTAAGCATTTTTTTTTACACTTTTTTTATGTATATATATAGCGATCTATTTACATGGAGCAAGTTTAGTATTCATTTGGTGACAAATTTTTCTGGCCTCCGGGTGAATGTAAGTCCAATATTCACTCTCCTTTCAACCATGTTATCTCTCAGTAAAGTCAGCTCAGTAAAGTTTTGAGCTGTAAAAACTAAAAGATGCTAAAACACCGCACAGAGCTGTTAACTGCAGAGTCTGATGATAATTTTCCTTGGGTACCATTCACATTATACATAGTCATTTGTCAATGTAAAAATATTTATTGATGCCCCTCACAATTGTTAATAAATCATCTATTAATGATTTATAGTTGATTTATACAATAACAACATATGGGTTAGCACACTGTAAAAAATCCATGTAATTGTTAAGAAGCACAAGTACAGTCGGTGATGAGTGGAATGAGATTGCCTTGAACAATGTGGCATCTTAAACCTGTATTGTTTTATATATAAATATATATACATAAAGGTGTTGTAAGGTGTTATAGAGGAGTTGTATAGCTGAATTGTGACTTAAAGGTCACTTTTTGAGTCACACAACCCACCATTATTTCACTTTCATAGGTTGAACGTTATGTGTGAACTGCTTCGTACATGAAAGAGGAAGAGGTTTAAACACATGGACATGAAAATACCTGATTTAAGGCACAGACAGGTTGCTGCCTCATTGTGCAGCTGAGGAAGAATCTGAGTGTGTGGACTGAAGGTAACTGGGAGTGATGGGAGCGACCTGGATCTCATGGAGAACAACTACAACTGTCATCCTTACTATTTTACAAATCCAAGGTGGGCCGTATGTTATGCATTTAGACTTTTAAAGCTGATATAATAGACTTTACTTAATTTTTGACTTTTTATGAAAACACTTGATTACACAATTTTGCAACTAACAAAGCTCATTCTGACTGACAGCTCTGATCAGTGTCGAAACCAAAGCTGTTACTGGTGTGGAAGGTCAGAGATTTGACTTCAGATGTAACTATCAAGACAGCCAGCAGAGCAACGCGAAGTACCTCTGCTATGAGAATGACAATGTGTCCAGCAATCACCTTATATGGACAGATAAACACAACAAGTGGGTGACAAACGGACGTTTCTCTCTGTACGACAACACCACCGGGGCCTTCTTCATTGTCAGGGTGGACAAACTCAACTCAGAGGACAGCGGGATGTACTGGTGTGGGGTCGACATCAGCCAACACCCTGATCATATCAGTGTCATACAACTGAATGTTTCCCGAGGTACAGTATGCCATGTCACCGCACAGGATCACTGTTAACTCCATATATAGGATTTTCTGTTATGCACATTTGATCCATTCGATTATATAAGCATACAATAAATTCTTGTTTGCTATAGTTTCTGTCCAGCTGGTGTTTTGCAATCTAAAAAAATGTCAGGCTGCTTATACTGTAAATGAGAACTAAGTGGTGTTACTGCCCTCCCACACGTTCCTCTTATTCTGAACTTTCTATTTCTACAGAAATACTAGTATATATTAGTTATTAAAGTTTTTGCAGTTTCTTCACATTTGTTAGTTTTTCTAAAGTAGTTTTTTTTTCTGCATTTCAACAACAGCAAACCTTATACATTACAGTAAGTGAGATCTACATTACACATCAGGCAGCTCAGTGTTTCTTTATCTGATTTTTGTATATAAATACTTTGTTGTATTCGTGCTTTCCAGGTACTGTATCACCCAATTTTCAAAAGGACCTCACAGTGGACAGTGAGTGATGTGTGTGTGAGTGTATGTGTGTGTGTGTGTGTTCTTCTGTATTCATAGTGTTCATAATTTTATGTGTGTACAAGTAAATCTCACAGGTAAACTTCAGTGTTTGTTCTTTCCTGCAGAGCTCAATCTGCCGCTGTACCTGACTGCAGTGATGTGTGTGGCAGCGTTACTGGGTGTGTGTCTGTTTACACTTTGTCTTCTGTTGGCTGTTAAACAGCGAAGACCAGGCCCACGGCAGAATAGAGAGGTTTGTCCACAACAGAAACTTGTTGCATGACTCTAGAGAGTACCACCGCCACTATTGTCCAGACTGACGGAAATATCTCAGCAACTGGGGATGAATTGGCATGAAACTTGGTACAGTGCCCTAAGGATAACTCGTAATAAGTTTGGTGATTCTCTGACTTTTCATGTATTGCCACCATCACCATCTCCACCATCAGCCTCAGCCGTACTGTGTTTAGTGCTAATAAGCAAACTGTAAGCTGGATTTATAGTCAATGCAAGAGGTTAATGGAAGGCGGTTACATTTTTTAGGAGGTGCACATCACTTATGTCGTAGTCTATGGTGTAACCTTGGAGGCTACGCACATATCCACCACAGGCATGCAGTCACCCCTTAACGTACACATATAAATCCAGCTTTAGTACGCTACCACACTAAACTAAGATGGTAAACCATGATAATCATCATAGCATTGTCATTGTGAGCATATCAGCATGGTATTTTTAGCATTTAGCTCAAAGCAACAATGTGCAACAAATACAGACTCAGAGCCGCTGGCTGTAGACTCTTAGTTTGGTTTGCCTACTGAAAATACCACACTGTCCAGTAGACACATACAGATTGCATATAGAGAATAATGTGAGAAGCATGCAAGAAGCAGTTCACTGTCAACAGGTTTCTCTTCCCACAGTTTTCATCTGACTACGAGACAATGATGCCTGGTGTAAGACCTGAACCTGAACTCTGCTGCAGCTGTTCGTGTTCAGACTCTGCTCTTTCAGCTTTAGCGCCTCCACCACCTGACCTCTGCTCCCACTTCACATCAAAGCAACGGGAGTCCACTGTGACTCTCGGCCAGGGTGATTATGTCGATGTGGACGTACCAGCGCACATCTGCCACTACCAACATCTGGATCTCAGCAGCTTAGAGGAGCACGTCTATCACTGCCTTAATGGAAACAGCAGGCCTAAAGACGGACCTCTGGGAGTCAAAGAGCAGATAATTGTTGATACTCTTAAAGGGTGATTTCAGGTTACAACTGCTATTTTTGAAGCTTTGCCTATCATTTCATTCTTTTATTATACCTAACAAATCCGGCAGAAAGTATGTAATGAGTGTTATTATTAATAGGAATGATGACCAAAACTGCAACAAAAAGAATGAACTTTACTATGGATGACATAGAGTTGAAGGGGCGTTGGCCAATTCAAAGGTTAATGATTGAGATTGATTGAGTCAAGTATTTTTAGTGGGTTTTTTTTTTTGTTATGTGCTTTGTTTTTTGTTTTGTCTTTTTACCGAATTTTGTTATTTCTGGATGAAAATGCACCACTGACACTGACTGAAAACAGTTATCACAGTCTGAGCAGGACTCTCAACTCAAGGTGCCAGAGTAAACAAAATCCACCAAGAATCATGTAATTAATCAAAATAAACCAAGTGCTAATCTCTGAGGGTGTCCTTGTGTTAATTATTTACTGGCTTAATTGATCTTAAACATTCACAGTGAGACAGCACAAGATAGGAGGGGTGTTGTGATGCGTTTCCCATGGTTCAAGTGGTTTTGTAGGGAGATTTAGACAGAGGAAGTTGGCTAGACATAGAAAGTGCAACAGCAAAGAGGAACCAATGACAAGGGCGAGTTGTCCTTCATTTGGACAGAATTGCGAAGACATGAAATCCCAGTGAGATAACAAAAAGGCAAACGAAGACGCACAAATCGTATGAGTAGCATGGAGATGATTTTCCTAATGTTGGTCTGTCTACTGGGAGGTACGTTTAACAGGAGGAATTCTTTTGTCCCTCTGTCTCTCTTCCTCTATCTGAATGTTTGGTGTTTTTTGTGGTTGTGAGATTTCTCAGGTGGACGTGTTTTTTGTTTCAAATTCGCCCTTCCTGATTTCTGCAGACTGCCACTAATTCTCACAGGCTTGCTGTTGTTTTTGAGCCTATACTGTAAACTTTGTTGATTTTCGAAACACTTTGAGTGAGCTTGAGCTTCTCTAACGTCTGTTTTTATCTGTAAAATACTTTTACTTTTTCAGGCCTCTAACAATAATTTAAATGAAACAATAAAAACAATATAAACTGCCATCAACTAATAAACATATGTACGTAACCTGGGTCAGGGGCCAGAAAGCAGATGGTCAGAAACCTTAAAAAGAAACCACTGCTTTAAGGTACAGGATAAGTCTATCAGGTTGATAAGGTAGTTTACAAAAGAAATTGGTAAGGTCAACAGCTGGTTGCAAATCAAATGAACATCTGACCTTTGTTGCTGTCTGTGTTTTTTGTGCAGGGCTAT
Organism: Morone saxatilis; assembly: GCF_004916995.1. Lineage (NCBI taxonomy): Eukaryota > Metazoa > Chordata > Actinopteri > Moronidae > Morone > Morone saxatilis. Next base: position 9,059,428 of record NW_023339729.1, read on the forward strand.
GGGAGACTGAAGCTATGACAGTGACAGGAGAGTTGAAAAAGGCAATCACAATAAAATGCTCTCACGTCAACGCATTTTCCAACGTCAAATATTTCTGCAAGGGAACATGTGAAAATGAAGACATGTTAATAAGAAGCACAAAAGCGACGGAGGCTTCGAATGAGAAATACAGGATTAGAGATGAAGGAAACACATTCTACGTCACCATTTCTCATCTGACAAGCGATGACTCAGGAACTTACTGGTGTGGAATAGACAGATATGGTAAAGACACATACAATGAAATAATCCTCACAGTCATAGAGGGTGAGTTGATTCATCACTGTTTCTGTGTCATCTTTTTTTTGTTATTCTTCATCACTTACAAGATAAAGACCTTTGTTCCACTTCCTTTTCACCTAAATAAGATCAGTATTTCCCAACACTTTCAGTCTCACACTGATCTGCTCTTTTCACAGCAGACTTTACAGGAAGGAAATGCACAACAGAAAAAAAGTCACTGAGAGTCATGGAACAATATTCAAATAATTCTGTCTTTCTTTTTTCTTTCAGGACACAAAAAGGCCCCAGAGACAACACAAACAATTTCAAATTCAAAAGTGTCCTCCTCTAGTAAGCAGCTTTCTGTTTGTGTTTAGAAGTGTATCTGTGTTAGAGATTAAGTCCTGAGTGATACATCATCACTGAGACATCTGAGACATCACGGTGTCTTTTTCAGAGAAGCTGGTGTACATTGGCGCAGGTCTCGGAGTGGTTGTGCTGGCTCTGGCGATGGTCCTTCTCATATTCTTCAGACATCGGAGCAGAGACATCAGTGCATCTCCTGGTATGACAACAACAGACTCATACTAATAAGTTTTGCAGCGTGTGTTTTGTTAGTATGTGCTATATATAGCCATCGTATTGGAAAAACACTTTAAAAGTACAAAGCGGTAGTGCACACAACCAACTAGCAACAATAACAAAAGATCAAGTTTGCTGATGTTGTGAAGTGGGATTATGGGAGTTATTATGTCACCACTGCCATCACTGCAGTCAGCTTCTCCCGGAGTGTGTTTATCCTTCGGTAGGTTTTGAATATTTTCACTTGGTTATCCACAGAGATCCCTCTGTCTCCTCTTCTACGAAACAAACAGGCCCACTGATTTTAACTGAAAACACTGAAGAACACAGTTTCACCGTAATTATCAGTGTTTCTCCGATGCTATCTGTCAGATAAAGAACGTCCAGGAGGCACAGTGAGCCGAGAAACAACCAAGATCTAAAAAGTGTATTGTAAAAATGTAGCTTAAAATTGGATAAAAAGTCAAGCTTCTGCAGATAACCACAACTCTGAACATTGTTGAAAACATTTGGCATAATGTAACTCAAAAAAATATATAATGTAGGTCAAGCATTTTTTAACATTTTAATGTGGAAAAAGTTACTTGTTATATCTTGAAAGGATTTTTTTTTACATGTAAAACGTAATGTAATGCAAAAATGTTGTTTTCATTTCACAGGGATTTGAAACTTGATTTAAAACTCAATGTATCATCACTCTCCATACAGGAAAGGTCCAGGACACGGCCTATGCAACACCATTCTGTCAGAAACAAGATGCACACCACATCACTACTCCTTCTTCAACAGCCAATGAGCATCAAGAAACAGATGGCAGGACAAACACAATCTGCAGCTCGTCGTCCGTGCAGCACCAAGACAATGTTTACACCAACGTGACCGTTTCATCAGCGTCTGAGATCCAACCGGACAGCCTCCTCTACTCCAGTGTTAGCTTCGACAAACACACTGACTGCACTGTCACAGTTCACACAGCAGCGGTTACGTACTCCGCCATTAATTACATAAGAACAGATGAATCAGCAGTCTATTGCAATGTCGGAACTCAGAGCTGATCACTTCATTATTAAGTGCAAATCTCCCTTTGTTGTAAGAAACGTGTTACGCTAAACACATTTCTGTTCTGTTTTAAGTATTGTCTGTGTGTTTCTGTTTATGGCTGACTGTGGTGAAGAAATATGTGTTCACTTCACACCCACAATCCACAATAAGAAGGTACACACACACACTCACACACACGCACGCACATAGCTTGAAGAGGGTGGAAACTGAAAAAGTGATATGAACAAAGGAAGAGGCTACTCCCACAGCTCTGACCTAGCTTACCCACACTTATAATTAACCTCAGTACCGTCTTCTTCATTGTGGGGCTCCAGTGGTGTCTTTTGAAAAGGATGAAAGCTTTAGATCGATTTTGCTGAAGTGGTCTGAGAGTTGGTGAAGGGCAGAGAAATTAACGATATTTATTGTACAAAATATTGTTTATTTTTCTTGGGAAGCAGTCAGACGCCAACAAGATTCACCTATCAGCCCAGGAGGGGACACTGGTTAAGACCCTCTCCCACTATGATCCTGGGTATATTTCTCAAAAGGTTATTACGGTAAAAGGTGGATTCTCATTAAAACCAATGGTAAAGAGCTCAAAAAAGGGAAGTATCTCCGTCATGATACCAAACAAAGAAACCTGCATGTGACCATATTCTGAACTTGAATAATAGTAGGAAATAAAACCAGTATATACATGTTTGAGCCTTTAATCAAGCTTAAAGTCTACAAAAGTCAAAGTCAAAAGCTCCTGCACCTCTCAAACATCCACTGGTCACCCTTAAATCCTCCTATTTCACACCGTGTGTGAAAATTATATACTGATTTTCTGGTGGCTCAGTGTCAGAGTGCCAGTAATAGATCACTGTGGTCCATACCACCTGAACATATGCATACAGCTGACACCTCACACACAACAATGCAAATCCTTTTTTTATGAAAAAAGTCAGTCTTTGTGAAAGGCAATGCAAGTTTATTTGTACATGAACTTATAAATGCAGGCAATTAGAATGCTTCATATTAGAACTGCACTGAAACTGTTATATCACCTGTTTTCTTAAAAAGGGGAAATGAAGGCTCCAGGCTATTTATAGATACTAAATGTATTCTACAAGTTTATTTTTACGTTGAATTGAAGTAAGAATTAGCAGTCATGATAAATTAAAGAGAGCCCTCTATTGTGTTAAACAGACATGATACAGCAAGAGTGGCCTCAATTTGTGTATGCCTCTGCAGCATTGATTTTTACCCACCGATTGGACCCAAATTATACTATTCTCGGCCTTAACCAGTTATCCTGGTTACAGCTGACAACAGAAGCTGTGCACATGATTATATTTGAGTTTACAGGGCTTTTATTCAACACGGTGTGTGTCCTCCAGCAGCTTCTTTACATGGAGAATCACAGCCAGGGTCAACTAAGAGAATTGGACCCATCACTCAACTTCAGTTCATCTGACAGCATGTACGCAGCAGTAACCAGTCGCAGAAGATCAGACACCCACACATTTGTCATCCAGTCACAGTCCAGACTCGGATGGCTAATTCTGCTTTGAACAGCTCAATCAGTTCCTGTCTGCAGGACGATGCTTCTGCATGGATGATCAATCAGCACGAGGAGAACATTTGCAGAGTCAGCAGGCCCTCCGCCGAGGGGAGACCAACACATCAGTGAGGACATCCATCTGCTCTAGTCCACAGTCTGCTGCACACAGAGCCAGCTGCCCAGCGCAGGGGACAGATCAGATCAGCTGCTGGACCCTCTGAGGGATGCCACCAACAGACACCCCAAAACATAGTCCCTGTTGGGGGACTATGTAGCAAAACTGGTGCTACTTTTGCTAACATTAGCTCTGAAAACTGTGCTTGTTGTCACTACATATGGTCCATGTATGTCTCACACATGCTTGTAGATGTGATGTACATATCAGTCACTATATCATATACTTCATCAGACTGTGTCATCTATCCAAATAAGCTTGCTTGTCAATCTTGTTTCCTTCTCATCTCTGTTGAGAGTTGCACATGTACAGTACCAATCGGACAGGAGTTGCACATTCATGGTGTTTAGGAGGCACGGATCAGGCACGATACCCTGTCTGAGTTTCTGAAAATATTCATCCTGGAACAGGTTTTCCAAAAGGTCAATTTTCAGTGACCTCAAATGCAGTTCGCATATGGATGAAAGGCCAAAATATTTTTTTCCTCCCCATTTAGGTGTGGACTAGGCCAAAATGTATTTCATGTGAGTTTTTACAATAATAGATACACTCTACTGTCAGTTGTTTTATGGGACATGAAGAATGACTTTTTGGAAGTAGAAGATTATTTTTTACATTAAGTGAATTTGTTTTTCTTTGTTTTTCCAGGTACATATGTTGACGCAGGATTTTAATCAGCCATTAAAGCCATATTTGAATATTCCATTGTGTTGCTGTCCCTCCAGATGGAGTGACAGATATCCCATCAGACAGGTACATCACTAGAATACCTGCTGTATATAATGGATATAAATAGCTGGTATTATAATTATTTTGATCTGAAGATAAGCAGGACATTGTGGACATTGTTCTGTGAAGTACAACTGTATTTATTTTTTCCTATGAACAGATAAAGAGATCATGAGATGCAACAGTTCAGTAATTACTCTGATTATGAGTCAACGTCAACACTCTCGACTTCTCTCGATCTCTCTTTCTCGCGTTTCACTCTCGCTGCTTAAAAATATCTACATCCTCATTCTAAAATGCAAATTTTTCTGATTAGAAGAGAAGTTGATGCAGTCTTCTTTTTGCAGAAAGACAGATGGTGTGACTGAGGGGGAAAAACAGAGATCAGAGTAGAGTATAGTGCTGTCATGAGGAATGACAATTGAGAGATTTTGTTTAATATTGGATAGAAAATAAAAAAGTAGGATTTAAACTATAAGCTGGAAAAGACAGGACTGCAACAATGGGAATATTACTAAAAGTCATCTCCTTAATGACAGGTAATTAATTGCATTCTTCTCTGTGTTTTTGTTTGATGAGAGTGAAAAATATTTTGACAAAAACCTGTTGACGATGTGACTGATGATGAAATAACCTTTTTTTTAATTATTTCTTTATAACAGCTAGTGTGAGCGTATTGTTTGTGACAGGAAACGAAGGTGGACCTGTCAACATTACCTGTAAGTACAATGAAGATGTAAAGCATCATGCAAAATATTTTTGCACAGAAACTTGCATTTCAAATTAAAACAATGGCTAGAGAATCATACCTGGCCACGTGAAGAACAGTCTTGGAAAGTACATTTGCTCAAGTACTACTTGAGTACAGTTCTGAGGTACTTGTATTTTTTATTTTCTGTTTGTACTTGACTACAGTGCAGAGTAAAAAAAATTAATGCATAGATAGAGATTAAACTACCCAGGTGTATATAAATGTTTTGTAGCAGAATAACTAAAGTTTTGAGTGTTAAATTCTTAGAGTGGCCATATAGGGAACATTTCCTTTTGGTACTATATTTCTTACCTAATATATTATATATTTCACTATTTAAGACCTGTAATTAGTTATATTATATTATAGATTAATATTGATAATCATAGTCCAGAAAGAAGTGTGCTGTGGACAGGTTTGGGTTGGACATGATGAGCTAAATATTGGAATGTGAAACAAATATCTAAATGTATGCCTTAAGGGAAAATAAAATACCAGGGGCCTCATGTACTAAG